>NC_084994.1:37362702-37415202 GCF_963854185.1 Sardina pilchardus
TGATTAACCTGACATCCTCTGGGAGTATGCCAAGTTTTGTGGAATTTCATCCATGGGGGTCCTATAAAATACATACATTTATGTACATTTAGTGACTGTACACCCATCGGCCTGCAGATGGAGCTTTTGAGGGAAGGGTTGCTGGTCAAGAATGACACATAGACCTACTCACACACACGCACAGATTAGGGCTTTGACTTTTGGCCAAAAATCGTAGGCTATTCGAAGTTCGTTTGGTTATTAATATCAAACTTCGAATGTATTCGAATATTTGTTAATAATATTTTGACCATTATTTTTATGCTATTGGAAAAACACGCAGCATTCATTAAGCTGAATTTCCTTTTCCTGCTCTCCCTCTGTCTCTCTGTCACCGCATGCGTCTGTGTCTCTCTCTCTCTCACACAAACACACACACACACACACACACACACACACACACACGTACACAGCCCCTCCACTCCGTGCAGACCGCATCTGTCTCCATGAAAACAAGATCCCTGGAAGCTTGATTGCACCGACATAACGCTGTTCAGGTGGAGGCACTATGCATACAACTTTACCAAACAGTATAGCCTAAGTAGCCTAAACTCATTCTCCATGGCCCGCTTTCTCTCGTCCTCCCTCGTGCGCGCTCAATGGACACCCGTCCCTCGACATGCATCCTAAACATTCACAATCGTGAAAGCAATGACGCATAGAAGACAACAAGCTAAATTATCCGGTTAGCATGATTAGCATGCTGCACAGATTAAAACTCTTGCATTCAAGTTGATTGACCATCTCAATACCAATGTCTTCCAACTCCAAGACTTAAAAGGGCCTGTCCCAATGAGGAAGTTACTATTAGCTTACCTTGAAACTTACACACACGTGGGGAAACTGAATAGGCTAGTCAAACCACTTGCTAACATCACCTACAGGAGCCCAGATGAGTAAGCCTAATAGCCTTGCTAATGAGCTCATGATTCACGACTTTACCAGATGTGAGAAAGCCGCTGAATCTGAAAACAACGTTTGCATGCAAACACATGTACAAAAAAATAATGCTCATAACAGGTTCGAATATTAAGAGCTGCCTAAAATTCGTTCGAATATTATATATTTTTCAAAAATTCGAATTATATTCGAATAACGAAGTTCGGAGTCAAAGCCCTAGCACAGATACACATACATCCACAGATTCCACACACACACACACACGTATGCCCGCACACATACACACACAGACACACACATTGACACACACATACAGTACACACACACACGCACACGCACATGCACACGCACACGCACACGCACACGCACACGCACACGCACACGCACACGCACACACACACACTCACACTCACACACACACTTTTATGCACAAAGGCAACTCACACATGCACACACTCATTTCTTTACACATGAGCTACAAAAGTAGGAGATATGTGCATATATATTGCACAAAAAGGAGATGCAGGAGAATTGACAAGAGTCAATTTATTTTTGTGGAGTGAATGTGCAGAACTGGGGCCTGTACTACGAAGGGAGCTCAACCTACCCAGATGTAACCCAGGGTTACTTTGCTAAACCGGGGTTGACAAAACCTGGTTATCTTCATTGGTGTTAATCGGTACTACGACGCTGAGTAAGAAGTTGATTTGTTGAACTGGGGTTAACCTCATCGGAGTTAGTGCGCGTTCACATAAAATGGGCGGGGTGCAGCGCAAATCGTCACTTTTAATGATGACGCGATCACGTTATTTGACGGATAAGGATTGCGCAATTATTATAAAAAGTTGCGAGGAATTAAACCCCCTTTTGATACATCAAATACGTCGGCAGCAAACAAAGCAAGACAAGGCTGTTGGCAACGTAGGCTATTGCAGATCGGATATATGAAAGTAAAGTTTTATTTCATGTTCCTTAAATAGCCTATGTGTTACGGAGGATTAATAGCTTGCGGAATGTCTGAAATGTGTTGAAATAAATACATTTTGAGTTCATAAGAGTCCTACAGATGCAACACAATCCATGCGATGTATATTAATAAATATTAATAAAGGATAATTGAATGTTTAGCCCCATAGACTGATTTAGTGTATGCCTATCCTGTGAACATTTTAGATGCAACGGCAGTACCGCTGGCAGCAGGTGAAAATGAAACTCAAAAACATTCAGAAGGTTTATAGGCCTAGTTATAGCTTGCATTAATATTTCTTAATTATGAAAATATGTTATATTGCCAATGCTTATAGCCTCCACTTTGCCTCGATCAGCTGACAAATGCAACGAATTCCCTCGGCTGAGAATGTATAGGCTATCTTGCATAGAGAATATTATATGGAGAAAGATTCTGGCGGTCTTTAAAAACCCTCGCCTTGCGAAGAGAGGCGCTTACAATTTGCGCTCCAATAATGTATCTTCAAAGTAGCCTACGTCGACATTGTGGGGTGTGGTTAACCGCAAACCTCGGGTTAACCAAGATCATAACCTGCTCGGAGCAGGTTTGAGATGCAGCCTAAATTGCCATGGCAGCATACCTAGGTTAAAACCTATCCACCTTTCGTAGTACGGGTTAACCGGGAAGTTACGCCACACGTGATCAACTTACTCTCGAAGTTACCCAGCTAAGCCAGTAACCCCGCTTCGTAGTACAGGCCCCTGAGCGGCGGTCATATTGTGTACCGCTATGCGGTGCATCTAGTTTGCTGCGCAATTGATCAAGCAACCGCGGACCGACAGAAAAAGAAAACATAAGTTTCAGCAATCAGGAGGAAATACTTGCTAATTTGATGTGGTTAAACATAGAGCCACACAATTAAGTGGTGGCATGAGCGTTCATTGAATGCATGCATGTGCGTGTTTGCGCAACAGAAACTGAAATGAAACTAATCGATAACGTTGGTGGCAAGCTATTCATCCTGTTGGAAGGCTATTTAATTATTTATTTAAAGGGACACTTCACCGATTAGCATTAAGCATTGTATCTTTAGAAAACCAGTCATGTTTTTGAATGG
Source organism: Sardina pilchardus (assembly GCF_963854185.1). Classification (NCBI taxonomy): domain Eukaryota; kingdom Metazoa; phylum Chordata; class Actinopteri; order Clupeiformes; family Clupeidae; genus Sardina; species Sardina pilchardus. The sequence continues at coordinate 37,365,708 of NC_084994.1, forward strand.
TCGTGCATCATTCCCTCAGTTTGCCTTGAGATGGGAGAAATACGGATTTCAATGAAACCCATGAATAGGACTTCCTGCTTTCAATGATGTAAAATGATGATTTTTACATCATTGAAAGCAGGAAGTCCAACATTGAAATCCATATTTGGAGGACATTCTAGCCAACACCCTTCATTTACAGCAACTGTGCTAAGGCATATTCCTTTAAAGGGGCCAAGATGCTGCTCTTTTTAAAATAGTTTTGCTGCTGTAGGCTTTTTATGACTTCTGTCTGACATGGTAAAATGACAGCAAATAAATGCTGCCCCCTTCACTTTTCACATTTTTTTTTAATATTATCACCTGCCGTATTGTTATTGGCCACAACAAACAATAACAACATAAACAAAATAAACTATTGTTATCATTATCGGCCCTAAACTATCAGCTTTGCTGTGATGGAAGGATTCAGTGAATAATGAGGGCAATTATCAATTATTGTGTATCTGCAGTGGGAGTAGTAATACTCTGACCCAGGATCAGTCCAAGTGTGGAGTGTGTGAGCAGGTGCTGAGGGACCCAGTCATCACCAGCTGTGGACACAGTTTCTGCAGGCAGTGCATCAGCAGCTACTGGAGCCAGTATGGTCCATCAGCAGACTGTCCCCAATGCAGAAAGAGATCCAGAACACAACCCATTACAAACCCTGACATAAATATGGCACAACCTCTTGTATATCCACATACAACCATGCCACAACCTCACCTATACCCACCTACAACCATGACACAACCTCATCTATACCAACCTACAACCATGGCACAACCTCACCTACACCAATCTTCAGCTATGGCACAACCTCACCTATACCCACCTAAAGCCATGACACAACCTTTGTCATACCAACACAGTGAAATGGCACTTCATCTGAACCCATCTGCGAACATGGCACACGTTCCTCCATACCCCCACACACACATGTGGCAGCGTCCTCAGTACTCAGACTCAGCCATGGGGCAGCATAATCATCCACACATCCAGCACCCTCTTTATCCACACATCCACACGGCACAGATCTCTCCACAGCCTCCATTAGATGAGCACACAGTCATGAGAGGCAGCACCCATCTGCAAACTGAGCATGCTCCAGTCAAAAGGGCCAAACTAACAGGTGAGGCTTGAAGATCAGAGTCTAAGAGCAAGATTCATGCTGACTACGAAGACTGTTTTTTATTTAAAAGGTATCAGAAAAATGGTGCTGACATTTTATCAGCTGATATTGTAACACTCGGGCTACACTCGGTCTGCAACTGAAGCACTCCATCCACATAGCGTAAGATTGTAGTAGAAGACTGTGCTGCATTCACATATTTGTAGAAGACTATGCTCCATCCACATAGTATAATAATAGTTGTATAAGACTGTGCTGCTTCACACAGCATAATTGCAGCTGTAGAAGACTATTATCCGATACACAAAGCGGAATAATAGTTGTAGAAGATGGTTTATTTTTTTCAAATATATGTGCGGCTACCACGTCTGGTGTAGCCAGTTCTAGTGATTACAGTGGATGCTGATTGTTGCAGCAGATGCAATGTGAACATACAGTAGCCTCTCTGAAAATATGTCTGCTAGAAATACTGACCAATTATTTATTAGTCCTGAATTATGCATGGAAATGAGTGTCTCGTGCGCAGTGCATGAGACTTTAGAATGTTGCTCATCTGTTTGTTTATTTGTGTCTTTCCAAACAGACAACCGTGTCCTGAACAGAGTATTGATGACCCATAAAGTTAATATGAAGAGGAGGTTTGAGAGCATATGTGAAGGCATCATCAGGTCAGGGACTCAAACACTCCTGAACAAGATCTACACAGAGCTCTACATCACAGAGGGAGAGAGTGAAGATGTGAATAATGAGCATGAGGTTTGGCAGGTAGAGTCAGCATCCAGATCACAAAAAACTGAAGATACAGCAATCAGCTGCAATGATATTTTCAGTCCCTTACCTGGACAGGAGAGACATATCAGAATGGTCATGACCAAGGGGATTGCTGGCATTGGAAAAACTGTCTCAGTGCAGAAGTTCATCCTTGACTGGGCAGAGGAGAGAGCTAACCAGGATATAGATTTCATGTTTGTGCTTCCGTTTCGTGAGCTGAATTTGGTCAAACATGATCAGTACAGTCTTCACAGGCTCCTGCTTGACTTCCACCCTGAGCTTAGGGAGCTACAGGATGGTGAATACAAAGATTGCCACATTGTGTTCATCTTTGATGGTCTGGATGAGAGTCGACTTCCACTGAATTTCCAAGAGAATCAGAGGTTGTCTGATGTAGCACAACCATCATCTGTGGATATGCTGATGACGAGCCTCATTCAGGGAACTCTGCTTCCCTCTGCTCTCATCTGGATAACCTCCCGACCAGCAGCAACCAATCAGATCCCTTCTCAGTGCATCAGTCAGGTCACAGAAGTACGAGGATTCAATGACCCACAGAAGGAAGAGTACTTCAGGAAGAGAGTCAGTGACCAGAATCAAGCCAACAGAATCATCTCACACATTAAGGCATCTAGGAGTCTCCACATCATGTGCCACATGCCAGTCTTCTGTTGGATCTCAGCCACTGTCCTTCAGCAGATACTGGAACAAGATGATGGGAAGGAAGCCCCCAAAACTCTGACTGAGATGTTCATACACTTTCTGCTCATCCAGACCACCAGGAAGGGCCAGAAATATCAAGAAGAAAGTGAGTCAGATAGACAGAGGCTCCTGGAATCACATAAGGGTGTGATATTGAAACTGGCAGAGCTGGCTTTCAAGCATCTAGAGAATGGCAACCTCATGTTCTATGAGGAAGACCTGAGAGAGTGTGGCATTGATGTCAGTGAAGCCTCAGTGTACTCTGGCATGTGCACTGAGATCTTCAGGGAGGAATGTGTGTTCTACCACAAGAAGGTCTACTGCTTTGTCCATCTGAGCATTCAGGAGTTCCTGGCAGCCATGTTTGTGTTTCACTCTTATATGTCAGGACATATGGAGGCACTGAAATCCTTCCTCGCTAAAAAACACAGAGACAATCAAGCTCCCCTTCCTTTGCATATCCTGTTGAAGAGTGCTGTGGATAAGGCTTTGGACAGCAAGAATGGACACTTGGACCTTTTCCTCCGCTTCCTTGTAGGCATCTCAGTGAAGAGCAATCAAGCCCTCTTGCAAGGCTTGTTGACAAACACACACAGCAGCTCAGAGAGCATCAAGAAAACATGTAGCTATATCAAGATTATTAAGAGGAGGGACCTGTCACCTGAAAGATGCATCAATCTATTTCACTGCTTATTTGAAATGAATGATCAATCCCTACATAAAGATCTTCAGAAATATCTCAAATCTCCAGATGGCTTCTCGGGTGAATTGAGACCTGCCCACTGTTCAGCACTGGCCCACATGCTACTGACGTCTGAGGATGTGCTGGATGAGTTTGACCTGAAGAAATACAAAACATCAGAGGAGGGATGGAGGAGACTGGTGCCAGCTGTGAGATGCTGCAGAAAGGCTCTGTGAGTATCACTATACTTCTTTTCTGAGTTAATTTATTTCATGTCCAATGTGTAGGCCAGTAGTGATTAATATGCAAGTCATAATGGGAATAGCCTACACAGAGAAATCTACAGTAAGATACATTTGCACCTGTATTCTGTATTTTACAACACCTGACGTCCAGCAGTTTTGCAGAATGTCAGGATGTGGGTTTGAGCACAGAGACCTGTCAAATGAGGAGGCACAGGTCAATAGGTCATCGATAGTCCAGAAGAGGCAGGGCGTAAGGTTCAGAATACAGTTCATTCAGCACAGGGAATTGTTAGCATAAGATAATTCTCAAATTGAGACAGGGGAGTTCAGTCTACAAGCATAAAGGTCCAGGGCTTATGTTGTGTAATTCCAAAAACAGAGAAGATTAACAAAAAATTCAGTTCACAATAGAGATGCGTAATCCTCACAGAAGTTTGTCAGAAAAACAGATTCCACCACGTCAGCTTGAGCAGGCACTGGAAGATCTTGTCGAAGTGCTGAAGTCAGTCTCAGCTCAGCTTACATATTTACCAAATGAGTCATGTGGTGATTCCACTTATTGAATCACAGGTAAACTGATAAGCTCAGACAAAATGTGATTGAGAATAATGTCTCCACCCAGTGGTGCCTATCAGGAACTGTGCGAGGTCTGACAGGTTAAATACATTCTTTTATGTTTCAATGGTAAGTGAGACACATACATGAACTGTTCCATCATGAAATACTTCAGCATCAAATCAAATCAATCCACACATAACTCGTTTGGTAGGTTTATGTTATTGTTATTATCTGTTTAACAGACAGCCTTCCTCAGTATTATTGGGTTTGCATTATGAGAATACTCCATGTTATATGGAGGTGCATGGTATAAATGGGGTGTAAAACACTGAATATCATTTTCTCCAGTCTGAACTGTCTAAGTAAATCAGGCTTTTGCTCATGCAGCTCTGGGTTAATCACACTGCTCAGTCTTTAGTGGTGGTTTGTCTGTGGTTGGGCAGCGTTAACTCTGCGTGGTATTCAGGGCTCATATATTATTCTCTCCTCTTATTCCCCTTAGTAGTTTTCTTTTGGCCTGGTACTGTATGTGGGGCAGTTATATCATTTTCCTCTCACTCTTCCTGCAGATTTGAACATGACACATTACCTTTTTATCATCGTTTTCCTCCCTTTCAGACTTGCTGACTGTAAGCTGTCAAAGAAGTCCTGTGAAATTGTGGCCTCAGCTCTGCAGTCTTCAAACTCCCCCTTAAGAGAGCTGGACCTGAGTCAGAATGACCTGCAGGAGTCAGGAGAAAAACTGATCTCTGCTCTACAGAGTTTAAACTGCAAACTGGAAGCACTGAGGTTGAGTACCATTAGATAGACAAAGACTTTTCATTGATGTATTCTATTTCTGTCTTATTTTCTGCACATATTCTTAATCATTATGTCAACTGTACTTAACAGGCTTGTTGGCTGTGGACTCACTGAAAAGTCCAGTGATATTTTGGCCTTTGCTCTGCAGTCAGTAAACTCACATCTGAGAGAGCTGGACCTGAGTAAGAATTCTCTGGGGGATTGTGGAGGAAAGCTGGGCTCTGAAGCAATGAATCCACTCTGTAAGATGGAGACACTCAGGTCGGTGTTACTGAGTCAATTCTGTTTCTCTAATGCTTTACAAGGACCCAATATATTTGAAGTACTTGTGTGTTACATTATTTCTTTCTTGTCTGGTGTTGTAAACAGTACAAGGAAATCATATTGGATTATATTGTCATTACATTGTATTACAAGAGTTGTCAGATAAGATTGTGAGGTTGAGGTGTGTAGATTTCCACACATTTTCCTCTCACATTTCCTGCAGATTTGAACATGACACACACATTACCTTTTTATCATCGTTTTCCTCTCTTACAGACTTGCTGACTGTAAGCTGTCAAAGAAGTCCTGTGAAATTGTGGCCTCAGCTCTGCAGTCTGCAAACTCCCCCTTAAGAGAGCTGGACCTGAGTCAGAATTACCTGCAGGCGTCAGGAGAAAAGCTGCTCTCTGCTCTACAGAGTCCAAACTGCAAACTAGAGACTCTGAGGTCAGTAATATTTTTGATGGCATTGACAGGCACTAATATTGTAGAGTATTTGTCAGACTGGTGTCAAAAGTAGACTGTGCAAACCAGACAATAAGAGCGTCACGGTTTTACTCTTGATAGATACAGTCCCCTCCATAAGTATTGGAACACATGCTAAAGTTGACTATGCAAAGGAATATAAAATCATCTTTTGAAAATTGGTCTTAATGCCTTAAATAAAGAACATGAGGAAATATCCAACCTTTAAGGATATCAATTTTCTTTGTGAATGAATAATGCATCGTAAATAAATGAACGTTTTCCTTAAAATACAGGGGTCATTAGTATTGGAACCCCTGTGTTAACCCTATGTGTTACAATCCCATAGAGGCAGGCAGATTTTTATTTTTTATTTTTTGCTTTTTAAATGCCAGTTATTTCATGGATCCAGGACACTATGCACCCTGGCCTTTTGAATGAAAATAGCCCCACATCATCACATACCCTTCACCATACCTAGAGATTGGTTTGGTTTTATTTCAGTTAGCCTATTAGCTGGTTTGATTTGCACTGAGCTCAATGAGAATGAAACCAACTAATGGGCTAAACACATTTCCAAAAGATGATTTTATATTCCTCTTTGTAGTCAACTTTATTGTTCCAATACTTATGGAGGTAACTGTATATTGTCTTTGATTTCAGTATTTGTGATTCTGTTTTACAGACTGGTTGGCTGTAAACTGAGGGGAAGATTTCTGGCCTTGGCCCACCACGGGGCAAACCCCCACCTGAGAGAGCTGGACATGAGTGACAGTGAGCTTGAGGACTGTGGAGGAGAACTGATCCATCAACCACTGAATCAAGACTGTAAAGTGAGGTCTGTATTTTGCACAGTGCACACAGACTGGTAATTCTGCTTGAAGTAATAAACGGCTAACACCTTTATTTACCATTTCATATTTGGGAATGTAAGGAGTGTAGAGGACATGTTGCTCATGGTGTTTTCCTCTCTTTCTGTAGACTTACCAGGTGTAAACTCAAATACAGCTACTCTGAGGTTGTGGTCTCAGTTCTTCAGTCATATATTTCTCAACTGGGTGAGTTAGACATGAGTGGCTGCGATCTTCAAACATCAGAAGAGGAGTTGCTCTCTAGTCTTAGAAACCCAAACTGCCAACTGGAGAAACTGAGGTCAGTAAAACTCTGAAGGACACATAGGCCTTCTCTACACACATTCACATGTTGGACTGTAACGGTGCTACTGCCCGTTACCACCACACGATCACATGCATACAAGCCAAACACGCACACAGTTTCAAATACGACGCTTTATTTTTCACACAAACATAACTCTACAGCTCATCACTCGACAGCGGTTGTAACCGGTATCTGCAAGACATAAACAAACATAACTACATTAGTGACGAGCCTTACATACAACGGGATGTGTAAGGACTACGGACAGTAAACAAACAGCAAAACGAACTCTTACTGTACCTTGCAGCCGGTGCGTGGTTTACTTCCGCGTCTGGCAAAGGATCCGACGGCAGCTCCCGAGGGGCATTTGAACTTTGGGCGGGGTGACGTCATAGCATGGACTGATAGTTGTGTGTGTGAGAAGAGGGGTGTTTGGGGCGTATGAGTTATTTATGGTTATTTATGGTGATGTGAGGTGATGTGTGGTGCTGGTTTAGTAAATGATGTGCTGCTAATATGGGATCGACTGTATTTATTGATATTGGAAAGTGGAATGTATATTTGTATAGTTAATTGATTTGGGCAAGAGTGGCCAAAGCCTTTCCTGCCACAGTGCATCTCAGAGTCGTGTCAGCATGGGGTTTGTCCAGGAGGACCGATTGTCCCCTTGGATTATTTATCCACACACACACACACACACACACACAGTTTATGAACCTGTTTCCTTTGTTTACTAATCCATGTGCATGGTTCCTATCATGTCCCCTGTTTCTGAGTTCTGATTTCTAATCTGTAACATGGTGGTCATTGAACAGGGTTGGACTCTTCACTGGTGTTATGTACTTTGGTGGATTGATTAACAGCAGATTTCATTAATCACACAATAACAACATTGCTACTTTACACTTCAATTGATACGTCTTCTCTGATTGTCACTCATTGTAATTCTCTGTTACATGGGTTATGATCTTACAGACTTGTTGGCTGTAAACTGAGGGGAAGTTATCTGGCCTTGGCCCACCAGGGGGCAAATTCCCACCTGAGAGAGCTGGACATGAGTGACAGTGAGCTTGAGGACTGTGGAGGAGAACTGCTCCATCAACCACTGAATCAAGACTGTAAAGTGAGGTCTGTATTTTGCACAGTGCACACAGACTGGTATTTCTGCTTGAAGTAATAAACAGCTAACACCTTTATTTACCATTTCATATTTGGGAATGTAAGGAGTATACAGTAGAGGACATGTTGCTCATGGTGTTCTCCTCTCTTTCTGTAGACTTACCAGGTGTAAACTCAAACACAGCTCCTCTGAGGTTGTGGTCTCAGTTCTGCAGTCATATATTTCTCAACTGAGTGAGTTGGACATGAGTGGCTGTGATCTGCAAACATCAGAAGAGGAGTTGCTCTCTGGTCTTAAAAACCCAAACTGCCAACTGGAGAAACTGAGGTCAGTAAAACTCTGAAGGACACATAGGCCTTCTCTACAGTACACATTCACATGTTGGACTGTAACGGTGCTACTGCCCGTTACCACTACACGATCACATGCATACAATCCAAACACGCACACAGTTTCAAACACGACGCTTTATTTTTCACACGAACATAGCTCCCCAGATAGCAAAACTACACTGGGACGGAACTGGGCCACATCTACCACAACATTCGGCACGGATCTGCATAATGGACCTGATCCGGCGTCCAAACGCACATCGGTCCAAAATTGTTTTGGATCCGTTTGACGGAACTGCGGCAGATACGGACTTGCACTCGTCCATGTCCGTCCCAGATAGCAAAACACACCTACCATGACATATGGCACGGATCTGAATAGTGGACCTGATCCGGCGTCCAAACGCACATCCGTCCAAAATTGTTTTGGATCCGTTTTACTGATCTGGTGCCAATAAGGGCTAAGACTGCTCCCGACAAACAAAATAACGTCCCGGCGATGATTCAGGGCATTTCAAAGAACGTATGGTCACCGCGACGGTAAAAGAGGAAAAATCGAATTTCCACTAGTTCACCCAACTAGCTTTTGCGGCGTTCAGTTCGTCGCCAAGTTCACGAATCATGTGACATTCGGTTAGCCTACTTGACTGTGGGAGTGAAACACCTGTCAGCATTGTTAAGTAGTATTAAGGTTTTAGCAGCTGTTTACAATTACACAATTATTTACACACAAATATTTCTCTTACCTGTCGTTGCGACTTGTAGATTGATGATCACGTCCAATTGACTAATCAAGTGTTGAGTTAGCTGGATATTTCTACTCAGTTAGGTCTAATACTTTCACGACTACGGTGTCTTTTCCCCCTAATAAATTACTAAGTCAATGGTCATATCTGATAATGTTATTGTTCAAAACATCAGTGGAGTAGGTTAGCCTATAAGCTAAAATGTCCCAACCACATTGTTTCAAAATTCAAAACTAATATTTGCAATGCATGCTGGGAAGCAAACCTCAACAAAGTAGGCCTACACAAAATATAATTAAAGTTATCAGAGAATGTCTAGGTTATATTTTATATCTAAACCATGAGGTTTATAAAGTCATAAAATTGTGATAAGCAGTATCCTTAATTATTCTGCAAAGTTTGGGGATGTTGTGAATGTCTGCCTAAAGTCATATGCAATATGGGACCCGTATTGCAGATCCGTACCACACACAAGAAGCGGACCCGTAGGCTACCACACATAAGAGGCGGAACCGCATTGCAGATCCGTACCACACACAATAAGCGGACCCATACCACACACAAGAGGCGCAACCGTATTGCAGATCCGTACCACACACAATAAGTGAGCCCGTACGGGTTCGCTTTTTGTGTGTGGTACGGATCTGCAATACGGGTCCGCTTGTGTGTGTAGTACGGGTCCGCTTGTTGTGTGTAGTACGGATCAGCAATACGGGTCCGCTTATTAAGTGTGCTACGGGTCCACTTGTACGGATCTGCAATACGGGACCGCTTATTAGGTGAGGTACAGGTCCGCTTATTTTGTGTTGTACGGATCTTCAATACGGGTCCGCTTATTGGGTGTGGTACGGGTCTGCTTATTGTGTGTGGTACGGATCTGCAATACGGGTCTGCTTATTGGGTGTGGTACGGGTCCGCTTATTCTGTGTTCTGCGGGTCTTCGATACGGGTCCGCTTATTGGGTGTGATAGGGGTCCGCTTATTCTGTGATGTACGGATCTGCAACACGAGTCCGCTTATTGGGTGTGGGCTACATCTGGCCCACAGTCAGATACCGTACAGTGGGTGCGGGTTGAGAATGCACCTTCTCCCGCGGGACTCCCGAAGAGATCCCGCAGTGCGTCAAGCCGATTTTTTTCGAGGCTAAGGCAATGTACCCAAACAACCACCAGGTGGCAGAAAGTTTCAACTGCATTTAATGATGAAGACCGCATATCCGTCAATAGTCGACTCCTTAATCTCATTGAATCATTAAAATGAAGGTGATGACTGGCGAAATTATTCAAACGACACTTCAATGAACCATTGTTGAAATGAATGAAAATGGTTATAGAAATCGCCTACAGCCAGCGTTATAAGAAATATATAAGTAATAGTTAAAGTCTTCTTCCGTATTAAACAGATAGCCTACGGGACGCTCTTTGTTCCGTAGGCTATTTTAAGGAACTACTCAATGCACACACACTGGGTAAACTGGCGCGCTACAAACATTAAAATGTCAAATCATATTTATTTCTCTTTGTCGCCATGATATTGGGGGAAACGCGGAGAGGCGAGATGGTCAGTCCTCGTATTTGTTCTTCGCGTTTCGTTATAAGAAATATATAAGTAATAGTTAAAGTCTTCTTCTGTATTAAACAGATAGCCTACGGGACGCTCTTTTTTCCGTATTTTAAGGAACTACTCAATTCACACACACTGGGTAAACTGGCGCGCTACAAACATTAAAATGTCAAATCATATTTATTTCTCTTTGTCGCCATGATATTGGGGGAAACGCGGAGAGGCGAGATGGTCAGTCCTCGTATTTTTTCTTCGCGTTTCGTTATAAGAAATATATAAGTAATAGTTAAAGTCTTCTTCTGTATTAAACAGATAGCCTACGGGACGCTCTTTGTTCCGTATTTTAAGGAACTACTCAATGCACACACACTGGGTAAACTGGCGCGCTACAAACATTAAAATGTCAAATCATATGTATTTCTCTTTGTCGCCATGATATTGGGGGAAACGCGGAGAGGCGAGATGGTCAGTCCTCGTATTTTTTCTTCGCGTTTCGTTATAAGAAATATATAAGTAATAGTTAAAGTCTTCTTCTGTATTGAACAGATAGCCTACGGGCCGCTCTTTGTTCCGTAGGCTATTTTAAGGAACTACTCAATGCACACACACTGGGTAAACTGGCGCGCTACAAACATTAAAATGTCAAATCATATTTATTTCTTTGTCGCCATGGTAGGCCTATTGGGGGAAACGCGGAGAGGCGAGATGGTCAGTCCTCGTATTTTTTCTTCGCGTTTCGTCATAAGAATATAAGTAATAGTTAAAGTCTTCTTCTGTATTCTCTGCCACATTCGACAACAGCATTCAAGTTCCTTCTCAGCACGATGACGTGACTTTGCTTGCTGTTGGCCCAGAACAACATGCTCGAATTCACCAACAGAGTCGCGGCAACGTTGGTAGATACGGATGCCTGCTCTTCAGAGCCATCACCACAAAGGAGCACTACAGAGCCTGGTGCAAAACCACCAACTGGGATGGATCGAAGGGCAAGCAAGCACTGCCACACAACGTCAAGACCTTTGTGTTGTCAACACTAAGCAGAAAGTTTCCTACGATGGGGAGAAGTGGCCGCAAGGACTGCATCGATAAGATCAACGAATGCCTTCGCAAGCCCCGAAACCCTGGCGATACATTTTCTTTCCTTTAATTCAATAAAACATTGTTTATCTGAAGAACTTTTCCGAGGTTGTCTTGTCTACCAAATCCTAAACTTAAATAGAGTATACATTTTATCTTATGAAAAAACTCTTAGGGGGAACAGTTAGGCAGCCCTTCCTCCAGTATCGTAGTAGGACTATAGGCAATTTATTAGAGGGCTCAAAAAAAAACTCATAAAGTAGGCTAGACTTTAGTGATTGGCTCTTTCAAATGCAAATTAGGTGGATGGGCTTTTGAATGGGCCTGCTGCAGGTGAGAGGACAAATCCTAAGAATTTATTGTTTTTAGAAAGTGCCATTATCATTGCCATATTCTCTTAAAACATAGGTTATTTGAAAACGAGTTGATTAAAGGCTTCTAATGGTGTTTCTATAATATGATAAAAGCAGAGATTGAGATGTGTGTTTGGAACAGTTTTTCAAATCCCCCGGGGATATTTAGACTCCAGGGTGTTGCACTCATTCACAACTGTCCCATCGCTAAATGCTCTCTTGTGTTGCGTGATCACACAAGTATACCTGTCGTAGTGTGCTTTTAATTTGATAGGCCTAATTATTATCTCCGCCAAGGATATAACAAAGTCTATGGATTTGCTATGTGCCACGTCCGATTTCGCAAGTGGTGTAGTAGGCTACATTTAAAAATCGACAGCCGCCTGTGAGATTCATTTCATGAAGAGCAATTGACTTGTGCGATCATTTCCCCTCCCCCACACTCGTCTAACCAGTTCACTACATTATAGCCTATATGCGGCACTGAGGACGACACTTGAGCCCGACACTATGTCAATGTAAAAATGTGTGTGAGTGCGCGCTGAACCACGAATTAACATATTAACTTTTCTTTTCAGCAGACATCGCAAACATAAAATGAATCTCAAAACAGAAAGTCTTTCATTTTTTTTTAATAAATCGATGCATTTTGATTTGATGATTTCCGGAGAGGTGCCTCGACTGGGTTTCGAACTCCGGTCGCTGGCGTACGACTCCTATGCTTCAACCACTTGCGCCACAGTTGGATGTGAATCTTAATAGGCTTTATTCGGCATATGTACTTGAAACGCCGATCAAAAGTTCTGACATGTTAAACTGACGTTAGTTATTAATTCACCACATGATAACATGCTGTCATATAGCTTGACGCCCAGCAGCCTATGGTAGTCTATGCCTATCTCTGAATCAACATGAACATGCATACAATACATACGTTGCTAGAAACTTATTTTGCGGAGCTAGGCCTGCTAGTCGATGGTTACAATGAATTACCCTCACTGCCCTATCGCATATCTGACCATCCATTGTTACAATGTTACAAAATGCGCGATCTTCTCCATGCATGTAGCCTACGGTTATAAGTAAAGTGACAAGCATAGGCATGTAGCCTATTAAAGAGATTTCTGTTAAAAACATTTTATTTTCAGTCGTCAAAAGTGGTGGGGACAAAATCTGGCTACTGACAAGTGCTGGCTACCCAGCGTCGCCGTTAAAATGAACATGCCTCCGTTTTAAAATAGCCTACACATTTCTAAGTATTCCTAGCATGTAAATGTTGCCAAAATATCCATCTTGTCCATCTCTTTCGTCTTCGCCTTGACGTTGACAATAATAGCCTATTCACGGAAATGCGGTCTTGTAACCGTAATGAATTCATGAATTAATCTAAGGTTGCCTTTCGAGTATTTCAGGTTGAATTGAAGGCTATTTCCTTCTGATAGGCCTATATGTTTCTAAAACCATTTTCATTCATTTCAACAATGGTTTATTGAAACGTCGTTTGATTAATTTCGCCAGTCATCACTTTAATTTTAATGATTAAATGAGACGGATATGCGGAGCATTTCTCTCCCTCTCCATTGACCAAAACATTGCTCTGGCATCTCTGCTGGACTGACTGAGTTATAGGCTACGTCGAGTGAGAGAGCTGTGAGGTAGGCTGTAAACATTCGAAAACTCTGCAACTGCAATCTAACATGCCGAGCGTCATGTCTCTTTTCTCCGCTTGTCACCAGCGCGGTGTCCTCGGGTTTTTCCATGAGCCGAACCTTCATATTATTAGGGCGGTCTATGTTGCCCCCTTGCGGTTGCAGTTTTCCCGATGCTTCGGGAGTCCCGATGTGCGGGAAAGAAAGGAGCATTCTCAACCCGTACCATCTGTAGGTCCGCTACATGCGGATCTAAAGGCTTTTATGCAGATCCAGCCCAAAGGAAATTGCTATCTGGGTCTACAGCTCATCACTCGACAGCGGTTGTAACCGGCATCTGCAAGACATAAACAATCATAACTACATTAGTGACGAGCCTTACATACAGTACAACGGGATGTCTAAGGACTACGGACAGTAAACAAACAACAAAACAAACTCTTACCTTGCAGCTGGTGCGTGGTTTTCTTCCGTGTCTGGGCAAAGGATCCGACGGCAGCTCCCGAGGGACATTTGAACTTTGGGCGGGGTGACGTCATAGCACGGACTGATAGTTGTGTGTGTGAGAAGAGGGGTGTTTGGGGCTTATGAGTTATTTATGGTTATTTTTTTATTTATTTTTTTAAGTATATTTTTTGGGCTTTTATGCCTTTAACGATAGGACAGTTGAGAGAGACAGGAAGTGAGTGGGAGAGAGCGTTGGGGTGGGATCCGGAAAGGACCACGGGGCGGGAATCGAACCCGGGTCGCCGGCATGCCCCAGCCAGTCGCGCCACGGCTGGGGCCAGTTATGGTTATTTATGGTGATGTGAGGTGATGTGTGGTGCTTTAGTAAATGATGTGCTGCTAATATGGGATTGACTGTATTTATTGATATTGGAAAGTGGAATGTATATTTGTATTGATTTGGGCAAGAGTGTAATGGGTAAGCCATGGGGATACTGTAAGTGTTTGGTGGGAGATGGCTGAAGGCAGTTGGGTCTAAGGTGGGGTAGTGAGAGTACCTATGAATAGACCTGTGGGAAATGCCTGGAACTAGTTTTTGCTATTTGTTTGCTATTTGATAGTTTGAAGTATTATTTTGAAGTCTTTAATTATTGATTTAAAATTATTATTTGGAGTTTTTCTTTTTTTTCCTCCATGATGTTTCCCGGTGCCTTTGAGGAATAAAACCTCTTGCCATTTTTCAAATCACCCTGTCTCCATTCCATTCCCGCAACGCTGTCCAGACTACACTACAGTACATGGACATAGAAGAGTGTCACCTGTTATTTCCTACTGAAATCAAAACATACATTTTTGAAACAGTGTCTTTTGTTTTTGTGTCAATGGTGACGCAAGAGAGTTGGTCCAAGACCTGTTACTTAGTATCATACTCCTTCCTGATGTGTCCCATATATAGCTCAGTTAACTGTAGAGTATATTAATAGGACAACAACAAAATCTGCGTTTCACTCTTGATTGGTCTCTGATTGCATGTTTTGTGTTACATGGTCTATATTCTTACAGACTTGTTGGCAGTAAACTGAGAGGAAGATTTCTGGCTGTGACACTTCAGTGGGCAAACTCCCACCTAAGTGAGCTGGACATCAGTGACAGTGAGCTTCAGGACTGTGGAGGAGAACTGCTCCATCAACCACTGAATCAAGACTGTAAAGTGAGGTCTGTATTTTGGACAGTGCACACAGAAAAAGTGCTTTCTGTTTTATCTAAATGTCCATATTTTTTCTGCATTTTCATATTGGGGAATATAAGGAGTATAAAGGACATGTTGCTTATGGTGTTTTCCTCTCTTTCTGTAGACTCATCAGCTGTAGACTCAAACACAGCTCCTCTGAGGTTGTGGTCTCAGTTCTGCAGTCATATATTTCTCAACTGAGTGAGTTGGACATGAGTGGCTGTGATCTGCAAACATCTGATGAGAAGCAGCTCTCTGGTCTTACAAACCCAAACTGCAAACTGGAGAAACTGAGGTCAGTAGAACTCTGACACATACTGTAGGCCTACACATGTGCACATTCACAGTGTTGAACTTAAAATAATGTCACTGTTGTTTTCTGCTAGAATCAAGACATGAATTTGTGAAACACTGGCTTTTATTCTTGTGGCAATGTTGATGTTGTCATAGACCTGATATGTCTCGTGTATAGCTCAGTTAACTGTAGAGTGTATTAACCAGACAATAACAACAGCTGTGTTTCACTCCTGATTGGTCTCTGATTGCTCTCTGTGTGATTCTCTGTTACATTGTTTATGTTCTTACAGACTTGTTGGCTGTATACTAAATGGACGATTTTTGGCCTCAACTCTTCAGTGGGCAAACTCCCATCTAAGAGAGCTGGACATCAGTGACAGTGAGCTTCAGGACTGTGGAGGAGAACTGCTCCATCAACCACTGAATCAAGACTGTAAAGTGAGGTCTGTATTTTGGACAGTGCACACAGACATGTGCTTTCTGTTTGATCTAATGAACAGTATATCATATCTTATGCAACAGTTAGGTCCGGTCAAACGATTTAGCAATATCTGATTGGACGAGACGCGTTCTATCAGTGGTGATATTAAGCAATATCACCACTGGTGACTCTTCACAGCTAATGTCCGCTCACTCCGCTAATGTATCGAGAGACGGTTGTCCATGTTCTTTGATTTAACAACCACACGCGTTCTGAGCTAGGCCTACTTCGCATAGCAGAGGAACTGGGCTAAAAAAAACAATAGCAAAAAATAAATTATCCTTCCTTAAAGGGATAGTTCGGGTTTTAAGACACGAAGTTATATGGGTTCCCTGTCAGCAACGTTGTGCATCAGCACTGACTTACCCCCCGACAGCGTCCTGTGAGCCGAGATCCAGACGGTTTTTGATCGTTTTTGATGCTGAAGAAAGTAGTCCGGCAAGTTGCTGGGGTCACGAAAGTAAAGTGCTTTTCTTCTCAAAACCATATGCATTCAAAAGAGTGATATATTTGCACCACAAAAACGTTGTCCAGCTGTCAGTAGCGCGCAGTGATAGGAATCGAGAAAAATAGTGCCAAGTGATAACGAGGTTTGAATTTTTCCTGGACAACGTTTTTGTGGTGCAAATATATCACTCTTTTGAACGCATATGGTTTTGAGAAGAAAAACACTTTACTTTCGTGGCCCCAGCAACTTGCTGGACTACTTTCTTCAGCATCAAAAACGATCAAAAACCGGCTGGATCTCGGCTCACAGGACGCTGTCGGGGGGTAAGTCAGTGCTGATGCACAACGTTGCTGACAGGGAACCCATATAACTTCGTGTCTTAAAACCCGAACTATCCCTTTGAAAATGCACTCTGGTATGTTTTTTTGTTGCCAATGGAACTGTTGTATAAAAGCGTTATCGCATTCGTGGTCGTGGTGTTGTTGGCCTATATCGCCACGGCTGTGGTTACCTACAGCACTCAGCCCTCGGCTTCGTGCCTACGGCGAACCACAGCAGTGGCGATATAGGCCTAGGCCAACAGCACCACTCCCACTCATGCGATAATGCTTAGATATTTGGGAATGTAAGGAGTATAGAGGACATGTTGTTTATACTGTTTTTTATTCTCTCACTCTAGACTCGTCAGCTGTAGACTCAAACACAGCTCCTCTGAGGTTGTGGTCTCAGTTCTGCTGTCATATATTTCTCAACTGAGTGAGTTGGACATGATTGGCTGTGATCTGCAAACATCAGAAGAGAAGCTGCTCTCTGGTCTTAGAAACCCAAACTACAAACTCCAGAAACTGAGGTCAGTAAAACTCTGAAGGACACAGAATTCATAGAGGCCTTATTCATACATTCATACCTGGGCATAGGATTGTGATTTCTGTTTTTGGGGCACTGGAATCCAGATATGAAGTGGTGAAATATCATCACATAATGTATTATTGTTGTTTATGTAAGTGAATGTGTCACGGTAGTATAAATTCTCCCTGCTGATGTGTCCCATATACATTTACATTTATTCACTAGGCTGACACTTTTATCCAAAGCAACTTAGAGTTGATGTCTAACATGCAAGCTACATGGTAAAAAGGAGGCCGTAGGGTAACAATAAATGCTGCTTTTTCAAACACCACCTGGCGAACCAGATGAGAGTGCAGAAATAAGCACCAGCCAGAGAGTTATCAAGAGGATGGTACTGTAGTAGAAGGAAGTAGCTTCTAGCATCTAGAGCAGCGGTGGCCAACCCGCGGCTCGCGAGCCACATGCGGCTCTTTGCCTCCTCTCGTGCGGCTCACGGCTGCTCAACTGATGTTCTCACTTCTCCTCGGACCTAAACGTTTTCCTTTTGAAATAGCCTTTATTTCCGGTAAATAAAAAATAATTTCAGAATTTGATAGTAGCTATTGCCAAAAGTAATTATTAATAGTTAACAATAATTGTACCGTCATGATATGGATAGGAATTGGCCAAAACGAAGCAGACGTGTTTATTCTTCAGCCAGGTTTAATGCTACTGTTGCAATCAGGAATACCCTGAAGCTAATCGTAAGTAGAAGGAACACGTGCCATTGAAAAGGACCATTTATCGTTTTGTAACATAACCCCTCTGGTTAATATGTCAAAGTAATCAAAACAAAAGCACTCTGAGATCGCAAAACTCCGCCTCGCGCATCCTGCTTAAAGGGATATTCCGCCATTTTTGGAAATACGCTCATTTTCCACCTCCCCTCGAGCAAAACAATCGATATTTACCTTGTTCCCGTTCATCCAGCCATTCTGTGAGTCTGGCGATACAACTTTTAGCTTCAACCTAGCATAGATCACTGAATCGGATTAGACCATTAGCTTCTCGCCTGCTAGCTTCATGTTTAAAAGTGACTAAGATTTCTGATAATTTTCCCATTTAAAACGTGTCTCCTCTCAAGTTAGAAAGTGCAATAAGACCAACTGAAAATGAAACCTGGCGTTTTTCTAGACTGATTTAACATGGAACTACACTCTCATCTGGCGTAATAATCAAGGCAACTTGCAAACGTACCATAGGCGCAGTGATATCGTACGCAGCATCTGAAAATAGTACCCATAGACATCAAGCAGTAGTAGTGCCAGTAGCTGCAAGTTGCCTTGATTATTACGCCAGATGAGAATGTAGTTCCATGTCAAATCAGCCTAGAAAAACGGCAGGGTTCATTTTCAGTTGGTCTTATTGCACTTTCTAACTTGAGAGGACACACGTTTTAAATGGGAAAATTACCAGAAATATTAGTCACTTTTAAACATGAAGCTAGCAGGCGAGAAGCTAATGGTCTAATCCGATTCAATGATCTATGCTAGGCTGAAGCTAAAAGTTGTATCGCCAGACTCACAGAATGGCTGGATGAACGGGAACAAGGTAAATATCGATTGTTTTGCTCGAGGGAAGGTGGAAAATGAGCGTATTTCCGCAAATGGCGGAATATCCCTTTAACATCTCGCGCCTCCGCTTAACATCTTGCTTAACAAACAGACAAACCCCGATGAAAACATAACCTCATTTGCGGAGGTGATATGTTTCTAGCCTACACATTAGTTTGGTACTTGGTATGCCACGGATTCATAAAGCTTCAAACCTGAACATTTCCTACATACTTTTGCAAGTAGGCTGGTAATGGCTATAGACGTCAGTCACTCGTTTTCTTTTTGTTTATTTTCTTTTTAAAAGTTAACTGAACACTTGACATTGCATTATCAGGTGTTGGAGCATTGCTCATGCCTATAAGTCATTCAGTGAGGGGGGATTTGATGTGTGTCTGATCTTTTTTCATTTTCCAATGATCATTTATCAATGATCATTGAGCATCTGCCAAGTGTCTTACTTTAAATGAAAAACAAAGGCGCTATAACTGTAGGCCTAATGTTGTGCTGTTGTAGTATGGACGCCTTTTTTGTTGTGCGGCTCTTTTGACTTTTGTGGAATTTTTTTTGGCTCTTCATGCTAGACTGGTTGGCCACCCCTGATCTAGAGCACAGAGCACAGTAACACTGTGGGGCAGATGTACTAACGCTTTTGCGCCCACTTCAGGCGTATTTGTTTCGCAACGTGCGCATAGAAAGATGGCGAGGTATTGTTACGTGTTGACTTAGGAATGAACTACACAACGAACATAATTGTATAATTCCCTTCTAATTATTAGAGGAATGCAACATATAACACAAAAACATCAACACGTCACAAATTCAACCTAGGCCTAGGTACTAAACAAAATAGTCAATAGAAATTCCCCAAATCAAAATTACATTGACAATAGCAGAATATGCTTTCAATACAGTTCAAACATCTTACTGTCCTTTAGTGTCTGACTCTCTTTTGATGCACAGCGCACGTCGGTGCCTGTGGGAGTGTCCGAACGAAAGACCACCGGTGTGGCCGCCTCCATGATGATCCAACATGCGTGAACAATCACAACAATGATAGTCCGTGAGGATAACTCCAAAAATAGTCCGTGAAACATCCAACCAGTGTGAAATAGCAGTAAATATCCGTGTGAATCGCGAATGTATAGCACAGTCTTTTACGGAGCATTCAAACTTTCTGTGTCTCCGTCTATTCAAAAAGTAACGTCTTCTCCGCTGCACCAAGCTCTCACATGACACATTTTCGCAAGTAATCATGAATGAGCCAATCATAGCGTTTGACCCGCATGTTAGAATAGTTGAACTTGGTCTGAACTCTAAACATGTTGATTAAACCGTCTTTTGACTGATTAGGTGTGAAACTTTAGAGTATACATGCATACACCACGTGAGGTAATGGAACTCTTAAAGTGGCAGTGTATTATTCCCGTGTAATTACACAATCAAAGAAAAGGAATATCAAAATAAAATACACAAGCATGTCAAAAATGAAAATATGAATGGCTTGTCCATCACACCTTCCCCCTTAAAGTGAAAATTTTGGTCCAATAGATCAAAATTTTCAAACATCTGTATCACTCAATTATGACATTACTCTTCTTAACATCTTGACAGACAATCAGCAATAACATTATCTTTGCCTTTTATATGCTTAATCACAATATCATATTCTTGCAAAATTAAACTCCAGTTTAACAATCTTCTGTTCTTGTTTTTCATTTTAACCAAAAATACCAATGGATTATGATCAGTATACACAATGATGGGCTTCTGAGCGGTGCAAACATAAACTTCAAATTGTTGAAGGGCTAAAACTAAGGCCAGAAGCTCCTTTTCAATTGTGGAGTAGTTTCTTTGGTGCCGGTTGAACTTTTTAGAAAAATAAGCAACAGGATGTTCAACATCATCCTGATCTTGTTGCAGTAACACAGCACCAGCAGCGTCATCGCTAGCATCTACGGCCAGGGAGAACGGTTTACTAAAATCAGGTGACATAAGCACAGGGAAATGACACAGCATTGATTTTAGCTTGTCTAATGCCTTCTGGCAGGATTCATTCCAGTCAAATGTTTCACTCTTCCTAAGCAAACTAGTGAGGGGTAGGGCCACATCAGCAAAGTTCTTACAGAACTTGCGGTAATATCCCACCATTCCCAGGAATCTCCTCAAAGCTTTCTTACTGGTGGGAACAGGGAAGGCCAATATTGCCTGGACCTTAGCATCAACTGGAACTACTTGACCTTGACCAATAACATGTCCCAGATATGTCACGTGGGCACAGCCAAACTCACTCTTGGCCAAATTAACTGTAAAATTGGCCTCAGACAGCTTGTGGAACAGGTTTTCAACATCTTGAAGATGCTCTTCCCAAGTTTCACTTCCTGTCACCAAATCATCAATGTACGCACTTGTGTTCGGCAAGTTCCTAACCACAGACTGAATCATCCTCTGGAACGTGGCCGGAGAATTCTTCATCCCAAACGGTAGAACATTATATTCGTACAGCCCAGATGGTGTGACAAAGGCAGATATTTCTCTAGCTCTGTCCGTTAGTGGGACACACCAATACCCTTTTAACAGGTCAATCTTTGTGAGAAACCTTGCCTGTCCAACTTTGTCAACACAATCATCCACTCTCGGTATTGGAAAAGCATCTGTTTTGGTAACAGCATTTACTCTTCTGTAATCAGTACAGAACCTAGTACTGCCATCCGGCTTTGGGACTAACACGCACGGAGAGCTCCAATTGGAGTGAGAGGGTTGGATGATGTCATGCTCTAACATATAAGCAACTTCAGTTTCCGCAAGTTTACATTTCTCTGGACTCATTCTATACGGATGCTGTTTAATTGGTTGGGCATCACTGACATCCACATCATGAACTGCAACATGAGTCCTTTTTGGAACATCAGGAAACAAATCTTGATATTTCCCAATCAATTCTGTTATCTGGTCTCTTTGCCAAGGCTCTAAATGAGACATTTTCAAGTCAAGGTTCTGCAAAATTTCAGAATTTGACAATTTACAGGGAATGATGTCAGGTTTGATAGAGGGTTCCTCATCCTGCACATCTTCAACTGAGAAAGTCTCATCAACATCTTGGCTAACAACTGAGATCATCTTTACAGATCTGCCATGGTATGGTTTTAACATGTTGATATGGCACAACTGTCTAGACTTCCTCCTATCTGGAGTAGTCACTATGTAATTGAGGTCATTCACCTTGGAATGGATCTCATAAGGGCCATGAAACCGAGCTTGCAAGGGATTGGACTGCAATGGAAACAACACCAAGACTTTATCCCCTGGGTTAAACGTCCTAGCCCTAGCCTTCCGGTCATACCATGTTTTCATCTTGGCTTGTGTAGCTTCAAGATTTTCCTTCGCTAACGCACAGGCCCTGTGAAGTCTCTCTTTGAAGGACAACACATAATCCAAAAGATTAACATGAGTCTCTTTGTTAGTCCACTGCTCACATAGCAAGGCTAACGGTCCTCGCACCTGGTGACCAAACACCAGTTCAAATGGGCTGAACCCCAGTGACTCTTGGACTGATTCCCTAGCTGCAAACAACAACAAATGAACACCTTCATCCCAATCCTTCTCATTCTCAAAACAGTATGTCCTAATCATAGTTTTCAAAGTGGAATGAAATCTTTCTAAAGCACCTTGGCTCTCAGGATGATATGCACTTGAAGTGATCTGCTTGATTCCTAGCTGGTAAATAACCTGCTGGAACAATCCTGAGGTGAAATTACTACCCTGATCCGATTGTATCTCTTTCGGCAGACCAAACAAAGTGAAAAACTTCACCAAAGCCTTAGAGACGGTAGCTGCCTTGATATTTCTAAGTGGGATTGCTTCAGGGAATCTTGTAGCAGCACACATGATCGTCAACATGTACTGACTACCAGATCTTGTCTTCGGTAAAGGTCCCACACAATCCACAATCACTCTGGAGAAAGGTTCACCAAAGGCTGGAATAGGTTTCAGTGGAGCTACGGGAGGGTCTAACTGGCTTTTACCAACCATCTGGCAAATGTGACAAGTCCTACAAAAGTTTGCAACATCCGTTCGCAAACCGGGCCAGAAGAACTGCTTAAGGATTTTGTTAACAGTCTTGTTTACACCTAAATGTCCACCTAAAGGTAAGCTATGTGCCATGGTGAGAATGTCATTCCGATACACTTTTGGTACCACAACTTGATTGACGACTGCCCAATCTTCATTGGCAGGAATATCAGGGGGGCGCCATTTCCGCATCAAGACCCCATCTTTCAGATAAAAACCAACTGGCACTTTGACAATTTCGTCATCAGAGAGAACCTTGTCTCTCAATTCAGCTATCTCTGGATCACTGTTTTGCTCTGAGATCAGCTGCTTTCTTGACAAAGACAAATTATCAGACAGATGTGAATCTTCACTGGATTCTTGTGGAGAGTCACCTAGGTCGTGATCAAATACTGACCCAAGAAAAGTGTCTGACAACTCATCAAAACTGGAACTCTTACTGGAGTCACCAGGTTCCAAGCAATCATTGTCTTGCTGAAACAAAGTGCTAGATTGCACTAAGTCCTCCTCTTCCTCGGCCTTCTTGGCCATAGCTCGAGTCACTGCACATGAAGGGAAAACATCAGAATCTAAATTAGATTCCTCTTCAGTGATCGGCTGTGAAGTCAACTGAACAGAGGGGACAACTTTACCACCAGCTAAGTCGTTGCCGAGTAACAAGGAAATACCTTTCACAGGGAGGCTGGACATAAGCCCCACTTTAACTTGTCCTGTAACTAAGTCTGACTTCAGAAACACGGAGTGCAGAGGTACTGATAAAATTCTCCCCTCAATACCCTGAACAAGAGTGAAGTCGCCAATGGCTGTCCCTTCACATTCACAGGAGGGCAATGCCTCTTTCAACAAGAGTGACTGGGATGCCCCAGTATCGCGAAGAATTCGAATGGGTTGAGGAGCAGAATTCTGACATGAAGATACAAATCCCTCTGACACGAAAGGAAGGAACTCTTCCCGAAGAAGATCAGACGACTCAGCCTTTTTGGCCTCAAATGGACAAGATAGGTGTTCTACACCAGGCATTTCTTTAAAAGACTTAACCAAAGCATTAGGTAAGGTCTCTTTCTCCTTTTTCCTCTTAAGGATTAGGCACTCTGACAAGACGTGACCTGGCTTCTTGCAATAATGACAAGTAGGACCCGTAGGCACCTCCTTTTTCATTTCAAAAGGTTTATTCTTAACCTCAACACCCTTGCCTTTAACCTCTGTGGTCTGGACTGAATTGGGTTTACCACCACCCTTCTTAGGTGGATATGGCCTATCATGAGACCCAAACTTAGACTTGTGAGTGAGTGAATACTCATCTGCTAACTTAGCAGCTTCATGTAGTGTGGACGCGTCTTTCTCATCCAGATAAGACTTAATATCATCCTTGACACAACGTTTGAATTCTTCCACCAACATTAAGTCTTTTAATTTCTTAAAATCACCATTGACTGTTCTAGATGTACACCAACGCTCAAAATACACTTCCTTATCATGAGCAAATTCAACATAAGTCTGATTATCAATCTTTCTGAGACTTCTAAATTTCTGTCTGTACGCTTCCGGAACTAATTCGTAAGCAGACAAAATGGCTTGCTTAACCACATCATATTTGGAAGCATCATCAACAGACAAAGCTGAATAAGCTTGTTGAGCTTTTCCTTTTATGACACTTTGCAGCATCAAAGACCAATACTCAATGGGCCACTTTAAACTCTCAGCAACCTTTTCAAAGTGCTGGAAGTATTTGTCAACCTCCAGCTCATCAAATGGAGGAACCAATCTGACTTCTCTGCTAGCCATAAACTTATTAGCATACGATGGATCTGTTTTTCCAAGCTTTGCTAACTCTATTTGTTTCTCCAACTTTGCTTTTTCCAACTCTATTCTCTCTCTTTCCATCCCCAATCTCTCTTTATCCATCCTTTCTTGTCTCTCTTTTTCTTTTTCTTCTCGATCTCTTTCTAATCTTAATTTCTCCAATTCAAACTGTCTCTCTTTTTCTCTCTCCTCTGCTCGTTCCTTTTCTCTGTCCCTCTCTAGCTGAATCAATCGAATTTTTAATTCTATCTCTGAGCCACTCTTAGGACTCTTTGGACTCTTAGGCTCCACATCAGTCTCAAACTGAGCCAACTCTTCACTGGTAAAAACACCCTCATCATAGTAATGTTGTGCTATTACCTTTACAATCTTTTCTTTCCTGTAGCTTGCATTCAAATCAGTTAAGTTTAATATCTTAGCAACTTCTAATAAATCCGTTTTTTTCAATTGCTGCAGACCCTTAACAGTCGGAGCTTCAACAAAATCATGCACTGCCGTCATGATGGAGAAAAACTAGAAAAAAAACCGTCTATATGGAAATTTTCAAAATTCTCAAAAAATACTAACAATGGCTTATTAATAAAGGCTAATCGCGGTCGAGCCCCCAATTTTGTTACGTGTTGACTTAGGAATGAACTACACAACGAACATAATTGTATAATTCCCTTCTAATTATTAGAGGAATGCAACATATAACACAAAAACATCAACACGTCACAAATTCAACCTAGGCCTAGGTACTAAACAAAATAGTCAATAGAAATTCCCCAAATCAAAATTACATTGACAATAGCAGAATATGCTTTCAATACAGTTCAAACATCTTACTGTCCTTTAGTGTCTGACTCTCTTTTGATGCACAGCGCACGTCGGTGCCTGTGGGAGTGTCCGAACGAAAGACCACCGGTGTGGCCGCCTCCATGATGATCCAACATGCGTGAACAATCACAACAATGATAGTCCGTGAGGATAACTCCAAAAATAGTCCGTGAAACATCCAACCAGTGTGAAATAGCAGTAAATATCCGTGTGAATCGCGAATGTATAGCACAGTCTTTTACGGAGCATTCAAACTTTCTGTGTCTCCGTCTATTCAAAAAGTAACGTCTTCTCCGCTGCACCAAGCTCTCACATGACACATTTTCGCAAGTAATCATGAATGAGCCAATCATAGCGTTTGACCCGCATGTTAGAATAGTTGAACTTGGTCTGAACTCTAAACATGTTGATTAAACCGTCTTTTGACTGATTAGGTGTGAAACTTTAGAGTATACATGCATACACCACGTGAGGTAATGGAACTCTTAAAGTGGCAGTGTATTATTCCCGTGTAATTACACAATCAAAGAAAAGGAATATCAAAATAAAATACACAAGCATGTCAAAAATGAAAATATGAATGGCTTGTCCATCACAGTATGTATCAACATGCCGCAATGAGGTGAAGGCGCAGACTGCCTGTCGCGGGAGCTGAAAATGGCAAATTGCGCTTTTCCGTCTCATGCATATGGATTAATGGGAGTGTCAGCTGATAGTAGGAGGTTCGTGTAAAAAGATGGGAGGAGAAGCGTTAAATGCGCCTAATTATGTATTCCCCTGTATGTACTAAAACTGCCCATGAAAGCGCACGTCTATTTTGCGCCTAAATATTTCCGCCTTGTAAAAGCAGGTGTTAAATGCGATTTGCTGTTAAATGCATCCATAAGAGAATCATTCAAATACAACAAAATCGCTAATTAGACCACCAGTTTTGCGTCTTTGTACTATATCAAAAGCAACCTTAACTTTCGGTGGCTTTTCGAATGTTTACTTTCACTTTCACGCCATCCGCTTAAACTTTCCTACTTGATAGATTTGATAAATCTTCCATAGCCTACGTGCACAAGTAAGCCTAGTTTGAGTAGAACTACTACTCTAAATTATCTTCCTGCTTGTTGACATTATGCATTGTATTATTTCATGATCACTAAACGTCGGATTCCTTTTAATGTAGGCCTAGTCATCAGTTAACTTCATTCAACTGCGCTTCTGATTGACGTGTCGTTCAGTTGTTGTCCTTCGCAAACTGCGTTAGGGGGCGGAGAACGGCGCAGATTACCCAACGAATTTCAGGATTGGTAAATAGGACGTAAAGTGAAGTATGATAGCGTGTGCTTTCTGCGTGTTGGCCTTGGCGCAAAAAACGTTACGATCGCTATTCTTAGTACATCAGGGCCTGTGTGTTATCTCCACCATTTAAACCGTAGGGTAACAATAATACTGCTTTTTCACACACCACAAGAGAACCAGAGGATGAGAGTGCAAACGTTTAAGCACCAGCCAGAGTGTGATCAAGAAGATGGTAGTAGAGGGAAGTAGCTTCTAGCATCTAGAGCACAGAGCACAGTAACACTGTTTGTTATCTCCACCATTTAAACCGTAGGGTAACAATAATGCTGCTTTTTCAAACACCAGAAGAGAACCAGAGGATGAGAGTGCAAACGTTTAAGCACCAGCCAGAGTGTGATCAAGAAGATGGTAGTAGAGGGAAGTAGAAGGATAGCATATAGCATCTAGCATCTAGAGCACCGAGCACAGTAACGCTGTGTTTCATCTCCACCATTTAAACTTTGTGTGGCCGTTGGGAGTTAGAACCCAGTTACAGTATATTATACCACAGTATGGTCTGACTATGCCACTCTCATTTCTTTGACTGGATGAGAGACCCAGCTAACACAATAGAATACAGATGCACCCCACGCTAGTGTTATTCAAGTGAATGAAACAATTGTAGCAAAAGCAATGCAGACATTTGTATTTATATTCTTCATTCAGAGTGATTCAAATAGTTAATTGGTATAGTCACAGCCATTAATGACAGCATACATCATGGACACATACAGGAGTTCTCGTAGACAAGTATTTATATAAGAGATTACAATAAATGTTGGGCAGAATAGCACCATAATACTCAATGTTGACAGGAGATCCACGTTTGGTTCACCATTTGCACACGGCTCCAAAGGGATTCAGCACTCCCAAAGACAGCAACCCGGATTACACTGAGAAAACGTCCCATGTCCCAAGTCCCATGTCCAAACAAAGTAAACAAACAGACGAGAAGCGGGGTTCATTCACAAAAGGATCCTAATAGTCCCGTGTGAACTGAGGCACACATACACTGGAGGCACAGAAGCCAGTGGCCCCAGATGATGGAGTGCACGGGACCTGGTATAACGACGGGTTTGGCTCGACCACAAGCACCAGCACACGGCAGCGATTACGCAAACACCCTGTTAGCACCAGCACAGTCTGGCCACGAGAAAGAGAGAGAGAGAGAGAGAGAGAGAGAGAGAGAGAGAGAGAGAGTCCTAGCAGAGAGTGTTCTCTACAATTCCTTAACATTGTAACAATTGACGTTTTTAAAGCTTGCTGCCTACACTTCTTTCCTCTCCGACTGTATGTGTTGGTTGTAAACGGTCAGAGGGACCCTGTGAGGTTGTAGCCTCTGCTGTGCAGCACATGGTGTCCCTGTTAGAACTGGACCCGAGTGACCATCATATGAATATCGCAGCAGTTCAGTTCCTAAGTGCAGGGAGATACCGCCTGAGTTTGAGTGATGGGCTGTGTTTGTTTGCTACACACCAAATTAGTCTGATACTTTAGTAAGGGGGCTCCTCTGTTGAAGGCCAAACTAATTCATGCCCAGAATCTCCTCAGCATCAACTTATATCATTCTGAATCTGTTATGTTCCTAGTGAGCTGGGTGAAACTACACAATGTAGGAAGGGACCAGGATAGTGTTCAAATTCATACAAATTATAACCGTATTGTTTATGAATTTATATGACTGGCATACAGTGATCCTGTGTCCAGAGAGAGAGAGAGAGAGAGAGAGAGAGAGAGAGAGAGAGAGAGTCCTAGCAGAGATCACCCTGTAGCACCAGCACAGTCTGGCCACGAGATAGAGTGTTTTAGCAGAGATTAAAATTACACGATATTCTGATATTCTGTTTACACGCCCATTCACCCTGTAGCACCAGCACAGTCTGGACACAAGAGAGAGAGAGTCCTAGCAGAGATTAAAATGTATTCTGTTTACGTGCACATTCAGCCCAAAGACGCCTCCATGATTCAGTCACTAGTGACTGCACACATACTGTACCCTTCAACACACGGAACGCCAGCACACTGACTGCCTATACTGTAATCACGGTTCCACTCCCTTTCCCTGGCTAAGCAGCTGACTAACAACGCAAGATCCCACCTCTATGGATACCTCGCCATAAGCCCTTGACTGCCAATCTTGATAAGAATTTGTCATATCGTGATATTAATGATAAAGATGATGACATGTTTGATCATTTTTTTGTGTGTTTGCACTACTTGCTCTACTATTAATATGGTTATCGCCAAAAAATAGCCTTTCATGACATATTGTGGTAATGTTTTAAATTAGTGTTGCCCAAACCAATATTGTGATTATACAAGTGATTCAATTCAATTATATCATTCCTATCTGCTTTTTGCACTCTGTCTTTGTCACTCTATGCAGACTTGCTGGTTGTAAACTGACAGAGGAGTTTGGTGAAGTTTTAGCCTCTACTGTGCAGCACATGGTCTCCCTGACAGAACTGGACCTGAGTGACAACCACGTGAGCATCACTGGAATTCAGCTTCTGAATGCTGGGCTAAGTCGCCTCAACAGTCATCTGCAGATACTAAGGTGGAGATTTTAATTCTTTTGTTTTTTCTTGCCATCAGCACCAGCACACGGCAGCGATTACGCAGACACCCTGTAGCACCAGCACAGTCACGAGAGAGAGAGAGAGAGAGAGAGAGAGAGAGAGAGAGAGAGAGAGAGAGAGAGAGAGAGAGAGAGAGAGAGAGAGAGAGAGAGAGAGAGAGAAGGAGAGAGAGAGAGAGAGAGAGAGTCCTAGCAGAGATCCTAGCAGAAAGTGTGCTCTACAATTCCTTAACATTGTAACAATTGACGTTTTTTAAAGCTTGCTGCCTGCACTTCTTTCCTCTCCGACTGTATGTGCAGACTTGCTGGTTGTAAACAGAGTGACCCTGTGAGGTTGTAACTCTGCTGTGCAGCACATGGTGTCCCTGTTAGAACTGGACCTGAGTGACCATCATATGAATATCACTGCAGTTCAGTTCCTAAGTGCAGGGAGAATTCGGCCCGAGTTTGAGTCTGGGCTGTGTTTGTTTGCTACACACCAAAATAGTCTGATACTTTAGTAAGGGGGCTCCTCTGTTGAAGGCCAAACTAATTCATGTCCAGAATCTCCTCAGCATCAACTTATATCATTCTGAATCTGTTATGTTACTGGTGAGCTGGGTGAAACTACACAATGCAGGAAGGGACCATAATAGTGTTCAAATGTATAAAAATGATAACCGTATTGTTTATGAATTTATATGACTGGCATACAGTGATCCTGTGTCCAGTTTTGTGTATAAACTTATATGGTGGTTTACTGGTTTAAACATGCAATGTCTCCTGGACCCACATTATGATTGCCTATCTCCAGGAGACCCATGAACACTGCGTGTAATTAATCTATGAACACATAAGAGCATCATGATGGGCTGGCTGAGTTGAGGCCAGTGATGTACTTCCCAGTGCTTATGGGTTATATTGATCATATTATTGTTAAAATGAAGCATTTTATAATAATCATTACTATGAAAATGAGGATCACCTAATAGTTTGGAGTCACAGGTCGATTGAGTTATCCTATTTAAAAAAAGAAGCAATGGCAATAAAAAAGAAATCCAAGAGACAAATATGACGTTGCTTTGATGAATAGTACTATTTCCATACCATCACTGATATGCTTATCACCAAAATAGCATATCATGACATTGTGGTATAGTTTTAAGTCTATGTTGCCCATCTCTACTCTTATTGTAACATATTGTATGATTACATATGAACTTGAACAACGTTGAGATTGACACAGGTGATCAAATTAAATGATATCATTCCTTTCTGCCTTTTGCACTCTGTCTTTGTCACTCTATGCAGACTAGCTGGTTGTAATCTGACAGAGGAATCCTGTGAGGCTTTAGCCTCTGCTGTGCAGCACATGGTCTCCCTGACAGAACTGGACCTGAGTGACAATTACTTAAACATCACTGGAATTCATCTTTCGAGTGCACTGAAAGGTGACATCAACTGTAAGCTGCAGACATTGAGGTTTGTGTTTGACTTTCCTTTTTTCTTCTCAGGCTTTTAAACAGTGTCACATTCAGTATGTTCACCACACACCATTATGTCATTGTTTTTTCTACCCAGTAGTAAAAATGGGTTAGGTGAGGAGTGTGTTGAGAGTCATTGTAGTCATGTCAGAGTCCAGTCTAATGTCTGTTATGACCGAGTCACTGATACCTTATAGCATGTTGATGCAATTGAAGTTTCAATTTCATCAGTGTCATTAAATGGTGTTTACAAACTCTAGTTCAGGAGGAGCGAGAAGGAATTTGCCACACCTCTGTCTCAGTCGGTCTTACAAACGTAAAGATGTCCAAACTTTCTGCTGTTTACATGGCATAATAATGAGCTTGAGTAATTACTAGTCAAGTCAAGTCAAGTTTATTTACATAGCGCATTTCATACACAGGGGTCACTCAATGTGCTTTACATAAACAAAACAAAACAGTAATAGCAGATAAAAGCATACTGTAACTGCCAAAGCAGCAGCATCGGGTTAACTTGCTCAGTAGCTGCGTTTCCATTGACCAATAAATTGCGCAAATTAAGAGTTGCGAAAAGAAATGTGTTTAATGGAAACACACACATTTCGAAAAAACTCACATTTTTCGATAAAAAGTTTTTGCGCTCGGGTGAGGTGGTATTTCGAGCGTATCTAAATTTGTATATTTCGCAAAACTGCAATGGAAACACTTTTTTCGCATCTGACGAGTCACGTGATCCAACAACCGGATGTTAGGAGGAACGAAACCGACGAAGAAGACTGTCGACAGGAAGTGGCACCGGGAGAATAATGTAAAAAAAACCCATATTTTTTTTCATTAAAAGTGGCTCGTGTCTTTCTAAAATGTTGAATCCACAGCTCCTCTGTGAACTCGCCGACAACACTTTCTCAAAAACGCTGCATACGCAACCGCTCAACTAGTTTTGTTTACCCATAGCAACAACGTTGCTTTGCTTTGCTGGTTTAACGTGATGAGAACGGTGCTGAAAGAAATCTAGATTCTAGATTCTATTTCTAGAAACTAATCAACTGGGCTGATCTACGAAATATTCCACTGACATGGCTGTGACATGATTTAAGCATAGGCCTACAACAAACTCCTGTGAAATATGTCATTTTTAATTTTATGTTTCTGCCCCACCAAAACGTAGGCCTCCTACGCTGATGGCTTACAGCCTATGATAATCAGCGAGTTAGTGCCGTGGTGTAAATCTGGGTTATGTTGATAACCGCCATGTCTCCTAATGACTTACAGCACGCGAGAATACACGAGATTTTAACCCTTTCATGCACGCATTATGAAAAAAAGTGTCTAGATTTTTTTAGTATTGATTTTATTACTCTATATGAGCCCAATATTGAAAATCAGTTGGAATTTTTAAAAAATATGCTTTTATATAGAAGTTATGTTACTGTCCACGTATGTGGACAGTGCGCAACAAAGGGGTAAAAAAGAATAAAATGTAATGACAGAAAATGTGGAAACTGGCCCTCTACTTCCTCCATACTACCCACCCAGCCCTCTACTACCCCCATACTACCCACCCACCTCTCTACTACCTCCATACTACCCGCCCAACCCCTCTACTACCCCCATTATTGCTCACCGACCCTCACCCACCCCTCTACTACCCCCATATTACCCACCTCTACTACCACCACTACCCAACCACCCCTCTACTACATCCCTACTACCCACCCCTCTACTACTAATCCACCCACCCCTCTAGTACTCTCATACCCACCCCTCTACTACCCACCCACCCCTCTACTACCCCCATATTACCATACCACCTTGGCATTACCACATGTAATTAGGTCATTATTTATAAATATTTATACCAAATGTTTGTTTCTTTGTAATTTAAAGCAATTAAAATCATATTTGAAAAAAAAAAAAAAAAAAAGTCCTAGTTACAAAATCTAATTTTTGGCCATTTAACTCCTCTGTTGCGCAACGTCCACATACGTGGACAGTTGCTTTTTAGGGTCTACAAACTCCATTTTACATCCGATTTAATTTCTGAAAACATAGAGTTGTTCAACACACTCTCCTGTACAGCATTTACATGATTTTGCCTTCTTGAGTACTAGCTTTTTACAGATATGCCTGGAGCATTCAGCATATGGCCATTACTGTCACTCATGTTGAATTGATGATGTCATCAAGCAGTCAATATTCCAAATATAAGATGATACATATTGTTAATATATTGCCAAGGACCTACTAAAACTGCCCTGAAGTGGATTGGTGTATATCAACATGATAAATAAGTAGAAAACAGAGTTAAAGTTACTGTCCATGCATGTGGACGTTGCGCATGAAAGGGTTAATTTAGTTAGCCGAATGTAATGGAAACACCGCAATTGCGAAAATTGTGATTTTCGACATTAAGACAATATCGACAAAGTTTTTGCGCATATTTGTAATGGAAACGCAGCTACTATCTCCCCTCACACCTCCAGTCTTCCTTAGTTAAGAATAAAGGGGTGTATGACGGGATCCTGCATGACTCCTGCCTGTGTAGTTGACTCTTGCACGCACCCACAAAACACTTCAGGACCCTGGTCAGATACCTCGCCAAACACGCTCTGCTACTCTGGCGTAATAATCAAGGCAACTTGCAAACTACTGGCACTACTACTGCTTGTTGTCTATGGGGACTATTTTCAGATGCTGCGTACGATATCACTGCGCCTATGGTACATTTGCAAGTTGCCTTCATTATAACTCCAGATGAGAGTGTAGTTCCATGTCAAATCAGCCTAGAAAATCTCCAGGTTTCATTTTCAGTTGGTTTTATTGCACTTTCTAACTTGAGAGGAGACACGTTTTGAATGGGAAAATTACCAGAAATCTTAGTCACTTTTAAACATGAAGCTAGCAGGCGAGAAGCTAATGGTCTAATCCGATTCAATGATCTATGCTAGCTGAAGCTAAAAGTTGTATCGCCAGACTCACAGAATGGCTGGATGAACGGGAACAAGGTAAATATCGATTGTTTTGCTCGAGGGGAGGTGGGAAATGAGCGTATTTCCAAAAATGGTGGAATATCCCTTTAACAGTGTGTAGTAGAAGACACTCTTGCATAGTTTTATGTGTTTTTAACTGAGCGGATGTTATGTTCTTCACTTCACAACAAACAATCAATGAACACCAGAGTAAAGTGATAATGTTTTTACTAGGTTAACTTCACTTCAGTATACGTCAGTCAATTATTTACTTGTATGCTTTAACTCTCTAACTATTGTATCAATGCGCTGCTTAGTGCTACCTCAAATGTAGTCATACGCATAACAGGAAAGTAGTCCTCTGAAAACAACTAAAAGTAGGGGTAGTGTAGTGGTGAAGGAGCAGGGCTATCATTCTGTCGCCTGTTCAGTTGGTGGTTCGATTCCCAGCATCTGCGGTTGTCTATAATTTATTTGACATGTGTATGTCGCTCTGGATGAAATTGTCAGCTAAATGAATGAATGTGAATGTAGTATTTACAACTCATTTGCAAATGTACAGCAGGGCATAAAAAGTCCTCACTTTAGATGAGCTCACACATATCATTAACTAACCACTTGTAACTCCTGAGTTAATCATGAATTATAGTATTAGGAAGTGGTTTACAAAACATGTATTCACATCCTTACTAATCATTACTAGTATTTCATTAACAAAATGTTATTGCATGATATATTAAGTATTAGCAACAATTTATACACATTTTAGAAATAGGCTTATTCACTATGAACAAACCAATCATAACTTTATGAACAAATGCTTAAGTGATGATAAATTATGCATGAACAATGAATTACTAATGATGAACAAACCATTAACTAATAGTTACAGTAACTGCTTAACACTAGAAGCGCCGGGCCGTTCTGACCCACTTATACCTAGAAGCGCCGCGCCCCGGTCATTTGACCGCTTTGACGACCTACTAGAATTCGAGATTCAGGATTGAAACAAACATTTTAATGATTTGCTGAAGTGTAGGTATAGCCAACTGGTAAGAGCTACAGCCTCATTACCCAAGGGTTGTTGGTTCGATCCCCGACCTATTCAGGGCTGAATTTCTTTTGAGTAAGGCATCAATAAAGTAGGCTATGTATTCTATTCTATTCTTTTCTATTCACACAACTTCACGCACGCTGGCGAATTCGAACATTCTGAAACGCGCATATGCGATGAAACATGATTGCGCATTCTTCCACGACCACGAGTTGCCTAGCCAGCCTACAGCCTACAGGGGACAGAGAGAGGGGGTGGGGAGGCAGTTAATAGTCCTCGGTGGGTGCCTCTCAACATGCCTCCTCGATCCTCGATGCTCGATCCTCGAGGGGCGTTCCCACTGATCTATAACTAACACTGGATAGACTATCCCATTGTTTCCCCCCCATCATTCTTTATGTAGATCAGTGAGCATCGAGGAGCGAGGGAGGACGTATAAACGTTGCATGAGAGGCACCCAATGCCGCGGTGATGTCTGTAGCCTAGACAAGTGTATGGGGGAGGGGGAATGATCGGTTTCAAATAGGCTATTTGCAATGGATAGTGTGTTAGGTATAGACCCCGAAGCCATTTGCTTTGAGAATAACCGCTGGCTGGTGAAGTTGTTGGCTGGCTAGCTGGCTCAGCCAAAACCTAAATGCTGCCTGCAGCCGCCAAAGTTTTCATGACTGATAATGGCTTTAGTTGCCACTTTATGTCTACAGATGTCTATATTGTACTAGATCTCACACAATGTTATTGTATTATTTTGGACAACGTTCTGCACATTTCACTTCATTGTAGACTGCATGCGTTGTGAGCAGTGCAGCAATCTCTAGAAAGGAAACGCTGGAAGTCGCAGCCTAATAGCCTGGCCCCAATCGCGTTCAATGCTGTAAATCCGTCTGTTCCAGAATATTTGGTTCATATCATCAATCTTTGGTTTTGGTGTTTGTGCAACCGAGGGCCCTGAAGATTTTTCGCGTGTCTCTATGATATAATTATTTTTAGATGCAAAAAGTCTAACTGGCTTAGTCAAAGTTTGTCAGATGGCAGCTCAATTTGGCTCAGAAAATTATTGGCTGGCGAAATTATTTTTCGTTAATGGTAAACTCTCTCTCGCTAATGGTAAACTCACTCTCGCTCGTCAGGTTAAGCAGCCATGGGCAGTGTGGCCACGAAAAAGAGAAGATGCCATTTTAATAGCGAATGGACCGCAACCTAGCCTAGTCTTGGCAAAGACCTAGAGGCGAAGCAGAGAGAGCATTTTGCATTTGCGTTTTTCTCTGTGGCATGGTGAAGAATACGATGTGAATACGGTGACCACCTGTCCCGCTTTACGTTGTACTGTACAACAATTTTACCCTTTGTCCCGCCTCAATTGAGCATCTGTCCCGCTTTTTCATTCGACCCTAGCCAATTGAAAATAAATATATAGAGACGTTCATAGGCGTAGTAGATAGATAGATAGATAGATAGATAGATACTTTATTGATCCCCAAGGGGAAATTCAAGGTCCCAGCAGCTTAAGACACCACACACAACATACAGTACAATGTAAACAATGTAAACAGGAAAAAATAAAAAGCAAATCAACAAATCAACATGACTAAAGGAGCAGTAAAATACTAGATAAGGTATGCATGAATGTACTGTGGATTGGTACTGTGATACTGTGATCCAGTCTGAGGTGTGTGTCAAGTTGGTAGTGCAAATTTTAATGTCGCTTATAGAGCGCCAATACATTACACATGTCTCAAGGCGCTTTACAGAGTGTTAGACATTCAAAGAGAGCCCATGAGTAACAGGGGCAAGGAAAAACTCCCTAGAATTGGAGATACATATAGGAAGAAACCTCAGACAGACCCACGACTCAAGGGCCCAACCCATCTGCCTTGGGTCAGTTACAGTACAGTCATTTGTAGTTTGAAAGTTACAATGACAATGAAAGTTCAAATAGTCCAGTGTAGGGAATAAATTGTCCATTAGTAATCCATTAGTTATTTCTGAAGGTGATGGGTCGCTGGGATCCGAGGGCCAAAGATTCGGGCAGGGAACCACAGCAGGCGATGTTAGGGCAGTCATAGGGATGGCGAAGGCAATGGCGATGGTAGGGCAGTCAGAGGGATGTGACTTCAGGTGTGATGAGGGACAGGCACAGAGATGGTTGATGGCTGGTAATGGTTTACCTCACAGGTGAGGTATAGGGGAAAGGGAAGAGAAATAGAGTGTGTTAGTATTACTGTAAGTCATATTAAGTATTAATAAGTATATCAATGGTGATATAAATGGTTATACTATAGAGGGTTTACAAAACGCTTTTACACACCTCTTTTGTGGGGTCAGGTGCGTAGGAATAGGTTACCCAGTTAAACCCGAAGAGGCATCCCGCACATCGTCCACCACGCATGCAAACATCCACCCACCCACCACGCACGCAACATCCACCCACCCACAATGCCCCCCCCAATGCCCCCCCCCCCCCCCAGGCGAACCCACACACCACCTCTGAACCGCGCGTCGGAGCAGCATGGCTGAGCATGGCCAGCCAGAGTCCGCCCACAGGCGGCGCCACCCATCCGCAGACACCCCCCACCACCATCCGCGAGCAGAGAGAACGGGGCCCGCGCCAGCCCCACCCCAACCACAACACCACGCGAACACACACCACGGCCCGACCAGGACACACAGTCTGATCCGCCCCGCCGCCCAGGCCCCCCGGAAGCAGCGCCCCCAGAGCAAAAGTCCAGAATGCTTCATGTCTTTGGACGTGTCATCCTGTCATCCTGTTGACAGGGTCGGAAGGCGTAGGGAGGCGATGCAGTGTAATTAAAAACGTTAAAATCATTGGACATTGGTGTAATGTAATTAAAATCGTTAAAACCATTGGACTTCCACTCTAGAAACACCACCCCAAGAAGGCCCGGACCGCGAGCCCAATCCAAATACAATGCCGCAACAGCCCTCCCCTCCGCCATCCACTCCCAGCATTCCCACCTCCCCCGTCCCCCCCATCCCACTAAATGCACAGCCGTGCACATCTGATCAGACTGCATGCCCCAGCCAGACCGCCAATATACGCCCACGCAGAGCCACTGGCGAATGGAGCCGACACGAACCCCCCCCCCCCCCCCCATCTACAGACGGCGACGGGAGGCCCCCCGCGGACGAGCAACGCCACCCGCGAACGGACCCCGACCGGCCCAGAGCACCCAGCCACACCACCCAGGCGCGCAGCCCAGACATGATGCGCAAGCCCACCCGGGGAAGGCCCATGACCGAAACGGCGCAAATGGACAAAAGCCCGCATGCGCAGTGAATGAACAAATGCCCGCACGCGCAACAGACAGCACGCGGGACCCTCCCCCCCAAGCTACACTATAGAGGACAGGACAGGGAGAGAAGGAAAGAGGGAGAGTTGAGAGAGACAGAGGGAGAGGGGAGAAGAGGAGTTGTACGGCGTGCCACATAAGAAGTCCATGACAGCGCAATGCTAAAGCAGCATAACTAAGGCATGGTGGAGGGTGGTCAGCACCAGATCAGGTGTGGTCAGTAGCCACCATGGGATGCATGACTGGGGCACCAGTCACACAAGCCCACAGCAGAGGTGGTCCGTTCCAGTAAGACCCTGAGGTGGTTGAAGTTCCACACTGCACCATACCTAACTATAGGAAGCACTAAAGAGATATGTTTTAAGTCTAGACTTAAAAATAGGGAGGGTGTCTGCTAATCGAATTGAGGGAGGAAGATTATTCCAGAGGAGGGGTGCGCGGTAACAAAAGGCTCTGCCTCCTACTGTAGTTTTTGAAATTCTTGGAATTACAAGAAGTCCAGTATTTTGTGATCGTAAGGGTCTAGGTGGATTATATGGGACTAGAAGATCTTTAATATATTCGGGTGCTCTTCCATTTATGGCTTTGTATGTGAGAAGTAGAATTTTGAAGTCAATGCGACTTTTAACAGGTAACCAATGTAGAGATGCTAGGATGGGGGAAATATGTTCATATTTTTTGGTCCTAGTGAGTGTGCGAGCAGCTGCGTTTTGTATAAGCTGTAGGCTTTTTAGACAGGTATTATTGTAGCCGGCGTATAGCGCATTACAATAGTCTAGCCTGGAAGTGACAAAAGCGTGGATTAATTTTTCAGCGTCTGGTAAGGATAAGGACTTCCTTATCTTTGAAATGTTCCTTAAATGGAAAAATGAGGTTTTTGTGATCTGCTTTATGTGACTATTGAGTAGAAGTTCTTGATCAATTGTAACTCCTAGATTTTTAACACTTGTGGATGAGGTCAGTGAGAGATCACTATATGTAACCTGTGATGTGGATAGGATATCCCTAGTCTTCTTAGGACCTAAAACCATAACTTCTGTTTTATCTGAGTTCAATAGCAGGAAGTTATTAGTCATCCAAATTTTTATGTCTCTCAGACATGTGTTGAGTTTGGCTAACGGGGTTGGTTCATCGGGCTTTATGGAAATATATAATTGTGTATCATCTGCATAAGAATGGAAATCAATGCCATGTTTTCTAATTATAGAACCTAGAGGAAGCATATAAAGAGAAAATAATAGGGGCCCTAGTACTGAGCCTTGAGGCACTCCATATTTAACCATAGTCTGGGAGGATGGTTCATTATGGACCTGTACAAATTGTTGGCGGTTAGTAAGGTATGATCTAAACCAAGCAAGTGCAGAGTCTTTGATACCTATGGAATGTTCAAGCCTGTGGAGTAGTATGTCATGATCTATGGTGTCAAAAGCAGCACTGAGGTCAAGGAGGACTAGTATTGATGCATAGCCGTTATCAGCAGCAATAAGGAGGTCATTAAACACTTTAACTAAGGCTGATTCGGTACTGTGGTGGGCTCTAAAGCCAGATTGGTACAGTTCTTGAATTTTGTTAGTTTGTAAGAAGGCGCTAATTTGTTTGGATACTATTTTTTCAAGTATTTTTGATATAAAAGGGAGATTAGATATAGGTCTATAGTTAGCTAGGATGTTAGGGTCAAGGCTAGGTTTTTTGAGTGATGGCTTGATAACAGACATCTTAAACTGCTGTGGAACATGTCCTAATAACATTGAATTATTTAGAATCTGAAGTAACGTATTATCGAGGAGGGGGAGGGCGGTCTTAAGAAGGTGAGTGGGAATAGGGTCTAGCAGACTAGTTGCAGATTTTGATGAGGAAATTGTGGAGGTGAGCTCTAATGTGTCAATAGGTGTAAATTAATTAAATGTTGTGCTAGGTTGCATCTGTGATTCTGTTATGTTTTCACTATTATTTGGCAATGGAGTATGTGTATTTGGTGAAACTGACTGGTTGTTGATCTTAACTCTAATTGTTTCAATTTTATCATTAAAAAAGTTCAAATGAGTCCAACAGTGCAACAGTGCAAGATTAAATTCTAGTGACCAGCAATAAATATGTACAGTACAAAATGTAAGCATAGTAATAATAATAACAGTACTAGTATAAATATATGGACAATTAAAATAAACTTAACATAGTAATAATATAAGAGTTAGACATGAGGGTAGACAAAGCCATGCCATGTAAGTGTATAAGAGGGTGGATGTGCAGATATACTATGCATAGAAGTCCAACTCTCCTTTTCCCTTCAGTGAAGCATTGTACAGTTGTATGGCCCTGGGTACAAATGACTTCCTCAGTCTGTCTGTTGTGCATGTCATGGAGCGTAGTCTCCAGCTGATCAAGCTCTTCTGCTGTATGATAGTGCTGTAGAGTGGATGACAGTCATTGTCCAGGATGCTGTGTAGCTTGTTCAGGGTCCTTTTGTCTGATACTGAAGTGATGCACTCCAGATCAGCTCCCACAACAGAGCCAGCCTTCCTTACCAGCCTGTCTAGTCGCCCAGCATCCCTCTTCCTAGTGCTTCCTCCCCAGCATGCCACAGCATAGAAGAGGACACTGGCAACAACAGACTGGTAAAACATCCAGAGGAGCTTGCTGCAGACATTGAAGGACCGCAGTCTCCTCAGGAAGTACAGCCTGCTCTGCCCTTTCTTGTATATTGCTTCAGTGTTGACTGACCAGTCCAGTTTATCGTCCAGATGTACGCCCAGGTATTTGTAGTGTTAACTTATGTCCAATAGTTATAGCGAATGGCGAATAGCGAATGGACCGGCCTTTCGTCTTTCCCCCGATAGGGAAATGCGTTCAACATATATTTGGTCTCAACGTCAGAAGCCACCCAGAATTTGATGCCAAATTTGTCTGGTTTATTGGCCATATATTGTGTAAAGCGACAACGCGCCTTGGTCGGGAACAGCTGTTCATCAACAGTTATATTCTCACCGGGAGTGTAAGAAGCAATGCTGTTTCTTACAAACTTATCGAAAATCTCTGATATCATCCAGACTCAATCTAAAGATGAGAGTTAAAAAGAGATACTAAGGGAATCGAACTCCGGTCGTTAGCGTAAAAGGCCAGATATTTAGCCCTAGTCCAACTGATTCAAGGAACAATATGAGCAACGAGAGAGATACTAGCGTATTGAGCCACCCGCCGTCGCAAAAACCTGGAATGAATATCATAATAGAAAATAGTTTGTACAATAGTAAACTATTTACAGCAAATACAGTGGCTATAGTAAGTATTCATACCCATGCTAAAGTTGACTAAAAAGAGGAATATAAAATCATCTTTTGAGAATTGATTGTAATGCCTTAATTCAAAAAATGAGTAAAAATCAAACCGCTAAGGACACTAATTTTCTTTGTGATTGAAGAATGTATCGTAAATAGATAAATGTTCTTCCTTAAATACAGGGAGCATAAGTAATTGACCCCTATGTTAAATTCCCATAGGAGCAGGAGGATTTTTTATATGTTTTTATTTTTAAAGGCCAGCTATTTCATGGATCCAGGATATTGTGCATCCTGATAAAGTTCCCTTGGCCTTTGGAATTAAAATAGCCCCACATCATCACATACCCTTCACCATAACTAGAGATTGACATGGTGCTTTTTCCAGTTAGCCTATTAGCCTGTTTGATTTGCATTGAGCTCAATGAGCATCAAACAGGCTAATAGGCTAACTGGAAAAAGCACCATGCCAATCTCTAGTTATGGTGAAGGGTATGTGATGATGTGGGGCTATTTTAATTCCAAAGGCCAAGGGAACTTTATCAGGATGCATAATATCCTGGATCCATGAAATAGCTGGCCTTTAAAAATAAAAACATATAAAAAATCCTCTTGCTCCTATGGGAATTTAACATAGGGGTCAATTACTTATGCTCCCTGTATTTAAGGAAGAACATTTATCTAGTTACGATACATTCTTCAATCACAAAGAAAATTAGTGTCCTTAGCGGTTTGATTTTTACTCATTTTTTGAATTAAGGCATTACAATCAATTCTCAAAAGATGATTTTATATTCCTCTTTTTAGTCAACTTTAGCATGGGTATGAATACTTACTATACCCACTGTATGTAAGAAAATGCTTATAGCCTACATTAGTCTGAGCTTTAAAGATACAACTAGGCCTATAGAAGATAGGCCTACAACTTAGAAGATATAGAACTATGAATGTACGTAGGCATACTAAGTAGGCTAAGCACAAATAAATGCATAAGAAAGGTTTGCCCACAGATGAATGATTTGGCCTAAATTAATTTAATAGGCTAGGCCTACGACGAATTTTATGACGAAGCTTTATGCGTAATAGAACAACGTCGCGCAACGTTTTCAAAACAAACTTTTTACCACTGTAAATCGCCTCCATACACTATGCCATGTAAAGGAAAAATAGTTATTAAAATAAATAACATTTATAATAGGCTACATATTGCACATATATAAACTATATGTTTTATTATATTAACCTCATGCCCAACTGACAGGAAACTTATGGGAACCCTTGCGACATCTGCTGTGAGAAAAGAGAATAGCAGCCTGGAAAAACATGGCCGAACGCGAGACTCGCATTGTTGTGAAATAAGTAATAGCAAAATAGCTCTAAACTAGCTTGTACCGGTGTGCTTTTGATCATGTAAAAATACTGGGTGATAAAACACGCATATTTAGGAAAAGTCGTGAACGTAGGGTCCTGGAATGTAATCGAGTGAAAAGATTTTTTTTTTTTTGTAATCACTGCGGTCAAATGACCGCAGCCCGGCAGTTCTAGGTATATCTAGGTCACACCTACACGGCGCTTCTAGTAATACGCGTCAGCGGTCAAATGACCGGCGCTTGGCGCTTCTAGTGTTAATAGATGATGAATTGTGTGTAGTTATTATAAAGTGTTACCGATTCATTTTATTCTAAAACCCTTAAAATAAGAACATTCCACATGACATTTCATTAGTGGAGTGCTAATGTTCTGATATTCTCTCATTCTCTCACTCTCTCTCTCTCTCTCTCTCTCTCTCTCTCTCTCTCTCTCCCCTTTAAAGACATGCCCGTGGAGAACTGAGAAAATGTAAGTGTTGATCTCCTGTTAAGTGTTGCACTGCTATGCTTATGATGTTGAAGTGTTCTTTATTACTGTAAGCAGCTGTGTCACTGTGCCGTATGCCACCACTGTATGTAAAAGGCCTTTAGAGCATGTGTGGGGGTCTGTGGCGTCCTGCAGAAACACACTGAATCATAGTGACCAAGAGAACAGAGACAGATTGACATGTTGGCATGTTACAGTAGCCAGACATCAGAGGGATGGCTACTGTAATATATTACTCTAAATGACTAGTTTTTTAATATTATTCTTTATTTTATACATTCACAATAGCTCCAGGCTTGGTGGAGAGCAGTTCAAGCTTGTAGCCGCATAACTATGTGATGGCAGATCACAGCCAATAATCCTCTCAATACAACAAATGATATGCTGCAGTCTGCTCTTATTGTTGGCAGTGGATGCAGCGCACCAGGTAGTGATAGAGCAGGTTAGGATGGACTTCATGATGGCAGTGTAAAAGTGCACCATCATGTGCTTTGGCAGGTTGAGCCTTCTTTTTTTTTTTTTTTTTTTTTTTTTAAAGATATATTTTTGGGATTTTATCCCTTTAATCAGATAGGACAGTGTAGGTTGACAGGAAACGAGTGGGAGAGAGAGTAGGGTGGGATCCGGAAAGGACCACGGGGCGGGAATCGAACCCGGGTCGCCGGCGTGCGGTGCAGGTGCCCCAGCCAGTCGCGCCACGACTGGGGCCCTTCTTTGTTCTGGAGCTCATGCTCAGCTCCCATGTCAGGTCCTGGGTGATTCTGGTGCCCAGGAAGCAGAAGGACTGTTGAGGGAAAGTGTGTTTGTGAAAGCGTGCGGCGTGTATGTGCGTGCACATCTGCGTTTTAATGGCTGTGT
This sequence comes from Sardina pilchardus, assembly GCF_963854185.1. Classification (NCBI taxonomy): domain Eukaryota; kingdom Metazoa; phylum Chordata; class Actinopteri; order Clupeiformes; family Clupeidae; genus Sardina; species Sardina pilchardus. Next base: position 37,410,076 of record NC_084994.1, read on the forward strand.
GTGTTTGTGTGCTTGAGAGTGTGTGTTTGTCTTCCTGTTTGTGTGTCAGTGTGTGAATGTGAGTGTGTGTATTTGTTTTAAGTCTCAAGATTTATTGTTGCATATACTGTACTTTGCAATTCAGTGAAATTTGTATGTTCGTTGCAGTAGTGCAAGGATAAAAGGGCTAAATACAACTTTATGAGACAATACAAGACTGTACAGTATCAGTCAGCCATACATATACTGTGTACACACACACACACACACACACACACACACACACACACACACACACACACACACACACACACACACACACACAACCCCTATACTAACATGTAAGACGACTATACACACATAAAAGCACAAGCCCATGGACTTGAGACACGAAAAATAAAAACAGTATGCATCCCGGATGCCATATAGCAAGTGTGAATTTAGCAGTGTGGGAAGAATTTAAAAAGTATAGCAACCATGGCAATACAGTTGCATATCATAAAAGAAATAAGGCAGCACATTGTGGCCAATAAAGGGAAGGAACTGTTTAGTCACTGACCATTTAGGACAGGGGTTTTCAAAGTGGGTGCCGCGGCACCCTGGGGTGCCGTGACGCATGCTCAAGGGTGCCGCGGAATCTCTAAGACTTGATAATTTAATGACATTTTAAACAGCATTATCCATTTCAAAATTCATTTTATTGCACTATCAATTGAAATCTTATTTGCAGCACAAACAACAATAGGCTACAGTTTATTGTATCGTACTGTGCTGTGTGTAGGCTACTTATTGTTATTGCCCTTCTACGTAACGTCAACAACAGTTCGTTCGGTGACTTCGTTCGTTATTCCGTATGGCGGAGTGCAGCAGGTATAGGCGCAATGGATACGTTTTTAAAGAGAACGCCATGCATCTCCACGGGACAGACCTCGGAATCTGACCAGACGAAATCAGCAAAGAGAAAAGTGAGGCAATGTAACGAATATACCTCCAGTATGTGTTCACTTGGGGTGGCGAGGTAACGTGTCCCACACCAGTATGCCTGATCTGCAGGGAGACGTGGGCTAACGTTGGCTACGGCTATTGGGGAAGTTTGCGCTTCAAATACGAGTCCACTTATGCTAGTGGCCTTTGCCAGCTGCTCGCTAACATGAGGACAAATTTACAGAGAACTTTTTATTTTGCCAAGAACTGACCAACCATGCTGCCGGAGATGAGATATTCAAGGTGACAGATGGATACTTGAGGAACAATAATCTTAGCTTGGATATGTGCGTAAGTGTGCACTGCCACTGACGGGGCGGCCTCGATGACAGGTCGGGTCAAAGGCGTCGTAACAAAAGCTATATGCAACAGAATTCTGCCATGGTAGCGACGCATTGCATGTTGCATCGGGGACCTGACGGATGTGTTGAATGAAGTCGTAAAAAATAGTTAATTACGTTAAATCACGTCCCCTTCAAACACAGTTATTCACTGCAGGTTATTCATCCTCTGCAGTGAAATGGGTTCAGGTCAGGTGGTTATCACGTTGTCTCTTCACATCCTGATCACCATTTATTCAAAGTTCAATTAAATGAGTTGAATGAGAGTAGTTCATTTGAATAATAATAATTAAAAAAAGATATTAACTTTACCTTATCATAATGCCTATGATAAAAGCAGGGTTGGCCTATCCAACATATCACAAGGTTAAAGAAAATGGCATGAAGTACAAATATAGCACAAAGGAGGTTGAGAGTAAAAAGTAAAAAAAAAAATAGGGCTGCCGTGGATGGAGAGAAATATGTTTAGGGGTGCCGTAAGCCAGAAAAGTTTGGGAACCACTGATTTAGGATTCTGACAGCTTGTGGTATTAAACTGTGTCTGAATGGTGTGGTGTGGGTGGTAATGCTCCGGTAGCGCTTACCAGAGGGAAGCAGAGAGAAGAGGGAGTGAGCTGGGTGGCTGACATCCTTGATGATGGACTCAGCCCTCCTATGACAGCGTGTGGAGTAGACAGTTGACAGAGGTGACAGTTGACAGTTGACAGAGGTCTATGGTGGTAGAATAGTGTCATATCTTGCAAGCGCAATACAACATCCTCAGGAGCAAATACTATTAATTCACTCGCATAGACACAGCAGCGAGCGAGGAAAACAACAGCTGGGGGCCATACGCTCTCCAAGATGAGTTCCGCTCGCTCTCTTGATGTACAGCTTTGCTCGCGTGGGTTGACTTTTGACAGTTTGGGGGACAGAACCAAGGGAGTTGGGCCTGTTGTGATTGGTCATTTTTCAATGTGAAGTCCCGCCCGCTTAGTTACTGTCTGTTGCTAAACTTCTACAAATGTAGTCATGTGTAACATTAACCACCCCTTTGTTGTTTCTGCTACTGCTTAATGTGTGTGTGTGTGTGTGTGTGTGTGTGTGTGTGTGTGTGTGTGTGTGTGTGTGTGTGTGTGTGTTCAATATTTGTGTGTGTGTTATTGCTCACTGTGTTTGCTGCTTACTGTTTCTCTTTTGTGTGTGTGTGTGTGTGTGTGTGTGTGTTCCCATTGTTCCTGCTCACTGTTTGCTGCTTACTCGGTTTCTCTTTGTGTGTACGAGCGTGTGTGTGTGTCCAGTATGTGTGTGTTTGCTCTGGTAGCACTTACCAGAGGAGAGAAGAGAGGATAGGGAGTGAGCTGGGTGGCTGGCGTCCTTGATAATGGACTCAGCCCTCCTCTGACAGTGTGTGGAGGCTGCTCAGACCCAGGTCTCTTGATGGCACAACAGTGTTAAAGGCAGAGCTGTAGTCAGTGAACAGCATCCTGACAGGTGTTTTTCTTGTCCAGGTGAGCTAGGGCAGTATGCAAGGTGATGGAGATGGACAGATCTGCTGTGCGTACAGTATATGGAAACTGAAGTTGGTCCAGGAAAGCAGGGTGGTGTGTATTGATGTAGGCTGTAACCAGTCTCCCCAGACAGTTCACCACCACGGAGGTTAGGGCGATGGGCCGGTAGTCATTCAGGCAAGACACAGCACTTTTCTTGGGCACTGGCACAATCGTTGTCTTTGTGAAACACAAAGGCACTGTGCACCAGGGCAGGGACAAGTTGAAGATGTCCGTGTAGGTTTGTGGCACCTGAGTGGCGCACGTCTTGAATACACAAGACGGGATGTCATCAGCGCTGGCAGCTTTGTGAATTTTACCCCGTTTTAAAGGTTTTGCCGACCTCACCCTCTGAGACCTGTAAGATGTCTCCTCCTACTGGAAGAGCACCTTCATCCCCCGGTTTAGACTCGCGAGACTCAAAACGAGCATAGAGTTTATTTAGCTCGTCCAGAACCAAGGCAGGTGTGTCTGTAAGAGCTGGTGTCGCTTTATAGTCTGTGATCACCTGCAGTCCCTTCCACAGGCAATGTCACAGTCGCTGAAGTCATTCTCCAACTCATTCCCATACTGTTTTTTAGCCACTTGTATTGCCCTTCTTAGTGTGTACCTTGAGTTCTGATATCTAATCAGGTCGTGGTCCTCTCCCTCAGGCTCAGGCAAACAGCGTTGTTTACCCAGGTCACCTGGCTGGGAAAGGATCGGACGATATGGGAATGCACACACAAGTCCATTATGTAGTCCGTCACCTGATGCACTCTGTCACTGAATCGGCGTACTCGTCCAGCTCCGCCGAGAAGTCTTTGAACACAGACCACTCCGTTATGTCAAAACAGTCCTGAAGTTCAGACTCGTGTTCTGCAGAGCAGCATTGAACTTTGCTCACTGCTGGTTGCTCACACTGTAGCTTCGGTTTATAGGCCGGCAGGAGGAACACTGACAAATGGTCACTAAGTAGGGAGTCCAGGAGAGTCATACACTCATAGACAATACAGCAGTTACAGTATGTACGTGTGGAACAAATGGTCCGATTTACCAAAGTGTGTGTGTGGTACAGACCTGTATGAGCCTTTCAGTGGGGTGAAACAGTGGTCAAGGGTCTGATCGCCCCTGGTGGGACAGGTGACGTGCTGGTGGTACTTGGGAAGGACTGTTTTGAGGTTGCAGTGATTGATGTCACCCGTTATGATGAGGATTGCTTCCTGGTGCTGACTCTCTTGTTTACAACATACAGTTCAAGTGTCGCTGCAGCAGGGGCGTCTGGTGAAATGTAAACAGTTGTGAGAAGTATAGAAGGAAACTTTATCAGCAGATCAAACGGATGCCATAGTCAGATACTCCAAAAGGAGTGTTTGGGCTAAGCCAGGTCTCGGTGAAACAGAGTACACTGCACTCTCACAAGTCCCTGCATGAGCTGATGCAACAGTGGAGCTCATCCAGTTTGGTCTCCATGGACTGCAGATTAGCCAGCAGTAAGGTAGGGATGGGAGGCCGGGTTGGACGCCTTCGCCGTCTGGCTAAGACGCCACCTCGTCTCCCCCTCCTCCACCGATGAGTAGACCTGTTGACCGATCCGCTTGTGGAGTTACAAACAATATCCACAGGTAATCCTGTTATATTTATATTGATCATTACATTGCTTCTGATGTCCAGGAGAGTCATACAGTCATAGACAATACGGTTTTGTACGTGAGGAACGTGTGTGTATGTTGTCCCGTTTGTGTGACCTGTTTCCGAGTGTAAATGTGAGACTGTATGTCTCTTAGAGTGTGTGTGTGTGTGTGTGTGTGTGTGTGTGTGTGTGTGTGTGTGTGTGTGTGTGTGTGTGTGTGTGTGTGTGTGTGTGTGTGTGTGTGTGTGTGTGTCCACATGTATGTCCTGCATCACCTCTTTGTTTTCCCTCCTCCCCTTGCATTTGTGTGTGTGTGTGTGTGTGTGTGTGTGTTGTGTGGTGTGTTGCTCCTGCTTCCCCTCGTGTGTGTTTGTGTGTGTGTGTGTGTTGTCCCTGCTCCCCCCCTGTGTTTGTGTGTGTGGTGTGTGTAGTCTCTGCTCCCCTCCTGTGTGTGTGTGTGTGTGTGTTTGTATATATTCTCTTTTGATCCGTGAGGGAAATTTGGTCTCTGTATTTATCCCAATCCGTGAGTGAGTGAAACACACACAGCACACAGTGAGGTGAAGCACACACACTAACCTGGAGCAGTGAGCTGCCTGCTACAGTGGCGCTCAGGGAGCAGTGAGGGGTTACAGTAGGTGCCTTCCTCAAGCGCACTTCAGCCGTGTGTGTGTGTGTGTGT
>NC_084994.1:37417702-37487702 GCF_963854185.1 Sardina pilchardus
CACATACACACACACACACACACACCCACCCTGTCTCTCTCTCACACACACACACACACACACACACACACACACACACACACACACACACACACACACACACACACACACACACACACACACACACACACACACACACACACACCTGTCTCTCTCTCACACACACACACACACACACACTCACTCTTTCTCATTCACTCTCTCTCTCATTGTTTTTGCTTTCATCATTCCTTCCCATGCGTAGCATCATCCCTCCTTCTGTTTTCCTGGCTATTTCTATTTTCTTCCTGCACACACATTTCTCTGCCGCTCCATTTTAATCCTTTAATCTGTATTTGATCATCTGAATGACATATGGTGAGCATGTCGTATCCAACTAGAGCAAACACTGACATTTGAACTTGAACTTGGAGTGTTGTATGTTATCTGAAGAACGGCTTTTCTCAGAGCTGCTACTTGATATTAGTAACAATGGAGTTTGTTGCTGCAGAGACTTTTCTACATTGATGTACTTGAGGGAGAGAGAAGGAGGGGAGTCCCTTTATAAATTGTATTTTTGATTGTAAATTAAATATGTTATTGTTTAAAATGTTGTCGTAAAGGTATGATGTGTACATCCACAAAGGCAAACAGGGTTTCATTAAAATGTATACAAATTAATTAAAATAAAATGTAAAATGTGTATTGTGTTCAGTTTCATGGCACATGTGTATTCTTAATGAGTCATTCTGCTTGACAATGACCTAAAGGAATTAAATTAAAATAAAATATAAACAAATGTTTGGTGTGTGAGTGTGTAGTATTGTGCTCAGTTTCAGGGCATGTGTATGCTAATGAGTCATTCTGCTTGACTTTGACAATGTCAGGTCAAGTCCTCCTTTTCTATGTCATAACCCAGTACGGTGTACAGAGTTACTGTGGGGAAGAATTAGTGCAGGAGGTGTCCACTGCCTTTGAGACTCAACTGTGAAACCAATACAGCATTTATTCCTTCAGCACAACACATTTCCTTTACAATATTCACTGGCAGCAGGTGTGAGCTAAACTAAGTCTAGATAACGGACTGAAAATCCTCATTACTGTGCCTGCACAATTGCTAAAGGACCTTTCCCTGGGAAAAATCCTCAGTACATACAGTATGTGTCATGTAAAGGACGAGGCTGGTTCATTTATTCCCAGGGAAAGGTGCTCTAGCAATTGTGCAGGCACAGTGGAAGGCAATCAACCGACCAGCAGGTGGCGCTGCACTGTGGCCAGCTAATACAACATGGAGAACACATTGATTGTCAAATTATGCCAGAGCAAGAAATTAATATTTAATCATCTTGATGAAATAAATGACACGTTGAAAGCCTATTGTAGGCTACTGTTTTTTCCTGTGGCCCAGTAGAGATTGTCCTGCAACATTTGATCATTTTTCCGTCCCATGCGGCCCAGCAGTGCTGGAAGGTGGCGCGCTGTCTGCAGCGGTGTCCAGCGGGACGTGGAGCCCAACTGTCAGTTGGTGAGGTTCCAGCTGAGCTGCTCCACCATGTTCCTGCTGCCTCAGGCCTACTGGGACGGCCCTGAACATCAGGGAGGTGAAGGTTCAGTCCTCACTGACTGCTGTGGAACCAGCTGTTGACCTCAATGCAAATGGAGGGACACTAGTGACCCTCAACAGAGTATCCAGCTGCTGCAGGTAAGCTGAGCAGAATGCAGTGGAGTTCATGTAGTTCAGCATGTGGTTTTACTCAGTAAACAGCCAAGCCTGTTACGGTCTCAGTTCCCTTCATGTCACAGAATTGATCATGTCATATTGTAATATTACAGTAACATCATTCTAGAGCTCAAAAGATCATTCTAGAACTGATAACTTCATTCCAGCGCTGTAAGGTCATTCTAGGGCTCGTAATGTTCCTGACCCTTCAGCATGCCGAAGAGCTGCTGCTGGTGATGCCTGCATGCTGTTCAAGTCTCTCTTCTCTCCCTCAGTCATCACAGCCTGTGCCGTCCTCCATAACAAGAGTCACAGTGGAGGGACAAACATCACATGGACGTCCTCCATAACATAAGAGTCACAGTGGAGGGACAAACATCACATGGACGTCCTCCATAACATACGGGTCACAGTGGGGGGACAAACATCACATGGACGTCCTCCATAACATACGAGTCATAGTGGGGGGACAAACATCACGTGGACGTCATCCATAACATAAGAGTCACATTGGGGGGACAAACTTCACATGGACGTCCTCCTTAACATACGGGTCACAGTAGGGGGTCAAACATCACATAGACAACGTCCTCCATAACATAAGAGTCACATTGGGGGGGGTCAAAGAACAATCAGACCAGTTAGATAGATAGATAGATAGATAGATACTTTATTGATCCCCAAGGGGAAATTCAAGGTCCCAGCAGCTTAAGACACCACAACACAATGTAAACAGGATGATAAAAGGCAAATCAACAAATCAACATGACTAAAAAGAACAGTAAAATACACTGAAGATAAAGATGCATATGAACGTATTGAGGATTGGTACTGTGATCCAGTATTAGGTGTGTGTCAAGGTGGTGGTGCAAATAAGTCCAACAGTTCAACAGTGCAAGGTTAAAGTCTAGTGACCATGGACGTCTCAGAGGCTGCTGATGACCCAGGTGTGCCTCCACCTTGTCCACTGAGGGGGGAGTGGGGCGGGCACAGCTGGCTGGTGAGAGAGTCTGATACCCAACATCACACTTTAACATGTTAAGGCCACACAGCTGACTGGTGAGAGAGTCTGATACCCAACATCACACTTTAACATGTTAAGGCCACACTGCTGACTGGTGAGAGAGTCTGATACCCAACATCACACTTTAACATGTTAAGGCCACACAGCTGGCTGGTGAGAGAGTCTGATACCCAACATCACACTTTAACATGTTAAGGCCACACAGCTGACTGGTGAGAGAGTCTGATACCCAACATCACACTTTAACATGTTAAGGCCACACAGCTGACTGGTGAGAGTCTGATACCCAACATCACACTTTAACATGTTAAGGCCACACAGCTGACTGGTGAGAGAGTCTGATACCCAACATCACACTTTACCATGTTAAGGCCACACAGCTGACTGCTGAGAGAGTCTGATACCCAACATCACACTTTAACATGTTAAGACCACACAGCTGACTGACTGGTGAGAGAGTCTGATACCCAACATCACACTTTAACATGTTAAGGCCACACTGCTGACTGGTGAGAGAGTCTGATACCCAACATCACACTTTAACATGTTAAGGCCACACAGCTGACTGGTGAGAGAGTCTGATACCCAACATCACACTTTAACATGTTAAGGCCACACAGCTGACTGGTGAGAGAGTCTGATACCCAACATCACACTTTAACATGTTAAGGCCACACAGCTGACTGGTGAGAGAGTCTGATACCCAACATCACACTTTAACATGTTAAGGCCACACAGCTGACTGGTGAGAGAGTCTGATACCCAACATCACACTTTAACATGTTAAGGCCACACAGCTGACTGGTGAGAGAGTCTGATACCCAACATCACACTTTAACATGTTAAGGCCACACAGCTGACTGGTGAGAGAGTCTGATACCCAACATCACACTTTAACATGTTAAGGCCACACAGCTGACTGGTGAGAGAGTCTGATACCCAACATCACACTTTAACATGTTAAGGCCACACAGCTGACTGGTGAGAGAGTCTGATACCCAACATCACACTTTAACATGTTAAGGCCACACAGCTGGCTGGTGAGAGAGTCTGATACCCAACATCACACTTTAACATGTTAAGGCCACACAGCTGACTGATTGTTACCATTATGTGCACTTTTCATTGTGCACTTTTCATTCAACATGTTTCATGAATCTTGGAAGTAAAGAATAATAAGCTATGTGCCGTTTGCTGGCCTGACTTTGGTTCAAAGATCAGCATAGACGTGAATGCTGGATAAAGGTAATAAATATACAGTATTCATTATAGATAGGTGAGTTGGGTGGTGAAAAGCGAAAATTAGTATTTCATAATAATACATGTGTTGTCCACAAACTGAGCATGCAAGCACATTGTCACTTTGGACATCCATACACCTGACTCACAGTTGTAGTTTATACTCTGTGTGATCTGGAAACAGTGTCAATCTGCCAAGTGCATTCTAATCTAAACCGATTCAGTCTTTTAGACAGGTCATTTGCTCAACTTTTTGGGCCTAGTTTTCTGTCAAAGTTTTCTCAATGGATTCCTGGTCAGAACCCCTATTGAAACAGATTAAGACTTGGGGCATGTTAAATTTTGTCCAAAAATTCAAGATGGCCGCCGTATGGGCAATTCCATATCAGTTGGAACAGGTCCGACACCACGGTCCTCAGTTTTTCCTGATTTTTGGTCAAAATGTTCCTCCATGTCTCATTAGAGGAAAACCAAATTTTTAGCTTGGTATCTTGTTCAGTTTCTGAGATATGGCTCTTCAAATGTGGATAGACGTGTCCTAAAAAAAGGCTGAAAATGCCTGTATTTAATGAGCACCACTTTTTTTAAACCCCTCTCCTGTCTTAAGCCTACCATATTATTTTCTGAAAATTTGAACACTGGGGCAGTACCCTGTTTAGTTGTCCAATATCACAAAGGAATTATAGTCCTTCCCACCATTGAAGACTTATTCATCGAAACAAACCCATATTTTTTTTAAAGCAATAAAAAACAAAAAAAACTGTTTTTGTTCTCTTATGGTCATGAATGGATAGCACTCACATTTTTAAAACTTTACATATATATAGTCCATGAGTAAGAGAACATGTTGAAAAAAAATTGAGATGGTAAGTTTTCTTATTTCGAGGCTATGGGCCTTCAAAGATGGCCAAAATTGTGTTTTTTCCTAAAAATGCCAATTTCATTGCCTTTTTTCAAGGACAAGATGAAATGCAAATCCAACATTTCTTTTTTCCTGCAATAGTATGCCACTTTGTAGACCATGTGAATGTGGTAGATCCGACCTGTCCATTTTAATATCCCCTCAGTACATGTCTGAAGTTAGAAAAAATGAAAAATTGTCGGCTGAAGGAGGTGTTGGTTTGATTTTTATGAACCTCCTAGAAGGACATTATGGGGTTTAACCCCATTTTTTATGTTTGAGGGATCAGATTGCCATCCTGTAAAATATATAAAAATGTTATATCCCATTTTTACTCTTTATTGATCCCTTAGAATATGTCCAAAAGTTGTCAAAAATGAAAAAGGCGACTAAATTGAGGGGCCAAGTGGATCAAGTCACACAAGGCTAAAAATGTAATATAAGACATATGAGATACTGAGGGAGAACACTGTGAAATGTATAACCCCTGTTACGATGGCCTTTGAACCCACTGTGTCCTTAACTGAGGTTAAGGGCTAAAAACCACCAAGGTCCGGTGGTCTCCAACTTTTTCATATCTCTTGATAGAAAATTTATAGAGACTTAAAACTCATATATGTTGTTCATCTCTTCAAAGCGTTTTTTTGAGACCATCCATGACTTCCTGTGATAACCGGAAGTTGGTTTAAAACAGGAAGTAAACTTTAAAAAGGCTGTATCTCTGGGGGAAAAAAACCAAAAAGCTGTTGGGGCCAAAGTGTTGAGGCCAAAATCATGGTTTGAGAGATTGTGTAGGAGTATGTTTCAGACCATTTGGAGTTGAGTGGTACCCACTTTGTATGACATAAATAAAATCGCCCTTAGGGTTTAACTTAAAAAGTGTAGGCCTCAACAGCTTTTTTGTTTTTTTTTTCCCCCAGAGATACAGCCTTTTTAAAGTGTACTTCCTGTTTTAAACCAACTTCCGGTTATCACAGGAAGTCATGGATGGTCTCAAAAAGCCGGTTTGAAGAGATGAACAACATGTATGAGTTTCAAGTCTCAAATTTTCTATCAAGAGATATGAAAAAGTTTGAGACCACCGGATCGGTGGTTGGTGGTTTTTAGCCCTTAACCTCAGTTAACACAGTGGGTTCAAAGGCCATCGTAACAGGGGTTATACATTTCACAGTGTTCTCCCTCAGTATCTCATCTGTCTTATATTACATTTTTAGCCTTGTGTGACGTGATTCACTTGGCCATTTTAAGCCCCTCAATTTAGTCGCCTTTCTCATTTTTGACAACTTTTGGACATATTCTAAGGGGTCAATAAAGAGTAAAAATGGGATATAACATTTTTATCCTGTTTATTGGACGGCATTCCGATCCCTCAAACAGAAAAAAATGGGTTGTCCTTCTAAGAGGTTCATAAAAATCGAACCAACACCTCCTTCAGCCATGACAATTTTTCATCTTTTCTAACTTCAGACATGTACTGAGGGGATATTAAAATGAACAGGTCGGATCTACCACATTCACATGGTCTACAAAGTGGCATACTATTGCAGGAAAAAAGCAATGTTGGATTTGCATTTCATCTTGTCCTTGAAAAAAGGCAATGAAATTGGCATTTTTAGGAAAAAACACCATTTTGGCCATCTTTGAAGGCCCATAGCCTCGAAATACGAAAACTTACCATTTCAATTTTTTTTCAACATGTTCTCTGACTCATGGACTATATATATGTGAAGTTTTAAAAATGTGAGTGCTATCCATTCATGACCATAAGAGAACAAAAACAGGTTTTTTGTTTTTCATTGCTTTAAAAAAAAAAAAGGGTTTGTTTCGATGAATAAGTCTTCAATGGTGGGAAGGACTATAATTCCTTTGTGATATTGGACAACTAAACAGGGTACTGCCCCAGTGTTCAAATTTTTAGAAAATAATATGGTACAGTAGGCTTAAGACAGGAGAGGGGTTTTAAAAAAAGTGGTGCTCATTAAATACAGGCATTTTCGGCTTTTTTTTAGGACACGTCTATCCACATTTGAAGAGCCATATCTCAGAAACTAAACAAGATACCAAGCTAAAATTTTGGTTTTCCTCTAATGAGACATGGAGGAACATTTTGACCAAAAATCAGGAAAAACTGAGGACCATGGTGTTGGACCTGTTCCAACTGATATGGAATTGCCCATACGGCGGCCATCTTGAATTTTTTGACAAAATTTAACATGCCCCAAGTCTTAATCTGTTTCAATAGGGGTTCTGACCAGGAATCCATTGAGAAAACTTTGACAGAAAACTAGGCCCAAAAAGTTGAGCAAATGACCTGTCTATTTTAGACAGATGAAGTCTTACAGAATATTGCCAGACTTTGGCATTGCTGTTCCTATAATGGAACACTAGGTGGCAGCAGTACGAGCAAGCTGAGGTTTTATTACCTGTAGTGTGTTTTACAGAAATGGTACCAATGGTATGAGGAAGTGTACACTCAAAATAGATTTCACCTATAGAGTAAAGCCCAACTCAACATGAGGCAATCCAGACTGGTAGCACTACTAGTGGAGCTTATTGACTGACAGCAATACTGCTGTTTAAATCACACAGGCTGGAGGAGGGATTCATTTAATTTCACAGAGACCATGTGACACAGCTTGTCTACACCCTTTATGAAGAAGTGCTGAAGGTCATTCATAAGCCCTTGGCTCCCTAGGACACATCTATTTCTATTGAGTAGGTGATGCACTCTTATTCTCACAGAGAAAGAGATACAGCCTCATCACTGACTGTAAGGGGCTCATCAATACACCCTCAATACTGCCTCTATGTGTTTGGTTCTGTGAGCAGTGGAGAAACATGGAGTTAGGCCACACAAGGACCCAATTCCATGGTGAACTTGCTATACATAGATACACTATATAGCCAAAAGTATTGGGTCACCTGCCTTGACCCCCATATGAACTTCAGCCACATCCTATTCTTAATCCATAGGGCTTAATATGACATTGGTCCACTCTTTACAGCTACTGGATACCAGCTTCAGCTCTTAAGGGAAGGCTTTCCAGAAGGTTCAGGAGTGTGTTTTGGGCCATTTTTGACCATTCTGTCAGAAGCACATTTGTGAAGTCACACACTGATGTTGGAAGAAGAGACTGGCTCTCAGTCTCTCCTTTAATTCATCCCAAAGGTTCTATTGGGTTGAGGTCAGGACTCTGTGCAGGCCAGTCAAGTTCTTCCATGCCAAACTGTCATCCATGTCTGTATGGACCTTGCACTGGTACACAGTCATGTTGGAACAGGAAGTGGCCATCCCCAAACTGTTCAAGAAAAGTAGCTGTGTGCACATCCCACCTTGCAGGTGCAGGACAAATGGAGAGTAACTAAAGAGGGATTGTCATGTCTGCAACACTGATAATTTGCTCCTGTTTAATGGAAGTGCAACGTTTCGACCCTACTGGGTCTTCATCAGGCAAATGGACATCCCCAAACTGTTCCCACAAAGTTGGGAGCATGGAATTGTTCAGAATCTCTTGGTTAATGCTGAGTTCCTTTCACTGGAACTAAGAGGCCAAGTCCAGCTGGGGGATGGCCCCATTCCTGTTTCAACATGACTGTGTACCAGTGCACAAAGCAAAGTCCATAAAGATACTGTATGGATAAACACACTCCTAAACCTTGTGGAAAGCCTTCCTAGAAGAGTTGAAGCTGTTATAGCTACAAGGAGTGGACCGATGTCATATCAAACCCTATGGATTAAGAATAGGATTGACTGAAGACTGACTGAAGTTCATATGGGGGTCAAGGCAGGTGGCCCAATACTTTTGGCAATATAGTGTATAATAACAATATCAAATTTATCCTGACAATTCTTATTGTGCCTGAAACTACTGTAGATTGTGTCGGTGCACTGAGTTATAAAACAGGTGATGAGACAAGCTTTGGCTTCTGCGGTGATTCGTGAGCAGATCATTAACAGAACAACCTCATAAAGACGTCTTGCTTGTCGAAGTTCACTAAGTCAGGCGCCATCTTAAAAGCAAAATAGCTATTTGAGAGCTTCAGAGATCCTCCTGCCTTCTGAAACATGTGAGTGGGGAGAAGGGGACAAGACTGAAGACTGAACAGGTAAGATGGCGTTAACTTCAAATCATTACAATTCTGAAGATGAGCCACGTGTTATAGGCCGTGATGGGCTCCACTTTCATGAGTTGCTGTGACGGTTCATGAGAAGTGTGTGTCTGCTATTAAGGGATGAGCATCACATCTCCATGGACTTCATTCTGTCTCTCTAATGAGATTTGACTAAAATCAGAGCTGGAGCGGCTTTATGAGCTTTCTGATGACTGAAAGAATAGCATGTTTGGTGTAAGTACTAAGTAGCAAGATCATGTCCTCATTTTATAATGCGGTGATGGAGAGTCTGATAAGGTATGGAATAGTCTGGTTTGGTCAACTCTCTGCTCAATTAAAAGGATCAGTCAACAAAATAGTAAAAGTAGCAATGAAAGTGATAAGTAGGAAGGACTATCCAACTCTGCAGACCATTTTCGAGAGTGCTGTTGTGAATCAGGCTTTTCAAATCTTAGATGACCCGTCCCATATCCTGCAAATGAGTTATTACCTTCTGGAAGAAGATATAGAGTGTTGACGCACAAATCCAACCACTTCAAACTTTCCTTTCTCCCAACTTCAATAACTCTCTGAGATAATAAGACGGACAACAAGAAAATCAAAACCAAATAGATTTGGGTGCTTGCCAGCTATTTTATTTTATTTTTCCCTTATTTATTTATTTATTTATCTGGTATGCTGTTGTATCTTGTACATGCCTAAAGCTTACTGTGTTGCTTCCTTCTTGTTTGTGTGATGTCTTATGTATGCAATTCAGTGTTCCTTTTCTGTTATGTTATGGAGCGGAATGTAATGTCATGCTTTTGTAATGTACATGTCTGTGTCAAGTCTCTTGTGTGTTCTATGTTATGCAACATGCAACTTTACTTGCCCAAGACAATTTTCCCTCTTTGGGACAATAAAGTTTATCTTATCTTATGTGGTCTCTGTCTCTCTCTCTCTCTCTCTCTCTCTCTCTCTCTCTCTCTCTCTCTCTCTCTCTCTCTGTGTCTCTCTCTCTCTCTCTCTCTCTGTAGTTAATGGAGGCAAAAAGTCATGCCATTTTCATAACATCAGCAGCCTCTACCTGGGGAAATGTCATGGCGATATTAGTTTGCCCTGTTCACCTGTAATGTCTCTCCAGCAGTGAGAGCTTAGTTCAAACCTGTTAGGCCAACAATGTAACAACCCTGGCTGCGTATTCTAGTGTCTGTAGTGCAGTGGAACTCATAGAGTTGCAGTTCTCTCTGAAAGGGTTCAAATCCATCTGTGTCTGATGAACAACAATGCAGTTTGCATGTGTGATAGATTTGGTCATGGAATTTTTTTTCACGCTGTCTCATGACCCCCACTTTTAGAGCCACTCCTCTACGATAAACTGTCAGCAAATACAGTCCTAATTGTGCCAGCTTTATGAGTTTACTGATAAGATAACTAAATGAATAGCACACATGCGTGCACACACATACACACGCACACACACAGACTTATACTGTAGATATCCATAAAGATAGGGGGAAATGTATTGTATGTTTTAGAGGATTTTTTAAAAATTTTGTTTGCTTTGTGCTCAGGGTCACCATTAAAGAGAAGTCCATTCTCAAATATAAAGGAGATCTCCATTGAATCCAAAGATTTAAAAACAGTCAGAGATGACCAGTGCGGTCGCTCCTACCACGCGCATCACGCCACCATGTTACATGCAAGGATGATGCTTTTTGGGTTCTCTCAATCTTTAGCGCTCTCTGCTATACACCAGGTTTTTTGGTCAGAGATGTAATGCTTTTTAGAGGGTGTAAGATAGCGATTTTTAGATCATGTGCCAGACCACCTTATGTGGTTAATTGCTCCTGGGCACAAGGCTTAATAAAAGTGAAGCGCATGGCGCAAAACTCAAGTGTAAGATATAGGAATTATCTTTCCGTTGAGATGATAATACGCTTTGTGCTGTGCTTTTAGTCACCAAGATAGGGCCCTTGGTCTTTTCATGGCAGTATACTGTACAGTGTATTGTTCTGAGGAGTCAATGAAAGATGGTCCAATAGCGCTCCCTACAGGTTATAATTAGCCATCTTTGAAGGAAGTAGGGAATGCACTCTTAGCCTCCTAACTTCTATCTGTTTAACTCTTTCCCTCCTAACTTCTCTCTGTTTAACTCTTTCCCTATGTGCCCCCTGTCTTTCCCTCTCTCATCTCTATTTATTTTTCCTCTCTACATCCCCTGGTGAGGGGCAGATTGGCAATCTGTGCGTTTGGGGGGTTTTGCGCCGTTGTGTTTTCAGTGATACATGATAGGCAAGATGATGCAGCTTTTATAATTTCACCCCTCTCTGGTTCAGTAAAGTGGGCTAGAATTTAATTACGTGCATGCATGTAGAACAGGTGGTGAATGCCAGTTAGAGTCAGTAAGTTGTCTTCATAACACCAGTTGAGCCGACAATGAACACATTAAACTTTGAAGCAAGATCAAACTCTCTGGGTACTAACAAAAGTTTCGCAATCACTAGATGCTCTAGACAAAGGTCTGCACTGAGTTGTGTATTTTGTATCTCTGATGACATATCTAACACAATATCCTCCACATAGCCAAGTGGACTTTTTTTTCAATATACTTTCATGATACCCCCCTCTCCCTCAACATCTTACAGGGCTGGGATGGCCAGACCCCAGTTGTCCAGTTAGTAGCAGACCCATAATCTGGACCTCACAATGACTGCAGCGCTGAACGAAGTGCTGAGGAAGACTCTGGACAACCTCTCGGGGGCTGACTTTAAGAGGTTTAAGCGCTACCTTCGAGATGAGTACCGAATGCCATGGGGAAAGCTGGAGAAGGCCGACACAGATGATGCCGTGGACTTGATGGTGCAGGTGTACACCATGGGGGCGGGGGTATGGAGTTTCGTTTGTGCCAAAATGTTCAAACAATACTTTTTCTAATTCAAACAAAAATCAATTAATCAAAATACCAAATACAAAATCTAAACAAAAAAAATAAAGTCGAAAAAAAAAATCTAAACTCGCAAACAAATTATTTGTGTAGTTGCAAAAAAAAACTGTTTGAATAACTTGTCTTTTGGTTTACAATAACAACAATCATTTGCAGCGACATCATTCGTTTGTTTGCTCCTGGCTTTTTCAGTTTCGATTCTGGCTCTCGCGTTTGCGCTGCCTGTTTCTTTGCTTGCGATTCTGGCACAAACTTCACATGTGGGTGGGTGTCTGTTGGGTGGATTCCTATTGGCTGATGCGTTTTGACTGACAGCTTTACTATGGATTCAAGCGCAAGAGCTACCCACCCCCCTCCCCTCCCCAGTAGGTAGTGGTGCAACGCTCTTTTTGGCCACTATGTACAGGTATATGCGATGTGGCGCTATTGAGCACAGTATGTCAACCGCCATATGAAGAAGAAGAAGATATTGACCACAGTAAGTAGTTCCGTGGAGCTAGCTACACCAAAGCCATCGATGGGCTACACGCGTTATGGACTCAAAACAATGGGTTTTCCTCACTACTCATTAATCCAAGGTAAGACGTGTAATCTAATTTGTTATGGGTCTAATTTTCACGTTTATGTGGGATGTTATGGCGTAGTTGTTACAATACTGACGCTGGTTTTAAGGTATCAGATGGCTATCTTAGCATCGTAGGTTTGTCCACATACAAACGAGGCTTTTGATGAAATGTCGCACTACAGTAGCCTAAATTATGAATTCATACCATGTATTTATTTGTTCAGAAGTATATTGTTAATGTCCTCGCGTTATATAAGCGTATGTGTCCGATTATGTCATGAAATATCGCTATGTTGTCAACGGTAGTCTAGCATAGTATGAGCGCGATGGTGCGATCTATCTGTGGTCAGTGCATCAATGGCCCTGGCGATCTCTGGAGGTCCACTCTTTGTGAACGTTTGGAGACCACAGACATAGTGTAACCTTAGTTAGAGTATTGGTTCATTTGCCTGAGAAAGACCCAAGGGTCGAAACGTTACTTTTTGTAAACATGGGAGCTCAAGCAGTGTTGCCAACGTTACCTTCTTCTGTTACATCTCCCCAGGAAATGTTATTAAGCACTGTGACCAGCTCTGTCTTTTGATTAGTACATGTCTCATGTCTTTTGCTTGTGCTTGTGTGTTTGTGCAGAACAACTCATCGTGATGGAGCACCTGTACTCCCTGATACAGCAGGATCTGAGGGGATTCCTCAGACAGGACGCAGATGTGGATTGACAACATCCTGCAGTTTGACTTTATTAGAATAAGTGTTGTTTTGAATAAAGGACAATAAAATTGAATTATTTTACATACTACTTACTGTATGTTAACCTGACTCACCACTTGAATTTCGTTCCACCTAGCTCCTCACATTCATCTGGAACTACTCCATTGGAAATGTATTTCAGAAGGCAGGGCCTTGTCAAAACTCCTTTCATATGATTGGATAAACTAATTTGACATGCTACTACAACAGGGGTGGGCAAACTAAGGCCCAGGGGCCACATGCGGCCCTCTGCTCTGTTTCATGTGGCCCGCCATGAAGTCAAGCACATAAAATTAAATGTGGCCTGTTGTTACATAAACCTGATATACATCCATCACACAGCATGGTTTCATAACTGATGTGCTATGTTTGTCAATGAAAACAAGAGAACAGGCCGCACTATGCATAAGCAATCACCATTTATTCACACAGACGCGCTTCGGCGCTCTGCCTTCCCAGTATGTTTGTCAATACCATCATCAAGCTGTACTTTTGGGAACTCTGACTGAATAAATACATTTTTTTGGAAGGTAACATCACTTTTTCATTGCTTAATTAATCATAGCATATAAGCTTACCATTCTTAACATCCAACTACTTGGTAACTTTGTAATGTAGCTTGGCATTTTCTGCCTCTCGGATGCGTGCGCAGCCAGTATAGTTGGTAAACGAGAAACCTATGTATATCAACAATAACAGCAATATCAATATCAACAGTAACAACAGTGTCCAGTCCACGTCCACTGGGTGTGCAAGGGACCAGGCAGAGTCAGCTAGTCATGTGCGGAGCATAGCTGCGTTTTTTGGTTTGTAAAGGACACAGCAGGAGAAGGGTGAGCTGGGTTTGTGGCGGCTGGAAGTCTGCAGGTGTGCAACGGACCGGGCAGAGCCAGCCGGGTGTGTGAGGGAGAGAGCAGCGTCTGTTGGGAGTGTGAACGCCACAGATTTCAGAGCCACCCTGAGGGGCTGGGCAAAGCCTGCTGTGTGTGTTAGAGACACAACAGGGTCTGTTGGGTGTGTGAGGGATGGGGTACAGCGCATTGTGTATGTGAGGGACACCGCTAGATTCATCGGGTGTGTGAGTGATGGGGTACAGCGCATTGTGTATGTGAGGGACACAGCTAGGTCCATCGGCTGTGCGAGGGGTGGGGCAGGGCAGGGCAGAGCCTGCAGGTACTGTGGAGCAGAGTCTCTCAGGTATGTGAGGCACACAATAGGATCCACCAGGTGTGTGAAAGACGCAGCGGACTCTGTCTGGTGTGTGGTGCTGTGCTGCAGATGGAGAAGAGGCCGTCAGCTGTGCTGTGTTGTGCTGCAGATGAAACAGGGACCGATGGTTGTGATGGCAATGAAGCAGAGGTTGACCAAAGACTGTGTGGTGTGTATGGGACAGAGAAGAGGTCGGTTGAACAGGTCAAACTGCAGGATGTTGTCAATCCACATCTGCGTCCTGTCTGAGGAATCCCCTCAGATCCTGCTGTATCAGGGAGTACAGGTGCTCCATCACGATGAGTTGTTCTGCACAAGCACACAAGCAAAAGACATGAGACATGTACTAATCAAAAGACAGAGCTGGTCACAGTGCTTAATAACATTTCCTGGGGAGATGTAACAGAAGAAGGTAACGTTGGCAGCACTGCTTGAGCTCCCATGTTTACAAAAAGTAACGTTTCGACCCTTGGGTCTTTCTCAGGCAAATGAACCAATACTCTAACTAAGGTTACACTATGTCTGTGGTCTCCAAACGTTCACAAAGAGTGGACCTCCAGAGATCGCCAGGGCCATTGATGAACTGACCACAGATAGATCGCACCATCGCGCTCATACTATGCTAGACTACCGTTGACAACATAGCGATATTTCATGACATAATCGGACACATACGCTTATATAACGCGAGGACATTAACAATATACTTCTGAACAAATAAATACATGGTATGAATTCATAATTTAGGCTACTGTAGTGCGACATTTCATCAAAAGCCTCGTTTGTATGTGGACAAACCTACGATGCTAAGATAGCCATCTGATACCTTAAAACCAGCGTCAGTATTGTAACAACTACGCCATAACATCCCACATAAACGTGAAAATTAGACCCATAACAAATTAGATTACACTTCTTACCTTGGGTTAATGAGTAGTGAGGAAAACCCATTGTTTTGAGTCCATAACGCGTGTAGCCCATCGATGGCTTTGGTGTAGCTAGCTCCACGGAACTACTTACTGTGGTCAATATCTTCTTCTTCTTCATATGGCGGTTGACATACTGTGCTCAATAGCGCCACATCGCATATACCTGTACATAGTGGCCAAAAAGAGCGTTGCACCACTACCTGGGGGGGAGGTGGGTAGCTCTTGCGCTTGAATCCATAGTAAAGCTGTCAGTCAAAACGCATCAGCCAATAGGAATGCACCCCACAGACACCCACCCACATGTGAAGTTTGTGCCAGAATCGCAAGCAAAGAAACAGGCAGCGCAAACGCGAGAGCCAGAATCGAAACTGAAAAAGCCAGGAGCAAACAAACGAATGATGTCGCTGCAAATGACTGTTGTTATTGTAAACCAAAAGACAAGTTATTCAAACAGTTTTTTTTTGCAACTACACAAATAATTTGTTTGCGAGTTTAGATTTTTTTTTTCGACTTTATTTTTTTTGTTTAGATTTTGTATTTGGTATTTTGATTAATTGATTTTTGTTTGAATTTGAAAAAGTATTGTTTGAACTTTTTGGCACAAACGAAACTCCATACGGGGGCCGTCATGTTGACCATCTTGCAGAAGATGAACCACAACCAGCTGGCCGTGGACTTGGAGAGTGATCTGGCAAAGTGTAAGTGTGTAGTTGAAGTTGAAGCACCTGTTTTTGAATGTGGAAAGATGATGTTGTATTTTGCCCTCATCTCTCTCTCTCTCTCTCTCTCTCTCTCTCTCTCTCTCAGGTGGAGGTCAGCAGTGTTCCACAAGTCCGGCTGCAGGGGGTGGAGGGATCAACATGAACATGTCTGGAGCATCTGCACCACAGCAAGGTAAAGAGCCACCCTAATTTCACCAGTGATATACTAACTGCAAGTCTCTGGTAGTGCACCTGTTTGAGCATGATGTGGGAAGAATGAAATTCATTATTTTCTCTTTCCCTCCTTCTTTCACATTCTGCTTACTTCCTGTGTGATTTTCTGTTCCATTTCATGTCCTTCTCCTCCTTTTCTCTCATGTCTTGTATCTGTCAATCATCCCCTCTCTCTGTCTTCTGTCTTATCTACCTTCTTCTCTCTCTCTTTCCCAAGCTGGAGACCAGCAGTGTTCTGCAGAGGAAGGAGGGATCAACATGAACATGTCTGGAGCACCTGTGCTACAAAGAGGTAATACACACACACAAACACACACGCACGCACACACACACAAGCACGCACGCACGCACGCATATACGCACACACACATTCCATAATCCTTGGTATAAACAATTATGCATATCGTTAATGTCAATTGACATATTTGGGGCCTTTCACTTGAAGAACATGATTGTAGATTACTGAGTGGATTGGAAGTATCATGATTTTCTGACCATGCCACTGTCCATGTTATTTAGGCTACTATAGTGGATATCATTAGTTGTGCAACTATGTTTACCATTTCATTACTAAGGCCTACAAAAATGTTGAAAACCAATTAAATAGAATGCTAGAAGGAGCTACAGCGACATTAATGTTTACCACTTATTTATATAGCCTATTACTCAGATGTAATTTAGTAAGTCAGCAGATCAGCTTAACATTGCTATTATTTGTTGACAATAAACCTGAAGCTGTTCCTGTAGTTCACTCTCATTTTCTTAATCTCTTTTTTTCTCTTCTTTATCCCCTGAAGAATAATTCCGCTTCATCTTTTCATCAACAATGCTATGTAGCTTTCGCTAACTTGAAGCAACTGAGAAGCAAGGGGCCTTGATTAATTTAGTACAGGGCATATACCCATCTCATAGGTACCTCATGTCAGGTCATCATAGTTATTTCCATGGATGTGGGGTATGGAGTTTCGTTTGTGCCAAAAAGTTCAAACAATACTTTTTCAAATTCAAACAAAAATCAATTAATCAAAATACCAAATACAAAATCTAAACAAAAAAAATAAAGTCGAAAAAAAAAATCTAAACTCGCAAACAAATTATTTGTGTAGTTGCAAAAAAAAACTGTTTGAATAACTTGTCTTTTGGTTTACAATAACAACAGTCATTTGCAGCGACATCATTCGTTTGTTTGCTCCTGGCTTTTTCAGTTTCGATTCTGGCTCTCGCGTTTGCGCTGCCTGTTTCTTTGCTTGCGATTCTGGCACAAACTTCACATGTGGGTGGGTGTCTGTGGGGTGCATTCCTATTGGCTGATGCGTTTTGACTGACAGCTTTACTATGGATTCAAGCGCAAGAGCTACCCACCTCCCCCCCAGGTAGTGGTGCAACGCTCTTTTTGGCCACTATGTACAGGTATATGCGATGTGGCGCTATTGAGCACAGTATGTCAACCGCCATATGAAGAAGAAGAAGATATTGACCACAGTAAGTAGTTCCGTGGAGCTAGCTACACCAAAGCCATCGATGGGCTACACGCGTTATGGACTCAAAACAATGGGTTTTCCTCACTACTCATTAACCCAAGGTAAGAAGTGTAATCTAATTTGTTATGGGTCTAATTTTCACGTTTATGTGGGATGTTATGGCGTAGTTGTTACAATACTGACGCTGGTTTTAAGGTATCAGATGGCTATCTTAGCATCGTAGGTTTGTCCACATACAAACGAGGCTTTTGATGAAATGTCGCACTACAGTAGCCTAAATTATGAATTCATACCATGTATTTATTTGTTCAGAAGTATATTGTTAATGTCCTCGCGTTATATAAGCGTATGTGTCCGATTATGTCATGAAATATCGCTATGTTGTCAACGGTAGTCTAGCATAGTATGAGCGCGATGGTGCGATCTATCTGTGGTCAGTTCATCAATGGCCCTGGCGATCTCTGGAGGTCCACTCTTTGTGAACGTTTGGAGACCACAGACATAGTGTAACCTTAGTTAGAGTATTGGTTCATTTGCCTGAGAAAGACCCAAGGGTCGAAACGTTACTTTTTGTAAACATGGGAGCTCAAGCAGTGTTGCCAACGTTACCTTCTTCTGTTACATCTCCCCAGGAAATGTTATTAAGCACTGTGACCAGCTCTGTCTTTTGATTAGTACATGTCTCATGTCTTTTGCTTGTGCTTGTGTGCTTGTGCAGAACAACTCATCGTGATGGAGCACCTGTACTCCCTGATACAGCAGGATCTGAGGGGATTCCTCAGACAGGACGCAGATGTGGATTGACAACATCCTGCAGTTTGACCTGTTCAACCGACCTCTTCTCTGTCCCATACACACCACACAGTCTTTGGTCAACCTCTGCTTCATTGCCATCACAACCATCGGTCCCTGTTTCATCTGCAGCACAACACAGCACAGCTGACGGCCTCTTCTCCATCTGCAGCACAGCACCACACACCAGACAGAGTCCGCTGCGTCTTTCACACACCTGGTGGATCCTATTGTGTGCCTCACATACCTGAGAGACTCTGCTCCACAGTACCTGCAGGCTCTGCCCTGCCCCACCCCTCGCACACCCGATGGACCTAGCTGTGTCCCTCACATACACAATGCGCTGTACCCCATCCCTCACACACCCGATGGATCTAGCTGTGTCCCTCACATACACAATGCGCTGTACCCCATCCCTCACACACCCAACAGATCCTGTTGTGTCTCTAACACACAGAGCAGGCTTTGCCCAGCCCCTCAGGGTGGCTCTGAAATCTGTGGCTTTCACACTCCCAACAGACGCTGCTCTCTCCCTCACACACCCGGCTGGCTCTGCCCGGTCCGTTGCACACCTGCAGACTTCCAGCCGCCACAAACCCAGCTCACCCTTCTCCTGCTGTGTCCTTTACAAACCAAAAAACACAGCTATGCTCCGCACATGACTAGCTGACTCTGCCTGGCCCCTTGCACACCCAGTGGACGTGGACACTGTTGTGACTGTTGATATTGCTGTTATTGTTGATATACATAGGTTTCTCGTTTACCAACTATACTGGCTGCGCGCGCATCCGAGAGGCAGAAAATGCCAAGCTACATTAGAAAGTTACCAAGTAGTTGGATGTTAAGAATGGTAAGCTTATATGCTATGATTAATTAAGCAATGAAAAAGTGATGTTACCTTCCAAAAAAATGTATTTATTCAGTCAGAGTTCCCAAAAGTACAGCTTGATGATGGTATTGACAAACATACTGGGAAGGCAGAGCGCCGAAACGCGTCTGTGTGAATAAATGGTGATTGCTTATGCATAGTGCGGCCTGTTCTCTTGTTTTCATTGACAAACATAGCACATCAGTTATGAAACCATGCTGTGTGATGGATGTATATCAGGTTTATGTAACAACAGGCCACATTTAATTTTATGTGTTTGACTTCATGGCGGGCCACATGAAACAGAGCAGAGGGCCGCATGTGGCCCCTGGGCCTTAGTTTGCCCACCCCTGTTGTAGTAGCATGTCAATAAATTAGTTTATCCAATCATATGAAAGGTGTTTTGACAAGGCCCTGCCTTCTGAAATACATTTCCAATGGAGTAGTTCCAGATGAATGTGAGGAGCTAGGTGGAATGAAATTCAAGTGGTGAGTCAGGTTAACATACAGTAAGTAGTATGTAGTAAGTAGTAAGTAGTACAATTTTATTGTTCTTTATTCAAAACAACACTTATTCTAATAAAGTTAAACTGCAGGATGTTGTCAATCCACATCTGCGTCCTGTCTGAGGAATCCCCTCAGATCCTGCTGTATCAGGGAGTACAGGTGCTCCATCACGATGAGTTGTTCTGCACAAACACACAAGCACAAGCAAAAGACAAATTACATGTACTAATCAAAAGACAGAGCTGGTCACAGTGCTTAATAACATTTCCTGGGGAGATGTAACAGAAGAAGGTAACGTTGGCAACACTGCTTGAGCTCCCATGTTTACAAAAAGTAACGTTTCGACCCTTGGGTCTTTCTCAGGCAAATGAACCAATACTCTAACTAAGGTTACACTATGTCTGTGGTCTCCAAACGTTCACAAAGAGTGGACCTCCAGAGATCGCCAGGGCCATTGATGAACTGACCACAGATAGATCGCACCATCGCGCTCATACTATGCTAGACTACCGTTGACAACATAGCGATATTTCATGACATAATCGGACACATACGCTTATATAACGCGAGGACATTAACAATATACTTCTGAACAAATAAATACATGGTATGAATTCATAATTTAGGCTACTGTAGTGCGACATTTCATCAAAAGCCTCGTTTGTATGTGGACAAACCTACGATGCTAAGATAGCCATCTGATACCTTAAAACCAGCGTCAGTATTGTAACAACTACGCCATAACATCCCACATAAACGTGAAAATTAGACCCATAACAAATTAGATTACACTTCTTACCTTGGGTTAATGAGTAGTGAGGAAAACCCATTGTTTTGAGTCCATAACGCGTGTAGCCCATCGATGGCTTTGGTGTAGCTAGCTCCACGGAACTACTTACTGTGGTCAATATCTTCTTCTTCTTCATATGGCGGTTGACATACTGTGCTCAATAGCGCCACATCGCATATACCTGTACATAGTGGCCAAAAAGAGCGTTGCACCACTACCTGGGGGGGAGGTGGGTAGCTCTTGCGCTTGAATCCATAGTAAAGCTGTCAGTCAAAACGCATCAGCCAATAGGAATGCACCCCACAGACACCCACCCACATGTGAAGTTTGTGCCAGAATCGCAAGCAAAGAAACAGGCAGCGCAAACGCGAGAGCCAGAATCGAAACTGAAAAAGCCAGGAGCAAACAAACGAATGATGTCGCTGCAAATGACTGTTGTTATTGTAAACCAAAAGACAAGTTATTCAAACAGTTTTTTTTTGCAACTACACAAATAATTTGTTTGCGAGTTTAGATTTTTTTTTTCGACTTTATTTTTTTTGTTTAGATTTTGTATTTGGTATTTTGATTAATTGATTTTTGTTTGAATTTGAAAAAGTATTGTTTGAACTTTTTGGCACAAACGAAACTCCATACTCATCCCCCCCACCCCCACCCACACACAGGGATAATCCAATTAACAACTTAGAAATACTATAACCAAAAATTTAAAAATAAATAAATAAAAGTAAAAGAAGAGATTACGTAGAACAGAAAATACATTCATATGTCTATATATACACGCACGCGCACACACACACACACACACACACACACGCACACACGCACACACACACACACACACATTGAGAAGATAAAAGATAGGGCTACGTTATAAAGAAAACAAAAAAAGTAAAGGAAATGTGTATGGGGGGCATTGCTTTCAATCTCAAAGTGTGCATATATTTAATAACCAACATAAGATTTATTATTAGTAGAAGTAGTATTGTTATTATTATTATCATTTTTTTTTCTTTATAATGTGAATCATGTCAAGGCTTAGAATCTACCTGTTCATATTTATCAAACCAGAAATTATAGGGCACCAGAACTCATCAAACAGATAGCCTTTGTTATATTTCTCTAA
This sequence comes from Sardina pilchardus, assembly GCF_963854185.1. Classification (NCBI taxonomy): domain Eukaryota; kingdom Metazoa; phylum Chordata; class Actinopteri; order Clupeiformes; family Clupeidae; genus Sardina; species Sardina pilchardus. The sequence continues at coordinate 37,439,554 of NC_084994.1, forward strand.
TGTCATTTTCTCTAAAGGCAAAAAAGAAGATATTTGGTCCACAAAAGTCTTAAAAGATGGGGGTAATGCATTCTTCCAAAATAAAAGTATACATTTCTTTGCAAAATAAGTAGTCAAAATGAATATTCTTCTTTTTGGCTGATCTAGGACTAAAGCCTTTGTATCATTAAGTAGATATAGACTCCTGGTAGGTTCGAACTGTCTACCCAAGACTACTTCAATAAATGAATGTATTGAGCCCCAAAAGTTTTTTAACAGGCTACAATCCCAAAACATGTGTATGAACGTCCCTTCGGCCTTATTACATCTTTGACACACAGCTGTTATATCTTTTGATATTTTGTGCATTTTTGAAGGGGTTAAATAGGTTTTGTAGAAAAATTTGAAATTTGCTTCTTTGATTTTATTGCTAGTGAAAGGGAAATTAATGTTATTACAAATATTTAACCATGCTTTGTCATCAAATATTTTCCCTATATCGTTCTCCCATATCTTTCTCAACCCCACAAATGATGATGGGCCTTCTCTTGTCATAAGGTTGTAAAATATACTTATTTTCCCTTTTAAAGTTTCAGAAGAACATAGCAACTCCTCTATTTCCGATAATTCAAACCTTAATTGCCTTTCTTTAATAAATGTTGTAATCAGGCTTCTTAGTTGTAAGTACTGAAAGAATAGCTTATCTGGGAGCTTAAACTGTAACTTTAAATCCATGAATGATTTAATCTTGTGATCCATATTTAACACATCTTTAAATTGTACTATACCAAGATTAGTCCATTGACTTGTATTAGATAAGGTAGCTTGGGATCTAAGGTCTGGATTTAGAAATATAGGTGAATGAACGGAGGTACCAAAGGATATTCCCATTTTCTTTCTACACTTTTTCCAAGTTTGTAAAGTGTTAACGACAGTAAAACACTTGCCTATGTTCTTAATTTTTTCAAAATGATTTATGAATATGAGGGAGCTAAGAGTCAGTGGTTCGACTATTTTTGACTCAATATTCACCCACAACGATTCTTGTCTCATTGTTATCCATGAGATTAGGTTCCTCATTTGAGCAGCCCAAAAGTAGTATTGAAGGTTCGGTAATCCCAAGCCTCCTAAGGCTTCTGGCTTCATAAGAGTAGAGAGACTAACACGAGGTTTTTTATTACTCCAAATAAATCTAGAAAAAGAGTTATTGATCAACTTGAAAAAATCATCTGGGAGCGAGCAAGGAAGCATCTGAAAAAGAAAAAGAAATCTTGGGAGGACATTCATTTTAATTAAATTTATTCTTCCTAAGATTGATAATGGTAGTGAAGTCCACCTTGCTAGTTCCGATCTGACCTTGGAAGAAAGGAGAATATAGTTTTCTTGAAATAAATTCTCCAATTCTGGGGTAATGAATATGCCTAGGTACTTAAAACCTTTTGGAGTGGGATTGAGCCCACTCGAGGCAAGCATTTTTTCAGTTGGTGTCATGTGTAGAAAAATTGCATTGGACTTATTAAGATTAATCTTGTATCCTGAATATCTACCAAATTCATTAATTGTACTTAGCAAATGAGGGACGGAATGCTCCGGATCGGAAATATATAAGAGAATATCATCTGCAAATAGTGACAATTTGTGTTCCGTAAAATAGTTTTCTGACAGTGTCATGAATACTTACCTTTGACCTCAAGTACAGTGAACCATCTGAGATGTTTCCTGAACATGTCATAAAGTGTCATTACACGGTCATGTAGGTTTCATTTCTGTACATTTTACATTTCTTGAACATGGAGTCTAATTTCAAGTATAATAACAACAAACACCATACTCAAGTTATGACTTCAAAGAGTTTATTTCAGCAATGAATCTTGCAAAACCATAATACATTGTAGCGCCTCTATGCCATGGGTAGCTATCCTGAGTTCTTTCAAATATTAAATAAACAAATGAATCCAAGTGTTCATTCATCACCTCTATGTGAAATACAACCACTTAGCTTAGTGATCCCACAATTATATGCAAATTCTATTTACTCTTATTTACACATTCATCACACATGCATTACACTCAATCTTCAATAGTTTTCAATAGGCTAACTTTCAGTTTCAGGTATCAAATGTAATACAACCAACATCCAAGCAAACAATGGTTTTCTCTTTAATTGAAATAAAATACCAAACCCTATACTATAGCCAGCAGTTATTAAGTAAATAAATAAGAAATGAGTAGCCTAGGCTACCCAACCAGTTGTCAGAGTTCGTGTGGCAGGCCTGTAACGTTGCTAGTGTGCGTTGAAGCCTAAAAACCAAAACGGCTCTTTCACGCCACTCCAGCACATAGCTCCAGTAGCGCAACAAAGAAAACTCAGGTGTAGGCTAGATGTAATGGATGGACCAGATGGACAGACGTCTTCAGCGAGGCTCGTGGAGGTTCCGAGGATAAGTGGCCATGCAGGCTATCTCACGCAAAGTCAGTGACAAATGGCATCGTGCTAGCAGCTAGCTATGTCTTGCTGACTAGTGAAGGCTTCATACTCGTGGGAAATTATTATGTATTTGTGTTAGGCTGCAGTAAACCTTTCCCGCTCAGCAGTCGTTCTCTCTTCTTCTCCCTGGTGTTGTTTCTTATTTCCTGATTACCCTTGACCTCTAGCTCAATTCTCATTGGCTCAAATCAGAGCGGTAGATAAAACATCTCTATCTATGGCTCTGGCTCAAATAATACAAATGTAACATAAACTACACATTTCTATCTTTTTCACTTTTAGAATCAAAACATAATATCTTGACAATATTTCAGTAACTAGGAAATTGTAAACAAATATATTCATCTCTAGCCTACTGGAAACGTTGACTCTTGTGCACGCAAGTCATGTTTATTCAATTTCATGGTTATGCATTGCTTTAGATGAATATATTTTGTTTATAATTTCCTAGTTACTGAAATGTTGTCAAGATATTATGTTTTGATTCTAAAAGTGAAAAGGATAGAAATGTGTAGTTTATATTACATTTGTATTATTTGAGCCAATGAGAATTGAGCTAGAGGTCAAGGGTAGCCTAATCAGGAAATAAGAAACAACACCAGGGAGAAGCAAGGGGGCAGGCATATTCCCGGAAGTAGAAACACGAAATGAGCTGGTGATCAACACTCTGCTAACTCCCTTGGACGGCCATAGATTTCAGATTTTTTTGCGATCCCATAACTTCATGTAGCATGTGCCCTTTGTCTCCCTTATAGCTTCTGTGTATTCTATATAGGGTATCGAAGGCAAAATTAATTCACTTCTTCCCCGTATATTACGTTGGTTTCCCGTAAAGAAGTATTTTAGCATGTCTGTTGTAGGGAAGCTAACGTTCGCCCGTAATGTTTGGATAAGAAGCTGAGTGAGCCTGCACGAAAACCATGACGGAGAGTCATTCGCAAGATCAGTGAAAATGCGTGTAGCCTACGGTAGCCTACTGTTTGATATGGTAAAGCATTACCTAGAGGCAAGTACACATAATAATAATATTAAAAAACGAACGTTAACAATTTCAGAGGTTTTCGATCTATCAGACGAGTTACAGCAGGCTAATGAGTTTGAGTCTGCGCAGTACGATGAACAGGAAACGAATTTTTGTTTCAGCCCCCTCTCATTGAGAACGACGGAGTCTGTTTGTCCATTTCTTTTAGGTCTATGGGGAGAAGAGAGAACGACTGCTTAGCGGGAAAGGTTTACTGCAGCCTAACACAAATATAGCCTTTGTGTTTAGTGGGTAAAACGCTTACTTAAACATTACTGCTAGACGGTGAAGTTGTGTTGGAAGTGAAACCTTCGAGACGAGAATTTCCCACAAGTATAAAGCCTTCAGCTAGTCAGCAAGACCTAGCTAGCTGCTAGCACGATGCCACTGACTTTGTGTGAGATAGCCTGCATGGCCACTTATCCTTGGAACCTCCACGAGCCTCGCTGAAGACGTCTGTCCATCTGGTCCATCCATTACATACTACACGCTGAGTTTTCTTTGTTGCGCTGCTGGAGTGGCGTGAAAGAGCCGTTTTGGTTTTAGGCTTCAACGCACACTAGCAACGTTACAGGCCTGCCACACGAACTCTGAGAACTGGTTGGGTATAGACTACTCATTTTTTATTTATTTACTTAATAACTGCCGGCCATAGTATAGGGTTTGGTATTTTATTTTAATTAAAGAGAAAACCATGTTTTGCTTGGATGTTGGTTGTTGGTTGTATTTAGGGTGACCACCTCCAGTCAGACAAAATGTGGGACAAGTAGCATTGTAAAGAGGGACAATGTGGGACAGACGTAATAACTTAAAAACTTAAGATATATTGCCAGATCTAATTTACTAAGCAACATTTTTTTTTTATCTACCGACATAAGATTAAGACACTACCTAGGCTAAAAGACAAAACATTAATTTCGCAACATCTCATCTTTATTGGGACTATCAAAATTGTCAGCTGTCCAAGGGACCAGGCATTATGCAGCTGAAAGAATGCACTCAGTGAATCAAATTCTTAAAATACAACACACACAAAAAAAATATTAGACCCACCTAGCCTAAGTTCAACCAAATATAAGGCCTATAGTCTATAGTTGAGGCTTGCATAGAAAGTTGAACTATTTCAGTGCAAATAGGTAAACCAGAATCTTGTATGATTTGCATGTTTCTTTGATGTGTTTTTTATAATCTGCCAAGGAGGTTATTTTCATCGGGGCTTGTTTGTCTGTTTGTTTGTCTGTCTGTTGGTTCGCAAGATAACTCAAAAAGTTAAGGATGGGATTCTCAGGAAAGGTCTGAAATGACCTACGGAACAAACGATTAAATGGGAGTTACCCTGCGATCCATTTGTATCGTAAGTCACCCGCCCGAGTTGTAAAGTGTAAATTACCCAGCTTTCTTGCGGTATTTTATGGAGGAACGCCCCCTTTACCTCGGAGTACTTGCGAGTACCCCGAGTTGGGCTTACGACCTGTAAACAAACATGGCTGCGCCCATAGTCGAGATGAGATGACATGTGTTTTCTTTGTATTTGTACCGTGTTGGTCGTTTTAATGACAATGGAATGCTTTAACACACTAGATTGCATTGCTGCTTCAATCCGGTCACCAATTCATACATTTAACGGTCTTGCTGTGCGTGCAATACAATGTAATGATTTGTTTTCCAGCTGGTTTGCTAAAGAGGCTAGCACACAACAATAACAATGACTAGCTAGCCTGCTAATGCCCATCTAGCTCATTAGAAATGCGACAGCACTTGTTGAAATTGCCCAAAAATGTTTTTATTATTCATTCCCATTGACCATACCCAAAAAGGGAAAATGAGGGACATCTGCTTGTGTTCTAGACAAATGTCCAGCACTAAGAGACAGTTGCTGCCCGGTGGCATCCATGTTCTTTCCCAAAAGACTACAAACTCCAGAGTTCACGCTAGCCACTAATTCTCACATGTCGGGCGGGTAAACGTATGAGACTGCCAACACTAAATGGAATGCACCATTATCCAGGAGGAGGCGGTTGTGTTTTCGCTTGGCCTAGGTCTACGCTCTCGGAGTGTTTTTTTTTAGTTTTGTAGGACTCACTTGCATGTCGCTTCACATCGTATTCTTCACCATGCCCCAGAGAAAAACGCAAATGCAAAATGCCCTCTCTGCTTCGCCGTCTACAGGTCTTTGCCAAGAGTATATGTTGCGGTCCATTCGCTAAAAGTGCATCTTTCTCGTGGCCACACTGGCCATGGCTGCTTAACCTGACCGAAGAGCGCGCTCTTCAATTTGAGATCTTTGACAACGTTGCGGAGGCGTTCGTGCAACAGTTTGATTGACGTACGACTCAGCCTATCGACTACCGATTTTATTGCTTTCCTTTGAACTATTGGACATAAGTTAACACTACGCCTGTGGGCGTATCTGTGAATTTATTTTCAATGGGCCAGGGTCGAACGAAAAAGCGGGACAGATGCTCAATTTGCGTGAGGCGGGACAAAGGGTAAAATTGCTGTACAGTACAACGTAAAGCGGGACAGGTGGTCACCCTAGTTGTATTACATTTGATACCTGAAACTGAAAGTTAGCCTATTGAAAACTATTGAAGATTGAGTGTAATGCATGTGTGATGAATGTGTGAATAAGAGTAAATAGAATTTGCATACAATTGACCGATCGCAAAACCACGCCCTCGAACGGCCATTGTCCAATCGTAGCTCAGCAACGGTAACTAAGTAGAAGGACGCCCGTCAAACATTGCGAATTCTGCAAGACGGTGCAATGATGCGCCTATGGCACGAGAAACTCATACACCAGGTACCCCAAAAGTTTAGAGGGAGGGGGCGTTTTTTCGCCTTTCCAAAGCCCAAAACCCAAGTGGAAAGATGCCTACAATGGATTAAGCGGTGTGGGAGACCTCAATCACAACTAAATGTCTCAAAGATTCATAACTTTCCATATCAGAACGACACCTGTCACCTACAGTATGTGGCACTTAGAATTAACTTTCCAAATTAGCGACACTTTATCACCCTCTTACATGTATGTATGTGGCACTTAACATTAATCTCTTTACACACTAAGACGGCGGATTCGTAAAGAAACACAAGCACCCACACCTAGTGTATCTAAATTAGCTACCTACATAAAATGACATTTTACCGTGACAAAGTGTTGAAAAATACCTGTACGAAACCGCTTGGAGGTTACGTCTGCTCGAAGGTATACCAATAAACCTAGCATGATATTAATCAATAAGTATAGTAGCTAAGTACACACAATCTGTAAAACTGGATTTAACAGTTAACATGTGTGGTTCTTTATAGCATTAAATATGAAAGTATTAAAGTTAGAACACTAACTGATCAGCAACCTACTATCCAGTAGGACATGCAGGCAGCTAGCTGTTCGCCTGACTGCACTGATTGATAATGTTGCTATCCACACAGATAATTTTTAGCAAGAGGTTGACGGTCATTAGAGGCTATACAATCTGTAAAACTGAACGTAACAGTTTTGGTTCATCTAGCATTGTGAAAGCAGTGCTCAACATTTAACCAACAAATCACTTGCTGTCTGCAAAGTCATAAGTACTTGCAATCTAGCACTAACCTAGCAATGTAGATAAGGAGATGATGCGTTTTGCTCTCGGGTGGTGGTTGCTAGTTGATCGTCAACTTTTAGCTATCTGGCATTGTGTACGCTACTGTGTATTTATGGTCCCAATCCCAGTTTAAAACGTGGGCTATTTACCCGCTGTGCAGGAACTTACTGGCCCACAATATGCTGATTGCACTGCAAGATCAGTTTCGGTAGCCTACACGTAGCCTACGACTCGATTGCTGTACACTGTATTCCCCAACAGTGCTATAAACTCAATAAAATTGCTGAGCTGTACTCAAAGCTGCCATATTGTTCTGGAACCACAAAAGTTTTAAGTTCACTCAACTGATTTCCCAGTTATTGATTATTTAGAGTAGAGTAGCTCTTAGTATATGAGTAGAACTGACCTCCTAACTCTTTCAAGAGTGGATTGAAATTACGTCTGACGTAATAATGACGTGCTAGTTCATTGGCTAGGTTCATTTCAACACGGCTTGCAACCACTTGCAACTAACCTACACAAACCAACACAAACCCACAAAAACAAATAAGCATTTTAAAGATTGGAAATGATGGATGAACTAGTATATGGTTGATTTTGGCGGATGTAAATTAATACACTTTGACATCAGACGACTAGTTTGCAAGGACTGCTGCGCACCCGGATGTAGACAACAACAACAACATCAAGATCCATCAACAGCAGCCTTCAGAGGTGCAACGGTAAGAACGCACTTTCATTATTTAATTTATTTGTTTACCGTCTTCCAGCGGGCAGACCTCAGCTAAAGCGTAGGCTATGTGAAAGAGACCTTTTGTGGGCTAGCTGCATGTTTTAGTGAGTTAACTAAAGTGTATTGTCTCAGTCGTCAGCTAGCCAGCCGAGTGAGTGCCTAGCCTACTACTTACAACAACTAGGCTATACTGTACCTACAACAACTTTTGGGAAAGATTTTTGAACGATTGTAGTCTTCTAACTAATGCCTGCCATTCAAGCTTTACCCAAAAGACTACCATCTTTGACGAGTCTTTCCCAAATATTGTCAAAGTTGTTTGGTTTAGCACTAGCCCACCAGTCTATCAACTGTTTCTGCAGCAATGTTTCATACATGACGCTTGGTAATCAAACACATTACACACAGTCCACGCGCTTTTAAACAATTTATTGGTGGACTACCTAGCTGGCATGGGCTACATGGTTCGCATTAGTTGCTATACTGGGCCTCATTGAAGTGGCCACTCCACTCGCGCTTTCTATGGGTGGCTCTCAAACTCTCCTCGATCCTCGATGCTTGGTCCTCTAGGCTCGTTCCCACTGATCTAACACTGGATAGACTACCCCATAGTTGACGCCCCATCATTCCTTATCTAGATCGGTGAGGACGAGGACCGAGGAAGGAAGGGAGGATGTATAAAATACTAAATGAGAGGCACCCCGTGAGTCACGCATGGACAGTAAAATATAACAGTTTAAGTCCGCTGTAGGCCTATAATAAAAAATGCATTGGGTGATGACGTTGTAGTAGGCCTAAATTCAGAGAAGTTAAATCGTACTAAAATGAAATTATCTAGGCTACGCAGAAAGGGCGTTCTCGAGAGCGATTACAATTAAGTTTCAAGCCTATCGTTATCCTTGTGTCCCCTGTTAATGCCATTATTGTAGCCTACATTAGACCATGTCATCTCCACCACACTTTCCGCCATATCTGTCATTTCCATCACTACACATTTTAAGTTAATCATATGAAAATAATACAACATGCATTTTTGGAAAATTAAAACATATCTGTGTAATATTTAGCCTATTCAAATAATACATTTGGAACCATATGGGGTTTTTTTTATTATTATTTAAAAAAAAAAAACCGTTTTGTTCTGTGATGGAAATAACAGTCTTTTGGAATAAATTGGAAAATACATTATTTAGGTAAAATCATCACTGCCACTATTAGGGTGGATAATTAAACCATGCAAAAGTATTTTTATTGAAAATGTTACATTTTCTTAAAACTGTCCAGGTCAAAGAGTAGCCTACCATGGCCTAGTTGAAGAGTAACCCTGCAGCGGTAACATCTGTCTTATATTAACGTCAATTCCACAGTTTTGTTAACACAGATAGGAAGTCAAATTGTAGGCCTAGCTCTGAACTTACTGACAATAGCCTAAGCATGGTCAATGTCAACGTCTGACTCTGATAGGTATGCCTATAGAGGGATATGAAGAGATTGTCTGACTGGCTTTCGTGCTGAAGTGAAATAATAGTCATCATAATAATTTAATTTCTCCTGCAGGACCAGATGGCGCTGTGACATTCATTTTCAGTTCTGTGCAAGGAACCACCATCATGCCATGGTAAGTGATAATTTACTGGTCTTCAATTTACTAGTGTCACAATGTAGCCACTGTGTAGCCTATATTATTATAGTAATATTTTGTAAGCATTTATCCACCAATGAGAATAGCCTAGTAACCGTATCCCTTTGCATCTCTCCATAGGGATACACAAAGGCTAGAGTTGAGTGGTATTTTTGTATCAAGGAAGGGATAACACCTTAGACTTTAGATTTTATATACCAAAATGGGTTGGCTATGTGGTTATGTGACGCCTTTTCCAAGAAGCTCAGTTACAGTATTTTGCCATTATTGATTAAATCACAGTCAGTTTTCAAGGGTCAGCCCATGACCATGCATACACCACTCATGCATTTAAAGGGCTGAGAACCAAAGGGGCGTAAGTGACATTTCACCAACTTAATAGGAGAACCCAAACAAATCTAACCGCTTCTATATGTTCACAGTTAAAGACCTTTGGTTTTTGTTCAATAACTTTATATTTACAAATATTTTACTTCTATAATTTTGTCAGCTAGAAAGAGCTCTCAGATTTCAGGTGATATATATAACTCAATTTTGACCAAAATGTCACTTACGCCCCTTTGGTTCTCAGCCCTCGATTTGGACCTTCCAGTCTATCAATGCACTGAAAATTCATCTCTCACGATTTCATAGAAAAACTGAGCAGGAGGTTGTGTCTTGTGTTTACATGTCGCTTGTACTATAGTATTATTTAATATATGCACAGGATCACTATTCTGCTGATTTGTCTTCCCATTACCTCACAATCCCTCTCTCTGTCTTGATAGGAAGATGCTGATGTCAACAGCAGACGAACAATTATTCTGCAGGCCCTTCTAATCTTCCTGCAGGATGACCTGGAATGTAAGTTTTTGATTCACTCTTTCCTTTTTTCTTAATTTATCTTCTCTGTATATCTCTATTTCTATTTAACCCTCTCTGATACTACATTGCAACCAAAAGACAACAACCACAACCATCTTCCTAGCCACCAGAATAGCAATTAAATCATACTACATTTAATTTGGGACTTTTCATTCACTGGTATTTCATATTATATGAAATACACATATACAGTATGTATAGTGTTTGTAATGTATGTAGTGTTTTTCACTGACTACTCTACTCATTAACTAATTACTGTCATGTTCTTCAGGCAGAAGAAATTGACCTGCCTGACCTCTCGGATGCAGCTGTACCTATTCTCACTGTCTCAAGTGATACGGACTCCCTTGTGAAGTTTGGTCATGCTATCCATTCTATAGTTCTTGAGGGAGCTATTGTTGAGTGTGATATAACAGAGTTGACAGATGCGTTAATTTTACTGTTTGCCTTAATTTATGCACTTCATGTCGATTATCCAAAGCAATTGTCTTACGCATTTAATTTCATTCAAAAATTATAATAGGTTTGGATCACCTGAAGTCGTTACCTCCTAGACTACTTAGCCTTAAAAATGAATTGCTGATGATGGATGAGTATGCAGTCTGTTTTCCAAATCTCATTGTTGGTAGTGCCAGCATTTTAATACTCAAGCAAGCAATGAAGTGAAGGTTTTTTTTTTCTTTTTTTAAAATTTATGTTGGCCTTATTATTTTTGTTATTTGAGTATTTGTACCTTTGTTGACAAAATGGTTGTTATTTCTTTGATTTTTTTGTATTAACCCCATTGCTGGGGAGGTTGTTCTGTTAGAATTAAAATGGAATTCTTAAATAAATGGAATGTGCAGTGAAATGGTATTTTCAATAATTTTTCAGTTGGATCATACAAACAAAATATGTTTGTGTTTGAGGAAAATAGTAAATATAAACAGTCAATAAAATGTGTTTCAATAGAGTTAAGTCAACTTAAAAATATAAGAGGCTGAATTTATAATGTTTAGGTCTGAGAGATTGAATGAGTCATGTTGATAACATTAATATATTATTAGGAGCGTTAACTTAAAAAATCAATTCCATCTTTAGTGTCAAATTTGCTAGATTTAACAATGATTTCAAAATGATCAGGTTCATTGAACTTATCCAAGATTTAAGTAGTGATTACTTAAAATTTTTGATTGTCAAATTATTATGTTTCAGTTCATCAATGTCCTCAAAAAAAATGAGTGTGAATACAGTTTAGAGTTTTGAGTAGTAATTACTTAAAATGTTCGTTTGTTGAAGTTATTTGTTTTAATGTTGTTCATTTTCTCAAAGATTTGGAGTCTAAAGAGCTTGTCTGGCTAATGTAGTAATGGCTTAAAACATATATTTCTCCCACTATTCTTTTTAATTGGATCCTTGTCCTTAAAGATTTTGAGCTTTAGAAAAGTCTAATTTTAAGTAGAAATTACTTAAAGAATATGTTAACGTAGCTAAATAATTTGAGGTAATCAGTTTCATCAAATATTTTGAGTTCATTGAACCTGTTGGGGCTTACAGTGTAGGCTAATATTCCCGTCTGTGCTTATTTTAACATTTTACATTGAACATCCCCTGCATATTGCAGCCCTGGCTGTCTGTCGTGCCATAGAGAGTTCAGATGCAAAAGCCTGGCCACTTTGTCAAAAAATGAGATAATGGTGAGTGATTGCTTCACATAGGCCTAGGCTGTAAGTTAATTCAAGCTTCAAAACTAGCGGTCTTCTGGTCTGAAATATTGATTCGTATGCAAAACCCTATAGGAGCCTGATACAAAATGTCCATTTAAAAGAAAAGGTCAGACGGATTTAGAGGGTTTTGCATCTGAACCTGCTGCATTAATCCAAAACAGTCTCCAGTCTTGGGGTTGAAAAACACTATGATCAGTCAACGTGAATGCAATTGTTTTAATCAAAATTGTGCAGCATACTGTGATGCTAACCGGATTTGTAGCTAGTCGTCTTCTATGCGTCATCTTCTTTCACGATTGTGAATGTTTTATGATTAAAACAGCATGTCGAGGGGGGTGTCCATTGAGCGCGCATGAGAGAGAGAGGGGGGGAGAGCGAGAGAAAGAGGGCCCAGGAGAGGTGGTTTATACTGTTTGGTAAAGTTGCAGGCATAGTCTACAATGAAACTTGCGAAATAAATGTATGCTTTCACCCAAGCAGCGTCAGGTGCACCAGTGCAACCTGGATTTTTCTTCAGGCTCACTCTAATACATTTTGGGCGCATTTGAGCCCTGTAGAATGTCTGTTCTCATTTGTTTGACGGGCATAGTAACAATAACTAGGGGGCGCGGCTTTTGCGAACGGTCAATTGTGGGATCACTAAGCTAAGGGTGTTTTTAAAGAACTCAGGATAGCTACCCATGGCAACGAGGCACTACAATGTATATGTTTTGCAAAATTCATTGCTGAAATAAACTCTTTGAAGTCATGACTTGAGTATGGTGTTTGTTGTTATTATACTTGAAATTAGACTCAATGTTCCAGAAATGTAAAATGTACAGAAATGAAACCTACATGACAGTGTAATGACACTTCATGACATGTTCAGGAAACATCTCAGATGGTTCACTGTACTTGAGGTCAAAGGTAAGTATTCATGACACTGTCAGAAAACTATTTTGGTCAGTAATAGTTCTTTGTGACAGCTTAATGACAAACCAAAACTGTACCACTGTAGTTGAGGTCAAGAAAAGTATTCATGACCAATTTATAATGGTGTCATGACAGCCAATTGTTCAGGCTCATCCCTTAAAAAACCTAGAAAATAAGTCAGGCCAAACACAATTTTATGTCAAGTTGTCATGACAATATTGTAAACGGATTACATTTTCTTGCCTAATGTCAAGTTGTCATGACAAAGACGCCGTCAGATAATGTCATCTTGCCTAATGTCAAGTTGTCATAATGATGACGCCCAAACAATGTCAACTTGACATAACAAAAACCGAATGACACATTATGACAACAGTCATAAACGTCAATAATGTGTCATTAATGTGCATGACATGTGTCATGTCATTCTTATGACGGTTACATGACACCCTTATGTAGACCCCTTCAAATAAAGTGTTACCGATAACTTTAACTGAAGTGTAACCATTTATTCTTCCAATGATAATTCAGCCTTACAGAATGGCTGAAAACAAAAAGAAAGCAGATTTAACAACAGGAATGGTGGAAGTAAAATGGCACCTTGACAACACATGCAATGCTAGGGAGTAAAAATTGTATCTTAGGATGACAGTATGACATTTGCAACCAGATATTTCTCATTACCTGTTATTTTTGTTGTTTTCAGGTCATGGTTCAGCACAGAAAGTTAAAATACTGAAAGAGAAGCTTCAAACACACTTGAGAACCAAGTTTTCTGCTGTTCATCAAGACAATGGAGTTAAAAATGTAGAAGATATCTATACTGACCTTTACATTGTTGAGGGCCGCACAGGTGGGGTCAACAATACACATGAAGTGTCACCAGTTAACATGAATCAAATTGGGAGAGGACCAAGCTCGGAAGATAAGCAAGTTAAGTTGGCAAACATGTTCACTGACAGGCTTGCCACAAAAGTTTTGACTTTGGGGATTGCTGGTGTGGGGAAAACGGTTGCAGTGCAGAAGTTTGTCATGGACTGGGCTAATGGAGGAACAAATCAAGACATTGACTTTGTCTTTGTTCTTCTGTTTCGAAAGTTGAACTTGATTATGGAAAAACATTACACTTTTCTTGAACTCCTGATTGCATTCTACACAGAACTCAAAGGTTTGACAGAATTGTCTGAATTCACTCAATGCAAAATAATTTTTGTCCTTGATGGTATGGATGAAAGTAGGCTCCAGCTAGACTTTGAAAAGTGTATTAGTGAACTCAATGAGAAGACTTCTGTGGACACCCTTATAACAAGTCTCATTAAAGGAACACTACTGAGCACTGCACACATCTGGATTACAACCAGACCTGCAGCAGCCAGTCTGATCCCAGATGAGTGCATCAATTTTGTGACAGAGGTGCGAGGATTCAATGATGACCTGAAAGATCAGTTCTTTCAGAAGAACATAAACAATAAAGAGAACGCCGAGAAACTCATTCTTTATATCAAAAAGAATAGAAGCCTCCACATCATGTGTCACATACCAGTATTCTGCCGGATTATAGCTAGTGTGGTAGAAGAAATACTGGGAGATCAGAGCAAAGAAAAAAAAGCCAAAACTTTGACTGAAATGTACACACTGTATACCTGCACTCAGTTGAAAAGAATGAATGAATTCTTGGACAGTAACATGAAGATGAGTGGAAAAGAAAAAGGCCAGTTGCTTGTTAAGCTTGGGAAACTGGCATTCAAACATCTGGAGAAAGGCACCCTGATATTCTATGAGAACGACTTGAAAGCTTGTGGTATTGATGTCAGGGCTGGAGCATTACAGGCTGGAGTTTGTACACAGATCTTCAATGTTGAGGGTGCTGCAGCTGAAGATAATATATTCAGCTTTGTACATCTAAGTGTACAGGAATTCTTGGCAGCTCTTTACGTTCTCAACAAAAATGCAACTTGTTATTTGGGAAATCGTCTCCCCACAACATGGAGGAAGATGAACCACTGGCTATCATCACCCTCAAGGTTTGACCTTTACCAGCATGCTGTGGACAAGGCCCTACAGAGCCAGAATGGACATTTGGATCTTTTTGTCCGCTTCCTCCTTGGCCTGGCTCCAATGTTGGAGCCTCAAATCAGGTCCCCCCTGAATAATGTGCTGCCACAGTTAGCTGTGAGAAAAACATGTATCAAGAACACAGTTCAATACATCAAAGAAGTCATCAAGAGAGACGACTCACCAGAACGGACCATCAACCTTTTCCACTGTTTGAATGAGCTTGGGGACAACTCACTGATTGAGGAGATCAATGGGTAATGCATACAAGCCATTTCCAATTTGAAGGTTTTGGCAAAGGGCATAAATAAGATCATGATGTTGAAGGGAATTATTTCATCAAAATCAGTCCAGTATTAGAGCTAGGCTACACCGGGCATGTAACTGAAGCAATCTGTTCATGGAGCGAGTGCTACAACCTTCTTCCACACTAACCAATAGAACTGCCTACACCAGACGTTAGAGTGGTGTGAACATTCTAAAAACAGGACCTAGACAGGTCTAAAAACAATTCATGTGCTTTGCAAATTCAATTTTGGACTATTAGGATTAATACATAGATCTGTACGTGTTTAGTTGAATGAAACGTTTATTATTTTTCACAAAAATCCACAAAATTGCAAAACAATCATCCACACAGAGGTCAATCACATTGTGGCTCAATTTGCATTTGAGCCATCAGTTGGAGAGTGTTTCATTTAGGAACCCATAGGGAGGGATTTTACAAAATCAAAAAATCAGTACTAGTACTTGATCTTCATTTTAATGATTTGGTATTGATTTACACAATTCTGAAATTAACGACTTCAGTCCTATTCCTTTGACAGTGGAAGTGTGAATAAAAAGTACATTAGTGTAGCCTAAATTATATGGGGGTAAAGTCTCAATAGGATATGATGGTAGATGGTTCCTTGCACAAAGCAATATTTTCTGACAATCACACTAAAATCCGTAAATTATGAATTAGCCTACTTATGGTATCAAGTCAGCTTCATCTCTCAGAATATTTTTAATGTACTGAATAGTACATATGCTTGTATTGTCAAGAAAAAAACGACTGCTTAATACTGTCATTTATCGCTTTAATATTCTGAACTTTGTTTTGAAGTAAAGTGGTTCAGTCTTAAGCAGCTAACAATGAGTATTAGTAAGATTCCAAATTGTATAATTTACATGTTGTCTTAAATGATACCCAGGTTCATAAACTCAGCAGATGAGAAGAACCTGACTCCAGCCCAGTGTTCAGCTCTGGCTTATCTGCTGCTCATGTCAACTACAGACATGGAGGAGTTTGATCTGAAGAAGTACCTGAGA
This sequence comes from Sardina pilchardus, assembly GCF_963854185.1. Classification (NCBI taxonomy): domain Eukaryota; kingdom Metazoa; phylum Chordata; class Actinopteri; order Clupeiformes; family Clupeidae; genus Sardina; species Sardina pilchardus. The sequence goes on from NC_084994.1 coordinate 37,455,858, forward strand.
TCAGAGGAAGGGCTCCACAGAATGCTCCCAGTAGTGAATGTCACAAGGAGAGTTTGGTGGGTAATCATTAATGATAATGTGGGACCTGACGCAACTGAGTGAGATGTTCATTCCTCAGCACTAGGTGTTGATCAGTGTGTATGAATGTGAAGGGAAATAATTGTAATAGAATACTAGTGAGATCTCAGATAGGTCAAGCAGACCAAACCTTAACTTTTAAACAGACTAAATTGGTGTCCTCTCTCAAAAGTAAGCTGTAAAATAATGGCATCTACACTATGCTGTCGTTATGTACTTAACAGGCTGAATCAATGTCAACTAACTAAAGCGAGTGGTAAACTGTTAGCATCAGTGCTACAGAGGATACCTTCCCATCTGAGAGAGCTGGACATGAGTAACAATGACCTGCAGGATGAAGGAGTGGAGCTGCTCTGTGTGGGACTAAGACATCAACAATGCAAGCTGAAGATATTGAGGTCAGTTATGAGCCATATACAATGTAATAGACATAATAGCTGATAGATGTTATAGGTGAAATTCAATAGCAGTTTGAAACAGAAGAAACAAAAACAGGAATGAGGCACAGAGAACACTGCATCTGTTGTGTTTATGTACAGGTGTGTTCTGCTTTGTATAAGTGATATTTATAAGATTGGTAAATCTCTAGTGTTAGTAAAAGTGTTTTGGTAACTCCCTCTGTGAAGATCATAGATGTAATTATTTATGCATAGTATAAGGTGATCGTAAATCATTAGAATGATTATGGTAATTTCTCAAAAAGCATTCTGTAAAATCACTAGGAATGTAATATTTCTGTGCTATTATTCACGAAAAGGTTTTAGAATAATCAAAACATCAAAACTCTTACCAGAGACATTCACATATTATGCACCTAGTTGGAATAATTAAAAGGTTATTTCCTATGGTTAAAACACCTCAGCCAACATGTCACAATTATGCCAAAGCAGTTTTTTCAATGCAGTCAGCAAGCTCCCTCTTCTGTCAGACAGGAGGAGGGAAAAACATGAGTGTCAACTTACCCATCTCCCCAAACCAGCAGTATTAGTAGCCACCTCAAACACATGTGAATCACAACCGTATTCCAGCGCTTTGAATTTGCAGCCAAAGGAGAGAGTTGTTATCTTAGCCAAGTCGGGAGGGAAAACATCCTCTTTAAACAGCCACCAGACTTCCTTACGGGAATAAAAAGTATAAGTGAATTACAGGCAGGTTATAAGAAAAAGCAGAAGAAAATAATCTAACGAAGGACACCTTCCCATCTGAGAGGATGAAGGATGCAGGATAAAGGAGTGGAGCTGCTCTCTGTGGGACTAAGAGAACTGAAATGCAGTTACGAGCCATATATATGTTGGACAAAATAGTTGGTAGAAGTTGTCAGTCATATTTTCCAAAATTCTATGAGAGTGATTAGCCTATCGTTATCATTGTGGTTAACATACGTCATCACCAAACAACAGTAATTTAACTCAAATGATCTCAAACTACAGACAAGAATGTTTTGTTTTGTTTTGAGATGTCCTATAATTTGTCCTCTATATTTGTTTGTCCCATCGCATCCTGTATTGTAATTGGTCCTAAACATTTTTACCAGTGTATTCTTTATGTGTATTCATGCTACCATGCCATGTTCTATTCTCTGTCTCTTGGCCTCTCACTCTATGCAGACTTGCTGGTTGTAAGCTAACAGAGGAATCCTGTAAGGCTGTAGCCTCTGTTATGGAGACACTGGTCTCCCTGACAGAACTGGACCTGAGTCACGATGACCTGAAGGATTCTGGAGTTCAGCTTCTCGTTGCAAGACTAAGAAGCCCTCACTGTAAACTGCAGACTTTAAGGTTTGTGTGCTTGACTTTCATTCTAGTATCACACATTGCATTATGCATGTGCTGTTTCTGTCCATTAACTGATCACACTTATGTTTTTTTTACAAAACCATGCCAGGATAGTTCTGCCAACCATTTATGTCTGTTTGTGCAATAGGGAGTTGTTAATAATTCTATGAGTATATAACTACGAGCACAAAGGTGCATCATCATGCACTTTGTCTTTTATATTGTTGTGTCCTGTAATTTATCCTTTATATGTGTTTGTCCCATCCTGGGTATTCTGTTTTTACGAAATTCAATAGCAGTATAACTGGTGGAACAAAAACAGGGAAGAGGCACAGAGAATACTGCACAAGCTGTGTTACGTATTTGTGTAACACTGCACAAGTTATGTACATGTGTGTGCTGTTTTGTGTAAGAGCATGTAAAGTTTATTTAATGAAAGATTGGCAAATCTCTAGTAAGTGAAAGTGTTCAGGTAAAGGTAACACATAATAATAACTACACACTATTCTTTGTTTGTTAAGCATTTTTAAACTATTAGTAAATGGTTTGTAGTGTTTAGTAAAGTATTGCTCGAACATTATTTCTCATTAGTGAAGCATTTGTACAAACAATTATGAATGGTTTGTTCATAGAAAGTAAGCCTATCTCAAAATATGTTTTAAGCTACATTTTTATACTTAAATAATGTGAAATATGTTTTCCATTATAAACCAAACTATTACTAAATATGTAATAATTTGTAAAGTAATACATTTGTAAAGTATTACTCCTATTCTAATTCTCAAAATTTTGCCAAAGTATATCATCTTAAGAGCACAACTGCATCATCATGCACTTTGTGTTTTGTTTTGTTTTGTTTTATCTTCTATATTTGTTTATCCCATCCTTTATTGTAATTGGTCCTAAACATTTTTACCAGTGTATTCTCTATGTATAGTCATGCTACCATGCCATGTTCTATTCTCTGTCTCTTGGCCTCTCACTCTATGCAGACTTGCTGGTTGTAAGCTAACAGAGGAATCCTGTAAGGCTGTAGCCTCTGTTATGGAGTCACTGGTCTCCCTGACAGAACTGGACCTGAGTCACAATGACCTGAAGGATTCTGGAGTTCAGCTTCTCGTTGCAAGACTAAGAAGCCCTCACTGTAAACTGCAGACTTTAAGGTTTGTGTGCTTGACTTTCATTCTAGTATCACACAACTCCTGATTGCATTATGCATGTGCTGTTTCTGTCCATTAACTGATCACACTTCTGTTTTTTTTACAAAATCATTCCAGGATAGTTCTGCCAACTATTTATGTCTGTTTGTGCAATAGGGAGTTGTTAATAATTCTATGAGTATATAACTACGAGCACAAAGTTATGTACATGTGTGTGCTGCTTTGTGTAAGAGCATGTAAAGTTTATTTAATGAAAGATTGGCGAATCTCTAGTAAGTGAAAGTGTTCAGGTAAAGGTAACACATAATAATGACTACACACTATTCTTTGTTTGTTAAGCATTTTTAAACTATTAGTAAATGGTTTGTAGTATTTAGTAAAGTATTGCTCGTACATTATTTCTCATTAGTGAAGCATTTGTACAAACAATTATGAAAGGCTTACTTTCTATGAACAAACCAATCTCAAAATATGTTTTAAACTAGATTTTTATACTTAAATAATGTGAAATATGTTTTCCATTATAAACCAAACTATTACTAAATATGTAATAATTTGTAAATTAATACATTTGTAAAGTATTACTCCTATTCTAATTCTCAAAATGTTGCCAAAGTATATAATCTTAAGAGCACAACTGCATCATCATGCACTTTGTGTTTTGTTTTGTTTTGTTTTATCTTCTATATTTGTTTATCCCATCCTTTATTGTAATTGGTCCTAAACATTTTTACCAGTGTATTCTCTATGTATATTCATGCTACCATGCCATGTTCTGTTCTCTGTCTCTTGGCAACTCACTCTATGCAGACTTGCTGATTGTAAGCTAACAGAGGAATCCTGTAAGGCTGTAGCCTCTGCTATGGAGACACTGGTCTCCCTGACAGAACTGGACCTGAGTAACAATGACCTGAAGGATTCTGGAGTTCAGCCTCTCTCTGCAGGACTAAGTAGCCCTCAATGTAAACTGCAGACTTTAAGGTTTGTGTGCTTGACGTTCATTCTAGTATCACACGTCTCCTGATTGGTGCTGGTCCATGTGCATGATGCTTGTGCTGAATTAGCTTGTTGTTCATAGCTGGTCACACTTCTGTTTTTACAAAATCATTCCAGGATAGTCCTGCCAACTCTCTATGTCTGTTTGTACAATAACTAGGCCTAGTTGTGATGCAGGTCACATAACCACTGAAAGTATCTCACAGGTTCTCCTTCACACCCTATGTACAGCCACCACTATGATTTAAATACAACAAACTTTTAAGTCTGTTTACCAGTGTAGCGCCCCCTAGGCCTATCTCCTGGTACTAAAGGGCGTTTTCCTGAGTTAAAACTATTCCCAATTGTATATAATACATAAGATCCTTGCTGACCTTCTGTTTACCTGTATGTGTGTCTTTAAACTCAGTAAATAGTCAATGCTCAAATGTTAAATAACAGTAAAGTTTACTGAATAAAGAATAATAAAATAAATATACAATTCACCACAATAATGAATGAATTATCAATAAACACAAAATTTACTATACAAATGTATAGTTCAAGAATCAAGTATTCAAGGAATACTACCTCAAATTTAGAACTAAATTAAATAAACCCAACCTCAAGTTTGGATAAACCTTCAAAATGTTAGAAGCTAAACCATTGAATAAACCTCAATAGCTTCCTCACAATATAGCAAGAGCATAGAAATTAGCAGGCTATGTTAGCCATACACCTTAGCACACATTTAAACTGTACATTAACATGCAACACACACGCATGGGCCCACGCGCACACACACACACTCACACGTGAATCACCCACCCCAGTCCTAGCCGGCAGAATAGCTAATAGCTAGCAACCTAGCAGCTAACCCGTTGCAGGCCTGAAGCGTCGCTTGTGTTCGGCGTGGCCACAAATAAATGACCCCTTCACTCCTGTAGGCTAGGAGCAAGAGAAAACAAAACCACGATACCTTAATCCAATGTGTCTGCGTCGAATGGCAGCAGCTCACGCAGGCATCCTCTCGGTGGAACTGGCGAGATGTTAACTTCTGACAAACTCGACGAAAACAACAAAGTCTTTGTCTTCCAAAGTCAAAAGTCTGCTCACTTTAGTGTACAACACTAAAACGAAGTCCAGCTTGCAAATGTAACGTTTGTCACGCAACACTTTCGATATTAGCAACAAAAAACACGGAGCAAGTCTTCAGCGTGGCTTCCACTCCAGTGTACAGTCTCAGTCCCTCTTTCGCGCGGTTTGCGACCTCTAACCTCACGTCATGCAAGGCATACAAAAGTATTGAAATAAAATACATTTCAAACAGAAACAACCAAATATTACATGTTACACTATGCATTCCACTTTACCAGTGCAATCTTTTTAAACAAAACTCTTACAATGAATTTAAACACTTAGATGAATTAAACACAGTTGTACCATCAACTACAACTCCCATAATCCTTTTCCTTTTACCCCAAAAATGAATAGAAAGGATATGAATTGCACTAAGTTTAGTTTTTAAACTCCAATGTCTTTTTACTTTATGAAATGTTTTAGCTCTAATGTGTAATTATGAACTTTATTAACTTTAAGCTATGTATCACTTATTTAAACTAAATGCTTTTTATCACTGCGCTACACCCTCCCCCTTCTGAAGGCTAGCATGTCCTCATGCGCTATCATTCAGACATGAATAAGTCCTCTTACAGGGTAAGGATTAGCAAGAGAGCATCTAAAACATTGGGCCATGGGATGACACCAAAGTGTTTTACACTTCTTTGGCTCTTGACCTATGTGAACCACAGTAAGGGGCATATCAACTGGCTTCCCTGGCTCATCATACGTAAAGCGTGTCACCGGTTTAACCTGTCTTCTGGGACGGTTTTCACAGGTAAGTTCTTCCACAGGTTCTTCATCTTCAACCACTTCACTCTCGGCAGGATGTTCTCCCTCTTCAGACTCTGAGGCTTCCACAGGGTCTGGTTGTGGTTGTAGACTACTCCCTGCTTCATCTTCCACAGGTGTCTCTCCAACATCATTTTCCACAGGAGGTTCTCCAGTTTCTACAACTTCTTGAGCATTGCTTTGCTCCAAGTCATCGGACACTGGGGTACTCTCAGGTGGAATTCCTCTTTCAGGAACATCAGAAGGTATGGATCTGAATAGTTCACTCACCTCATCTGTCAGAGGTACATATGGCTCACCATATTCCTCATCAGATGAAGACTCTTCAAATCCATCCTCAACATCCAGTTCTCTGACTTCCTCATTCCTTGTTTCCTGTCTCACCTTTCTCTGGTCTGTCTGGGTTCTGGTCACAGGGCGATGAGGGATCTGTGTGCTCTCTTCGGGAGTCGTCAACCTCACAGACTCTCCTATGGGTAACAGGTGGTCTCTGTGAAGGGTGCGTATTCCTCCCATTCCTCTTTCAGGTTTCAGTCTGTAAACAGGTAAGTCTGGCAACTTGTTCATAACAATGTATGGCAATGACTTCCATCTGTCTTGTAATTTGTGTTTTCCTGTCAATCCAAGATTCTTTATCAAAACTCTGTCTCCTTCTTCCAGAGTATGATGTCTCACTCTTTTGTCAAAGTTCTTCTTGTTTCTATCATGATTCTTCTGCGAAGCTTCAGATGCCAGCTTGTACGCATTCTGTAGGTCCCTTTTCATGTTCTCCACATACTGTTGGTACTTCACTGCATCCTTCCCATCAGCAGAAGCATTAAAGCACACGTCAATGGGCAAACGGGCTTCTCTCCCAAACATGAGTAGGTATGGCGAATAGCCAGTAGCCTCATTTTTTGTGCAATTGTAAGCGTGGACTAATTGACTAATGCTTTGACTCCATTGTGACCTTTTGGCTGGATCCAAAGTTCCTAGCATTGACAGTAGCGTCCTGTTGAATCTTTCAGGTTGCGCATCACCTTGCGGGTGGTATGGTGAGGTTCGCGACTTACGGATTCCTAACATTCCCAGAAGTTCTTTGATAAGGCGACTTTCGAAGTCTCGTCCCTGATCGGAGTGAATACGTGAAGGTAATCCGTAATGTACGAAGAATCTCTCAAACAGGGTCTTGGCTACAGTCATAGCTTTTTGATCTTTACAAGAGAAGGCTTGGGCGTAACGGGTGAAATGATCGGTTACGACCAACACATTTGCAATCCCTTTAGAGTCTGGCTCAATAGACAAGAAGTCTATACAAACCAGGTCAAGTGGGCCTGTACTTGTGATTTGACGCAATGGAGCAGCTCGTTGTGGAAGCGACTTCCTGGCGATACATCTACCACAATTCTTGACGTACTTCTCAATTTCAGTGGTCATTCTCGGCCAATAAAATCGTTCCTTCAGGAGTTCGGTTGTCCGTTCCACTCCAAGGTGTCCCGTGTCATCGTGGAGGGAATGCATGACCATCAGACGATATCTCTCAGGTAAGACTAACTGTTGTCTCTCATCTCCAGACTGTTTGTTCACCACCCTGAAAAGAAGGTGATTCTTCACAATCAGCTTGGGACTTTGTCTTTGCAGGAGAACTACGCTTGGATCTTGACTCTTGGCCATAAATTGAAGCTTATCAGTCTCAACTGCTTTCTTCACTACACCTATGACTGGATCTTGTTCTTGAGCTCTTCTCAACTCATGGTGGCTCAACTGTTCCAAGTTGCTCATCTCCAACTGTGTCGGACAGGAATAGATGTTAGGAACACCCTTGTGGTTGGCTCCGAGTTGGTCTATAAGTCTGTTTGACTCACATGGAGTGGCTATCTTGCAGACGGCTTTAACACCATGAGGAGATATCTCCTTCCAGTCGGGTGACACTTCAGTAGATGGTAACTGACGCGACAGCAGATCAGCGTCAATGTTGTGACGACCTGGTCTGTATTGAACTTTGAAGTCGTAGGTGGCAAGAGCGGACAACCACCTATGTCCAGTTGCATTAAGCTTGGCACTTGTTAGGACGTATGTGAGGGGATTATTATCTGTTCTCACAGTGAACTTTGCCCCATAAAGATAATCATGGAACTTGTCCACGACCGCCCATTTCAGTGCAAGAAACTCCAGTTGGTGAATGGCATAGCGCTGCTCAGGAGCACTGAGTTTGCGGCTTGCAAAGGCAACAGGCCTCAGACCCTCAGGATATTCTTGATTGAGGACAGCGCCTAAACCATTCAGACTGGCGTCTACATGGAGCACATATGGTTTCGATGGATCAGCAAACGCTAGTACTGGGGCATGCGTGAGGCAGTGAATTATGTTCTGAAATGCCTCGGTGCACTCTTCGCTCCAACGCTCGCCAAAAGGCTCTCCTTCTTTGAAATAGGACTTTCTCTCTTGAGCAGCCTTCTGCCTATTCTTAGGAGGGTAGCCCTTTGTGAGCTCAGTGAGGGGTCGAACTATGGCTGAGTAGTTCTTAACAAATCTTCGGTAGTAGCCACAGAATCCAAGAAATGATCTCAAAGATCTCAGATCTGTAGGCAACTTCCAGTTCTTCACAGCACTCACTTTCTCTGGATCGGTTGCTATTCCTAGCGCAGAGACAATGTGTCCAACATACTTTACTTGTGGCTGACAAAATTGGCACTTGTCAATTGATACTTTCAGACCACACTCTTCAAGTCTGTCGAGCACCTTCAGTAGTCGCTCTTCATGTTCCTCTAAGGTTTTCCCGAATACTATGATGTCATCTAAGTAAACGATTACCTGGATCAGATGCATGTCACCCACAGCTCTCTCCATCAAGCGTTGGAAGGTTGCTGGGGCTCCAGTTATCCCTTGAGGCATCCGTTGAAATTCGTAGAACCCTAGAGGACATATGAATGCTGTTTTTTCTCTGTCTTCTTCAGACATGGGTATCTGGTAGTACCCACTCCGGAGGTCTAACACAGAAAACCAACGACTGCCAGACAGACAATCCAAGGCATCGTCAATCCTCGGAGTGGTGTACTGGTCAGGGATTGTTCTGTTGTTTAATGTGCGATAGTCAATGCACATGCGTACACTTCCGTTCTTCTTCCTGACAATTACGATGGGCGACGCATATGGACTTCTGGATTCTTTGATGATACCCGCTGCCAGCAGGTCTTTCAGATGGCGGCGTATGTCATCTATGTCGGCTGGGGCAATGCGTCTGGATCTCTCCCTGAATGGTCTGGTGTCACTGAGTCTTATGTGGTGCTCCACACCCTTGGCAAGACCCACATCCCACTCATCAAGAGAGAATACATTACCTCGTTCCGCCAGGGTCTGACAAAGCCTCTTCTTCCAGACCTCTGGAATTGGAGATTCACCAAAGTCAAATAAAGTCTCATCGAGGACTCTGGATGTAGATTTAGGTCTCTGAGCCATCGTAACTGTATCAGTGGGGTACACATGAGCAATGACTGTCCCAGGCAACATTGTGACTTCTCTAAGTGTCTCATTTCTTAACAGTACTTTGAAACTGTTGATATTTAACTCTGATGATGGTAGCACCACAGGCTGAATGAGCACTCCAGCAGGTAGTGTCACAGACAGGGGTGTTTCAACCATGACAATGTCTCTTTTCAAGGGTTGCTTGCATCTCACTTTGCAAATGACGGAGCGTTCTCCCCTGGCGGGAACAGATAGAGGACCTGGACCCATCCATCTGACTTCACCAAGGGGTTCTTCCACATCCATCATTTGGCTATGGGAAAGTTTCACTTCTTTCGTCGGTGATAAAATTCTGAAACAGCGAGCCGGTGAGTCCAAAGTGTCAGCATCTTTGCACAGAGCAGCTAGGCGATGGAACAAGTTGGCATTCGTCCCAATGATGACAGGAATATGGTCTGGGCCGCTTGGCTCAGGACAAACCAATGCCAACACAGAGATAGACTCACTCACTCCTGTTAATGTAGCTGGAAACTCCACATCTACTACTATGTAGCCTTGATATGGGTAACTGGAGGAGCTCAAACCCCATATTGAAAGACCAGTGATGGGGTGAATGGGAACATTGGGTAAGTATTTCTTTTGCCATTTGTCGAATATTATCGTGACTTGAGATCCACTGTCCAATAAGGCATTACAGGAATGGCCATTGATCTTGATGCAAATAGTGGAGGGCGGACCTACCAAACCACTAGGAAGGTTGCTTTGAGCAGGATTGTGAACATGGCTCTTCTTGCAGTAGGCATCTCTGCTCACACTCGGATGTGGACTTTGTTCACTCTTCCCACCCTTTGCTCTCTTCAGCGAACGAAGTAGCTTTCGGATAACTTCAGGGGGGTTTTCTGATTCTTGGCACTGGCTGGCAATGTGCCCATCGCCACCACACCTGTAACAAAAGAAATCATCGCGGCTGACTGCGGGCCTACTTCTCTCATGAGGGCTCGCAGCTTGCCGCTGAAATGTCTTCCTTCTTGGAGTTACACTGCCTTCTACAGTCATTACAGTCAGCTGTTTTTGCAGTTGCTGAACTTGAGTCTTCAAGCTCTGTACTTCAGGGTCTATTCGTGCCTCAGCACTCTCAGAAGTCTTCTCTGCTTTTTGTTCTGGGGCTGTCGGTGCAGCCGGGGCCTTGCGCGACTCTTCCAGCTTAGCACGCAGCTCCTTGACCTCCGCTTTCAATGCTTGAATCTCAGTTGGTTTCGGCTGTGACGTCTCTTTAGGAATCACAGGTTTCACCGTTGCATCTAGCTTACAGCGGGCAGCTTCATTTTCCTCCTCCTCACGAATCTCGTTCAGTAGCTTCAAGAACGTAGGCGGGGATTCTTTTCTTTCTCTCAGTCTTAACTTCAACAACATCATGTCGGACTCTACAGCGCCACGCAAAAGTTGTTCAATTCTCACTCGATCAACTTGTGCAGCTTGCAGTCCACCTCTCTGAACTACTTTGGTCAATGACTTCTCCATTCGGCGAAGAAACTCGGACAACGCTTCACCAGCGTTCTGGCGAAGAAGTCTGAACGCAAAATACAAATCCTCACCGGACTCTGAAGTCCCAAACGCACTCTCAAGCGCAACAAGATACTCAGATGCACTAGCATCACCATTAGACAATCTAACTGCCTTGATAATCTCAAGAGCAGGACCCTTTAGGCTTTCAACAATGCGCTTACGCTTCTCTTTTTCAGCACAGTCACTTTCTGCTATCATCAACTTAGCTTGCTCTATCCAATTCTCCATGGTTTCCTCTCCAGCCGGAGTAGGCAAAACACCCGAGAAAATACGCAGTCGCTTGTAAGCAGTAGAATCACTAGAACGCTTTGAAGTCTTTTCTAAGAGCTCACCAACTGCTCGAATCACTGCTTCAGGAGAACTAGAAGGAAGAGGGGAAAGCAAAGCTTGAATATCAGTCATGGATTTGCCTTCATCTTGTAGAAGCTTTCTGAGTTTTGCAGAAAAATCATCAGGGACAGGCTCTGTGTCTCTGACGACCACAATCTTCCATTCTTGCTCACCATCCGTTGGCAATACAGCAGTAGGAACACAAGATGGGTCAATCTTTTCACGACATTCGCAAAGCACAAGCAAACTTGTTTTAGACGGACCTTCCTTTGAAGAACGAACACGTACTCTGCCAAATATTTTCACAGTTTCAACTGTGCTCTCAATAAAATCTACTGCAGCATCAGCTGGAACATCCAACAAAAGCAATGCATGATCAGGCTTAACCAATGCATCATTGCACCACTCAAGCAACTCTTGTTGCAAAGCAGAACTATCTAATGTCATTTTTCCACACTCAAAAATCAAAAACTACAATACAAATTCAATTTAGCATCAACAACGTCAACAGAAAGCACAATTAACAGCAAGAATCATCTCAGCGGTGCCTCCATTTTGTGTAGCGCCCCCTAGGCCTATCTCCTGGTACTAAAGGGCGTTTTCCTGAGTTAAAACTATTCCCAATTGTATATAATACATAAGATCCTTGCTGACCTTCTGTTTACCTGTATGTGTGTCTTTAAACTCAGTAAATAGTCAATGCTCAAATGTTAAATAACAGTAAAGTTTACTGAATAAAGAATAATAAAATAAATATACAATTCACCACAATAATGAATGAATTATCAATAAACACAAAATTTACTATACAAATGTATAGTTCAAGAATCAAGTATTCAAGGAATACTACCTCAAATTTAGAACTAAATTAAATAAACCCAACCTCAAGTTTGGATAAACCTTCAAAATGTTAGAAGCTAAACCATTGAATAAACCTCAATAGCTTCCTCACAATATAGCAAGAGCATAGAAATTAGCAGGCTATGTTAGCCATACACCTTAGCACACATTTAAACTGTACATTAACATGCAACACACACGCATGGGCCCACGCGCACACACACACACTCACACGTGAATCACCCACCCCAGTCCTAGCCGGCAGAATAGCTAATAGCTAGCAACCTAGCAGCTAACCCGTTGCAGGCCTGAAGCGTCGCTTGTGTTCGGCGTGGCCACAAATAAATGACCCCTTCACTCCTGTAGGCTAGGAGCAAGAGAAAACAAAACCACGATACCTTAATCCAATGTGTCTGCGTCGAATGGCAGCAGCTCACGCAGGCATCCTCTCGGTGGAACTGGCGAGATGTTAACTTCTGACAAACTCGACGAAAACAACAAAGTCTTTGTCTTCCAAAGTCAAAAGTCTGCTCACTTTAGTGTACAACACTAAAACGAAGTCCAGCTTGCAAATGTAACGTTTGTCACGCAACACTTTCGATATTAGCAACAAAAAACACGGAGCAAGTCTTCAGCGTGGCTTCCACTCCAGTGTACAGTCTCAGTCCCTCTTTCGCGCGGTTTGCGACCTCTAACCTCACGTCATGCAAGGCATACAAAAGTATTGAAATAAAATACATTTCAAACAGAAACAACCAAATATTACATGTTACACTATGCATTCCACTTTACCAGTGCAATCTTTTTAAACAAAACTCTTACAATGAATTTAAACACTTAGATGAATTAAACACAGTTGTACCATCAACTACAACTCCCATAATCCTTTTCCTTTTACCCCAAAAATGAATAGAAAGGATATGAATTGCACTAAGTTTAGTTTTTAAACTCCAATGTCTTTTTACTTTATGAAATGTTTTAGCTCTAATGTGTAATTATGAACTTTATTAACTTTAAGCTATGTATCACTTATTTAAACTAAATGCTTTTTATCACTGCGCTACACCAGAAACAACTAGAACACTTTTCTCGGAAAGGAAACTATATTCTTACTTCATTTATCTCCACCTGATGAAATGTTACAGAGCATACTGTAAACCCTGTGTTCAGAAGTGTCCCAGATGCAGTAGCCGTCTTGCTTGGGTGTTCCCATGCTGCCTTGCACGCGATTTGATTCGCGCTGCTAAGGCAGCCTGGAAACTACCGCCTTCATTTTTGCCTCAGATAGGGGACCAATCACAGAACAGGGGGGAAAGCAAGACGATGATGGGCTATGCACAGACGCATTTGATCCACATTCGTGGCGCCCAATGAACGGATCTGGCCATTTTTCCAAATACGGGAAAATGAACGTTTGGTTGCCAGACCCCATCTCATTGAGAAGTGGTAGGCGCTAGCCAGGCTAGTATCCGTCCAAAATAGACAACCTACTGTAATTGAAGCAGAGTAGAGCTTCGAGCTGCATCTGGGACACCTCTGTAACTGGTGGACTAGCAGAGTGGCAGTGGTCAGCTCTGACTTTGTTGTAACCTGAACAGAATGAAGCTGCTCTTGAAATCAGCAGTTAAGCAGTGGTGTTCATGTTGTTGTTGTTGTTGTTGTTGTTGATGATGATGATATTTTCTAGTAACTTAAGGCATAGAGTTTTGGTGAAGTTGTGTAGAATGTATTAATAGAATAATAAGAGACGGTTGCAAACTAAGACAGAACAGGAAAACAAAAAGGGAAAAAAAGGGTGTTAGCCTGCCTCCCCTTCATGGGGCACAGACCACTCCCAAGAAAAGTGAAAAAGTTAGTCTTCCGGGAAACGTACTGTATTGGCCTGCGTTAGCTAATCTCACAAATAAAAATGTGCAAGAAATCTACAACCACTCAACTGAAAAATAAAATAGTCAAACAATTAATAAAGTGCGGGGATCAGAAAAATAGTGCAAAAGAATGCCAGAATGGCAGCCAGTCTGTTGGAAAGTGACGTCGGGAGAGAGAGCCATCTTGAAATAGGCCGGCTTTTTATAACAGGGGGCTGGCCCTCAGTCGGCACGTCACTCTGTGTCAGAATGGCAAAAGATACGCCCCATCTCCACCTATAAAAGGGATAGCGACAGAGCAGGCCAAAAAGAGCATGAAAAGTACATGCAACCTCAAACCTGTACCAGTCTGTGACTCTTGTTAGTAAAGTATGTGTTTAGATGTTTATGGGATTTTTATTCATAATTCCTGAATGTGCATGGTGTACCGTTTAATGCTTTTTCCTTCTTTATCAATGACGAAAGATGATCTTCTGTTTCAGACTGTCTGGTTGTCTCATCACACATGAGGGCTGTTCTCTTTTTAATTCTGCCCTCAAATCAAACCCCTCCTTCCTCAAACAATTGGATCTGAGCTACAATCACCCAGGAGATTCGGGTGTCAGAGAGCTCACAGAGAGACTGAATGATCCCAACAGTAAACTAGAGACTTTCAGGTGAGTGCTTGGTGTTTATCATAAAGTTTAGTTAGTTTGATGAGGTTCTAGTGGAGCTGTTCATCCATTTGTATCCTTTGTTGGAGACCGTTCTGATATTTCATGTTTCCACATGGTCTCCTACCACATATTAAACTGGGGATGTCATGGTGCTTTAAGTACTGCAAGTAAAAGTCCCTCAGTTCACACATATGAGGCTCCTGAATAGTGTACACTTCTACAGTTCTAAAATTCATAACACCACACCATCTACCCAGGCAATAGATCATTAAGACAACTTGCACAGTGACTTACTGAAGGGCAAAGCTCCTGTTCAATTCAATTTGTAGGTAAATAATGAAATACACAAATAACTTTGATACATGAATAACATCCTCAGCACACAGAACAATAAAACACACTTGAATACTAAAATAAGCATCACAACTGTTCATACAGTATGTTCAGCCCCCAACGTCACTCGATCTGGCAAAAGATTCTTTGGTCTGACTGATTTATGGCTCCCACTGACTCTTTCATTCCCAAAAGCAATATTTAAAAAATAAGCTCAAATAAATGTTGTTGAATTATGTCAGCAACCATTGTACTTTAATGATAATAAAGTAGATTTTTGTTGAAGATATATACAGCAAGAATAACAGAAATCCACTGGAGCAGTGTGGAGAAACATAACAACTGCAAATGTCCTAAGACTATGCCTGTCTTTCAAACTATTCAGATTGCCACCACATGGCCATACCATGCCATTACACCACTAAGCGAAACACAAACGGCTCCGGAATCCCAACGGAATTACGGATCACTCCCAATATTTAATCGTTTCCTTCTTGGGTTATGCCTGACATTTGCTGAAAATTTCAGCGAAATCCATCCATCTAAGTTATCTTGCTAACGAACAAACAGACAGACAGACAAGCAAACAGAGAGACAGACAAACAAACAAATGCCGGTCCCCGATGAAAACATAACCTCCTTGGCGGAGGTAATGATAGGCCACAATTTAAATTGACCAGATGGATTAGAAGAGTAGTTGGTAAGGACTTACAAGACTTTCACCCTTTTGCTTCTAAACCTATGGGTGACATCAGACATTTTGCCCACTCTTCATACAGTTTATGCTCTAAAATAGTGGTGTTCAAAGTGGGGCCGCAAAAAGTATTCCTATTGTTATGAGTGTTGTTATGAAATAGCATTATATTAATTTATTGCTTATCTGAACATTATATTTTCCATGTTCATCAGAAAGTGTAGGCTTAGCCTTGCTAAAGTCAATGACATCTACGAGTTCTATTGCTATTTTGCCTGCTGGCTGGCTCAGTTAAAGTTTACACCTTTTTGAAAGTAGAGCCAAAAGGAGAGACATTTTTCCAGTTTGGAAGAGTACATTGAGGCAGATGGACTTGACTGGTCTCGCCATGTGGGAGTGTGTTCAGACGTGGCCAGGGCTATGACTGGGAATAGTGGAGTGACAGCGATCATCAAGCAGGAATCCCCAGATGTAATTTTAACAAAGTGTAGGACTATGCTCCATCGCAACGTCTTTGTAGCTAAACAGATGAGCTTAATTTGTCTCCCCCAAGGAGGTATATGTTTTCATCGGGGACCGGCGTTTGTCTGTTTATCTGTTTGTCTGTCTGTCTGTTTGTTAGCAAGATAACTCAAAAAGAGATGGATAGATTTCGATGAAATGTTCAGGGAAGGTCAGAAAGGACCCAAGGAAGAAACTATTAAATTTAGGGAGTGATCCATAATTCTGTCGGGATTCCGGAGCCATTTATGTATTTTGCTTAGTGGTGTAATGGCATGGTATAGCCATGTGGTGGCAATCTGAATAGTTCAGGTTCAAATGTACTGTATGACAACCTACTGTAGGAAGAACGATGCAGGCAGAGGTCTGCGCTCTGCGCTCTCGGAGTGCTTTTCTAGTTTATTTCTACATTTGCCATATTGTCAATGGGTATAATGAGACTTCTTGCAAAAGGGGGACTTTGGCCAGAGCATAGTGTGTTACGACCCTAGTGTGATCTGGCCGTCTTGTGTGCTGTGTTCAATTTCAGGGCCACGCCCACCTCTGATTGCCTGAGTGATTCCTGCTTGGGGCTGATTATTGGTCAGCCTTTAAAAGACCCAAGACTGCATCAGAGCAGTGCCTTTGAGCCCACCAGCATCCACAGTTGTGTGAGAGCCGTGGATGGCTGTGTGTAGCGTTTTGTGTCCTTATGTTTATGGTGCGTGCAAGCACGGCAACTACTCTTCCAGTTGGGAGTTTGAGTGGCTGGTTTGGCACAAGCCTATTGTGTCTTCGTGTGGCCTTGGTGGTCAGTGTGTGCAGTGTGTGCCGAATGCGGCAACTACTCTCCCAGTGGGGAGTTTGAGTGGCTACGATGTAGCACAGCCTGGCCTAGTGTGGCCAGGGTGTGCCGGGTTCGGCATAAGCCTGCTTAGTGCCTTTGAGTGGCCTTGGTGGCCTGGGGTGTCCAGGTGAGGTACCTGGACATGCTCATTTTATAGCCCGGGGGGGCTTGTTTGTTTCTTTGTTTGTTTGTCTGTTTGTCATGTCTTCATTGCCATAGGCCGAGCCTAACATTACTTTAGTTCTGTTATTGTTCCTTTTGAACTCTTATTTTGATTTATCAATAAACTGGTCATTTCATTCAATTGCTTCCTTGTTTGTGTTTACTATTTTCTCTTTAGTTTAGTTACGGCATCCTCCATACCCCTAGGAGTTAACATTTTCCCGTAACAAGTGGTGTAAGAGGAAAAGCACAAACCATATATTCCCACTTATATGTGTTCTGTCTATGTCCGACACTTCAATGAGGTCGTGTTGAACTATAATTATTTATTGACCATCTGACTCTATTTTTTCTATTTTTACCCTGTGTTTTTTTTTTTTTTTTTTACTGTTATATGGATCCCCCTGGGTCTGAAAAAAATAATTATATATAAACTCTGTTTTGTGTCAAAACTGTATTTTCTTCTCTCATCCTTCTTAAGGTATGACAGTGGAGGAAAGTGCAGGATTAAACCAGGACCAAGAAAATGTGAGTGATTTACGCATGATTTACATGGATGCATTGAGTGGTGTGAGTTAAAATGCGAGCGTATGTACTGTGTGTGTGTGTGTGTGTGTGTGTGTGTGTGTCTGTGTGTGTCTGTGTGTGTGTGTGTCTGTGTGTGTGTGTGTGTGTGTGTGTGTGTGTGTGTGTGTGTGTGTGTGTGTGCCATCCACATCCTCTCCTTCTCTCATGTGAACCTCTCTCCAGTTTTTGGTTTTGGTTTTGGTAAGCCCCAGAGACAGTGAGAGAGTGTACAGTGATGTGTAAAAGTCCAACCAAGTATTGGATCTGCCTGTGCACTTAACACAGGTGATCTCATATACTGTACAGTATATGTGGTAGGACTTTTACTTTCTGAAGCTGGACTTTTCCACCTCTGGCTCTCTCTATCTCTCTCTCTCTCACACACACACACACACACACATACATAATCAAATTCTGTGTGTGTGTGTGTGTGTGTGTGTGTGTGTGTGTGTGTGTGTGTGTGTGTGTGTGTGTGTGTGTGTGTGTGTGTGTGTGTGTGTGTGTGTGTGTGTTTTAAGTTTCAATATTTATTGTTGCATATACTTTGCAGTTCAGTGAAATTTGTATGCCATTCGTTGCAGTAGTGCACGGATAAAAGGGGTAAATAAACACAGTGGGGCAGTGGGGGGTAGATGGAGAGACAACTCTATATGAGACAATACAAGACTACTCATGGCCATACTATCCATACTCCATACATGCACACATTACGTAATTACTGTGTACACACACACACACACACACACACACACACACACACACACACACACACACACACACACACACACACACACACACACACACAGTAGGGGAGCAGGGACAAGAAACACAAACACACACACAAACACAGTGTGTGTGTGAGAGTGTGTGTGTGAGTGAGAACAGTGACAGATACAGAGAGGAGGCAAGAGGAGGAAGAAACACACACACACACACACGCACACACGCACACACACACAACCCCTTTACCTACATGTAAGACGACTATACACACATAAAACCGCAGGCACATGGACATGAGACATGAACACTAAAAACAGTATGCATCCCGGATGCAGTATAGCAAGTGTGAAATTAACCGTGTGGGTAGAATTTAAAAAGTCAGTACTAGTGACCATGGCAATGCATCCAGTATAGCATATAATAAAAGAAATAAGGCAGCACATGTGGGCAATAAAGGGAAGGAACTGTTCAGTCACTGACCATTTAGGATTCTGACAGCTTGTGGTATTAAACTGTGTCTGAATGGTGTGGTGTGGGTGGTAATGCTCCGGTAGCGCTTACCAGAGGGAAGCAGAGAGAAGAGGGAGTGAGCTGGGTGGCTGGCATCCTTGATGATGGACTCAGCCCTCCTCTGACAGTGTGTGGAGTAGACAGTTGACAGAGGTGACAGTTGATAGTTGACAGAGGTCTATGGTGGTAGTGTCATATCTTGCAAGCTCAATACAACATCCTCAGAAGCAAAAAATATTAAATCACTCACGTAGACACAGCAGCGAGTGAGGAAAAAGGCAGCTGGGGGCCATACGCTCTCCAAGATGAGTTCTGCTCGCTCTCTTGAAGTACAGCTTTGCTCGCGTGAGTTGACATTTGACAGTTTGGGGGAGGGAACCAAGGGAGTTGGGCCTGTTGTGATAGGTCATTTTTTAATGTGAAGTCCCGCCAGCTTAGTTACGGTCTGTTGCTAAACTTCTACAAATTAAGTCATGTGTGACATTAACCACCCTTTCTGTTGTTTCTGTTTACTGCTTACTGTGTGTGTGTGTGTGTGTGTGTGTGTGTGTGTGTGTGTGTGTGTGTGTGTGTGTGTGTGTGTGTGTGTGTGTGTGTGTGTGTGTGTGTGTGTGTGTGTGTGTGTGTGTGTGTGTGTGTGTGTGTGTTATTGCTCACTGTTTGCTGCTTACTCGGTGTGTGTGTGTCCAGTATGTGTGTGTTTGCTCTGGTAGCACTTACCAGAGGAGAGAAGAGAGGATAGGGAGTGAGCTGGGTGGCTGGCGTCCTTGATGATGGACTCAGCCCTCCTCTGACAGTGTGTGGAGGCTGCTCAGACCCAGGTCTCTTGATGGCACAACAGTGTTAAAGGCAGAGCTGTAGTCAGTGAACAGCATCCTGACAGGTGTTTTTCTTGTCCAGGTGAGCTAGGGCAGTATGCAAGGTGATGGAGATGACTTCATCCACAGATCTGTTGTGCTTATATTCAAACTGAAGTTGGTCCAGGAAAGCAGGGTGGTGTGTATTGATGTAGGCTGTAACCAGTCTCCCCACACAGTTCACCACCACGGAGGTTAGGGCGATGGGCCAGTAGTCATTCAGGCAAGACACAGCACTTTTCTTGGGCACTGGCACAATCGTTGTCTTTGTGAAACACAAAGGCACTGTGCACCAGGGCAGGGACAAGTTGAAGATGTCCGTGTAGGTTTGTGGCACCTGAGTGGCGCACGTCTTGAATACACAAGACGGGATGTCATCAGCGCTGGCAGCTTTGTGAATTTTACCCCGTTTTAAAGGTTTTGCCGACCTCACCCTCTGAGACCTGTAAGATGTCTCCTCCTACTCCTCCTCGCGAGACTCAAAACGAGCATAGAGTTTATTTAGCTCGTCCAGAACCAAGGCAGGTGTGTCTGTAAGAGCTGGTGTCGCTTTATAGTCTGTGATCACCTGCAGTCCCTTCCACAGGCAATGTCACAGTTGCTGAAGTCATTCTCCAACTCATTCCCATACTGTTTTTTAGCCACTTGTATTGCCCTTCTTAGTGTGTACCTTGAGTTCTGATATCTAATCAGGTCATGGTCCTCTCCCTCAGGCTCAGGTAAACAGCATTATGTACCCAGATGTTCTGGCAGGGAAAGGATCTGACGATATGGGAATGCACACACAAGTCCATGATGTAGTCCGTCACCTGATGCACTCTGTCACTGAATCGGCGTACTCGTCCAGCTCCGCCGAGGAGTCTTTGAACACAGACCACTCCGTTATGTCAAAACAGTCCTGAAGTTCAGACTCGTGTTCTGCAGAGCAGCATTGAACTTTGCTCACTGCTGGTTGCTCACACTGTAGCTTCGGTTTATAGGCCGGCAGGAGGAACACTGACAAATGGTCACTAAGTAGGGAGTCCAGGAGAGTCATACACTCATAGACAATACAGCAGTTACAGTATGTACGTGTGGAACAAATGGTCCGATTTACCAAAGTGTGTGTGTGGTACAGACCTGTATGAGCCTTTCAATGGGGTGAAACAGTGGTCAAGGGTCTGATCGCCCCTGGTGGGACAGGTAACGTGCTGGTGGTACTTGGGAAGGACTGTTTTGAGGTTGCAGTGATTGATGTCACCCGTTATGATGAGGATTGCTTCCTGGTGCTGACTCTCTTGTTTACAACATACAGTTCAAGTGTCGCTGCAGCAGGGGCGTCTGGTGAAATGTAAACAGTTGTGAGAAGTATAGAAGGAAACTTTATCAGCAGATCAAACGGATGCCATAGTCAGATACTCCAAAAGGAGTGTTTGGGCTAAGCCAGGTCTCAGTGAAACAGAGTACACTGCACTCTCACAAGTCCCTGCATGAGCTGATGCAACAGTGGAGCTCATCCAGTTTGGTCTCCATGGACTGCAGATTAGCCAGCAGTAAGGTAGGGGTGGGAGGCCGGGTTGGACGCCTTCACCGTCTGGCTAAGACGCCACCTCGTCTCCCCCTCCTCCACCGATGAGTAGACCTGTTGACCGATCCGCTTGTGGAGTTACAAACAATATCCACAGGTAATCCTGTTATATTTATTGATCATTACATTGCTTCTGATGTCCAAGAGAGTCATACAGTCATAGACAATACGGTTTTGTACGTGAGGAACGTGTGTGTATGTTGTCCCGTTTGTGTGACCTGTTTCCGAGTGTGAATGTGAGACTGTATGTCTCTTAGAGTGTGTGTGTGTGTGTGTGTGTGTGTGTGTGTGTGTGTGTGTGTGTGTGTGTGTGTGTCCACATGTATGTCCTGCATCACCTCTTTGTTTTCCCTCCTCCCCTTGCATTGTGTGTGTGTGTGTGTGTGTGTGTGTGTGTGTGTGTGTGTGTGTGTGTGTGTGTGTGTGTGTGTGTGTGTGTGTGTGTGTGTGTGTTGTGTGGTGTGTTGCTCCTGCTTCCCCTTGTGTGTGTTTGTGTGTGTGTGTGTGTTGTCCCTGCTCCCCCCCTGTGTTTGTGTGTGTGGTGTGTGTAGTCTCTGCTCCCCTCCTGTGTGTGTGTGTGTGTGTGTTTGTATATATTCTCTTTTGATCCGTGAGGGAAATTTGGCCTCTGTATTTCTCCCAATCCGTGAGTGAGTGAAACACACAGAGCACACAGTGAGGTGAAGCACACACACTAACCCGGAGCAGTGAGCTGCCTGCTACAGTGGCGCTCAGGGAGCAGTGAGGGGTTACAGTAGGTGCCTTCCTCAAGCGCACTTCAACCGTGTGTGTGTGAGCGCAGGAGAGCAGTGAGGGGTTACAGTAGGTGCCTTCCTCAAGCTCACTTCAGCCGTGTGTGTGTGTGTGTGTGTGTGTGTGTGTGTGTGTGTGTGTGTGTGTGTGTGTGCCTTCCTCAAGCGCACTTCAGCCGTGTGTGTGTTTGTGTGTGTGTGTGTGTGTGTGTGTGTGCCTTCCTCAAGCGCACTTCAGCCGTGTGTGTGAGCGCAGGAGAGCGCAACCTCTTCCCCTTCCCACATTTTTCCTGCTGGTCGGGGATCAAACCCGAAATCCTAACCTGTGTGTGTGTGTGTGTGTGTGTGTGTGTGTGTGTGTGTGTGGTGCTCCCCTCCTCTCTGTGTGTGTTTGTGTTTGTTTGTGTGTGTGTTGTCACGACTATCTAGCTCAGAGTAGCCATGACATAAAGGGAGACCACACCATTTGAACAGTTAAATACAAATCATTTATTAAAGCATAAAATAATACCACTAAAGCATAATCTAAATCAAGGCAAAGCCGTGTGTGTGTGTGTGTGTGTGTGTGTGTGTGTGTGTGTGTGTGTGTGTGTGTGTGTGTGTGTGTGTGTGTGTGTGTGTGTGTGTGTGTGTGTGTGTGTGTGTGTGTGTGTGTGTGTGTGTGTGTGTGTGTGTGTGTGTGTGTGTGTGTGTGTGTGTGTGTGTGTGTGTGTGTGTGTGTGTGTGTGGATGTGTGTGTCTGCCCCCCTTCTGTGTATATGTGGTGTGTGTTGTCCCTGCTTCCCTCCTGTGTGTGTGTGTTTGTTCCTCCTCTAGCCTCTCTGTCTGTACCTGCCACTGTTCTCACTGTACTCACTCACACACACAGTTTTTGTCTTTGTGTGTGTGTGTGTGTGTGCGTGTGCGTGTGTGCGTGCGTGCATGTGTGTGTTTGTCTTTGTGGTGTGTTGCCCCTGCTCCCATCCTGTGTGTGTGTGTGTGTGTGTGTGTGTGTGTGTGTGTGTCTGTGTGTGTCTGTGTGTCTGTGTGTGTGTGTGTGTGTGTTTCTCTTCTTGTCTCCTCTCTGTACCTGTCACTGGTCTGACTGTTCTCACTGTACTCACACACACACACACACACACACACACACACACACACACACACAAACACACAGGCAAACACACACACATACAAACACAGTGTGTGTGTTTGCCTGTGTGTGTGTGTGTTTGTCTCTCTGTGTGTATGTATGTGTACTGATGAGGATGTTCTCTCCTCTCTCCTCTCCTCTTGTGTGCAGATGCCTGTGAGCTCACACTGGACCCAAACACAGCACACAGACGTCTCTCTCTCTCTGAGGGGAACAGAAAGGTGACACGTGTGGATCAGCAGCAGCCGTATCCTGACCACCCAGAGAGATTTGACTCCTTCTCTCAGGTGCTGTGCAGAGAGGTTCTGACTGGACGCTGCTACTGGGAGTTTGAGTCGAGTGGTGGTTGGGTTTTTATAGCAGTGGCCTATAAGAGCACCCCGAGGACACAGAGGAGTGGGATTGACAGTGAGTTTGGATTTAATGGCAAGTCCTGGAGACTGGACTGCTCTGGTAACAGTTATTCTGTCTGGCACAATAGTAAGCAGACTGACATACGTGCCCCCTCCTCCCGCTCCAGCAGAGTAGGAGTGTACCTGGACTGGCCAGCAGGCACTCTGTCCTTCTACAGCGTCTCCTCTAACACACTCACCCACCTGCACACGTTCCACTCCACATTCACTGAGCCCCTCTATCCTGGGTTTTATGTTATCTCCTCAGTGTTCCTGTGCCAGATCACATGACCTCCTAATCCTGCAGCAGAGGAGAGCCACACACACCTGTTTACACACTCCTGTGTGTGTTTGTTTGTGTGTGTGTGTGTGTGTGTGTGTGTCTCCTCTCCTGTTCATCATCTGTGTTGCCTCTTCCCTCTGACTGTGTTTTCTTCTCCCTCAATTTCTCTTACTCTGTGTGTGTGTGTGTGGTGTGTGTGTTGCCCCTGTTCCCCTGCTGTGTGTGTGTGTGTGTGTGTGTGTGTGTGTGTGTGTGTGTGTGTGTGTGTGTGTGTGTGTGTGTGTGTGTGTGTGTGTGTGTGTGTGTGTGTGTGTGTGTGTGTGTGTGTGTTCGTGTTCCTCCTCCTGCCTCCTTTCTGCACCGGTCACTGTTCTCACTGTATTCACTCACACTGACACACACTCACACACACTAACACACACACACACACACACACGTACACACACTCACACACTCACACACTCTCACACTGACTCTCTCTCTCTCACACACACATACACACACATACACATGCACGCACTCACTCTCACACACACTCACACTCACTGTTCTCACTGTGACTCTCTCTCTCTCACACACACATACACACACATACACCTGCACACACACACACACACACACACACACACACACACACACCCACCCTGTCTCTCTCTCACACACACACACACACACACACACACACACACACACACACACACACACACACACACACACACACTCACTCTTTCTCATTCACTCTCTCTCTCATTGTTTTTGCTTTCATCATTCCTTCCCATGCGTAGCATCATCCCTCCTTCTGTTTTCCTGGCTATTTCTATTTTCTTCCTGCACACACATTTCTCTGCCGCTCCATTTTAATCCTTTAATCTGTATTTGATCATCTGAATGACATATGGTGAGCGTGTCGTATCCAACTAGAGCAAACACCGACATTTGAACTTGAACTTGGAGTGTTGTATGTTATCTGAAGAACGGCTTTTCTCAGAGCTGCTACTTGATATTAGTAACAATGGAGTTTGTTGCTGCAGAGACTTTTCTACATTGATGTACTTGAGGGAGAGAGAAGGAGGGGAGTCCCTTTATAAATTGTATTTTTGATTGTAAATTAAATATGTTATTGTTTAAAATGTTGTCGTAAAGGTATGATGTGTACATCCACAAAGGCAAACAGGGTTTCATTAAAATGTATACAAATTAATTAAAATAAAATGTAAAATGTGTATTGTGTTCAGTTTCATGGCACATGTGTATTCTTAATGAGTCATTCTGCTTGACAATGACCTAAAGGAATTAAATTAGAATAAAATGTGAACAAATGTTTGGTGTGTGAGTGTGTAGTATTGTGCTCAGTTTCAAGGCATTTTGTATGCTTAATGAGTCATTCTGCTTGACTTTGACAATGTCAGGTCAAGTCCTCCTCTTCTATGTCCTAACCCAGTACGGTGTACGGAGTTACTGTGGGGAAGAATTAGTGCAGGAGGTGGCCACTGCCTTTGAGACTCAACTGTGAAACCAATACAGCATTTATTCCTTCAGCACAACACATTTCCTGCACAACATTCACTGGCAGCAGGTGTGAGCTAAACTAAGTCTAGATAACGGACTGAAAATCCTCAGTGCTCATGCCTCATGTAAAGGAAGAGGCTGGTTCATTTATTCCCAGGGAAAGGTCCTCTAGCAATTGTGCAGGCACAGTGGAAGGCAATTAACCGACCAGCAGGTGGCGCTGCACTGTGGCCAGCTAATACAACAATGAAAACACATTGATTGTCAAATTATGCCAGAGCAAGAAATTAATATTTAATCATCTTGATCAAATAAGTCATAAACACGTTGACATGTTGAAAGTGTTTTGTTCCAAAACCCTTTCTCCTGAAGAGGGTGTTGATCTTCAGTCTCAATCACACACATAACAGACTGCATCATATTCAATAAGTATGTCGCGGTGTCCAGCGGGCCGTGGAGCCCAACTGTCAGTTGGTGTCAGTGGGAAGGCTTTCCAAAAGGTTTAGTGTGTTTATGGGATTTTTTACCATTCTTCCAGAGGCACATTTGTGAGGTCACACACTGATATTGGATGAGGAGACTGGCTCTCAGGCTCTGCTCTAATTCATCCTAAAGGTGTTCTATTGGGTTGAGGTCAAGTTCGTCCACACCAAACTCCGTCATCCATGTCTTTACAGACCTTTACTAACCCAGAGAGACAGGGTTGTTTCTCCGCCCATAGGGTTGCCTATGCAATGACCTGGGTAGCCTGATTTTTGCATAAATAGGCTGTAATATGTTGCTGTTAGAAAGCCTAATTGTTTAATCGTAGGCTACTGTTTTTTCCTTTGGCCCGGAATGAATTGTCCCTCAACATTCAGACATTCAGGGACCTCTAGGCAGGATTTGGACACAACTAGGCCACAGACACAGGTCTTGGCTTCTTGCAGTCCAACCCCTTTGCCTGCGAACAAAATCTTGGCTTCTAATGAAAGCTGTCACTTTGGGGGTCCTTGCTACTATTTGGGTTTGGATGTCAGTGATCCTAGAATACAATAAAAGAAGCATAATCACAATAATCATCCTTTATTTTCTATTCCGCCTGTGACATTCTGATAATGAATGGCCCAAAAAAGGGCACTGGCAAATGTGTAGAGGTGGGAGTGGATCATGGAGACAGCCCCAAATGTAGAGAGGTGGGAGAGGAGACAGTGTTGAGTGTAGAGAGGTGGGAGTGGAGACAGTGCTGAGTGTAGAGAGGTGGGAGTGGAGACAGTGCTGAGTGTAGAGAGGTGGGAGTGGAGACAGTGCTGAGTGTAGAGAGGTGGGAGTGGAGACAGTGCTGAGTGTAGAGAGGTGGGAGTGGAGACAGTGCTGAGTGTAGAGAGGTGGGAGTGGAGCATGGAGACTGCCCCTAGTGCACTTCCTCATCCTACTCCTCTCACTCTCTCTTCATGTCTTCCTTCTCACTCACACACACACACACACACACACACACACACACACGGCAGAGGTTGCGATTCACTTTTTTTTAATTATAGTGGTGAAAACCTGCACAGTGACATATCCAGCAAACACATCTCTGTAACAGACACAATGTGAAAATCTATAGTATAAAATCTATACTATAATTATATAGTATCTATAGTATAAAATCTATACTATAACTATATAGTATCACAATTTCATTAACAGAATCAACAGAATCAGAATCATCAACCAATACTAGAAAAGCACTCAAGAGACTGCAGACCTCCGCCAAGCGAAAACAATACCGCCTACTGGATCCAGACAGTGATACGGATCACGCCCAAAATTTAATCGTTTCTTCCTTGGGTCATTTCAGACCTTCCCTGAAAACGTCATCGAAATCCATCCATGACTTTTTGAGTCATCTTGCTGACAGACAGACAGACAGGCAGACAGACAAACAGACAGACAGACAGACAGAAAGACAGACTTTGACTGAGGTAATCAAACTTAACTTCAGCTGGTGTGTGGCATGTCAATGTGAAATATGAACCATAATGGGCTGTTTGTTCTATTGTATCTACAGTACTAAACTAAAGAGGGATGAACCTAAAACCAGAAGGCTGAAGCTGCTCCTTGAACATTCACCCTCTGCTATTTCCATTTAATTATTTATTGAAGAAGCTAGCAATGTATTGGTATTTATAAACTATTAAAAATGGACCTTGTCGCTGCTGGGTTGAACATTTGTTTTAGACTCAGTTATTATCCGTCTCTTACAAAACCTAAATACAATTTTTAAAAAAGCACCTGAGAAATTGCTTTAATTTTCATTTTGTGGCATTCTCTGCTACACTACAGATCAAGAGACCACATCAATGCATTGAACCTCTTAAAAAATATATATTGTTTTAAAATACGGGAATGTTATTCCAGATGTTGGAAATGCCCTCGGTCCTAATAAAATCATGACTCGGAGTCTTTAATCCAATAGAATTGTTGTGCTTATATGCTGAGAGAACTCAACTTTGTGCGTATTATAATATTTTGGATGTGTTTTGATATTTTTGAACAGGCATATTCAAAGCCAACTCTGACTAACAAAGTTCAACCAAGACTCCCCCTGTGACTGTTCTGTTGAAACCGGCAGACCTGATGTACATGGAGACGCCTGCAACCAGTCATCTGTACTGACGGGAACATGCAGGGGAAACATTTGCAGTGGACACCTGCTGGCCACCATGTGAATGATTTTCTGTTGCAAAAGTGAAATACACTGCTCAAAAAAGGGAACACTGGTTCATAGGAGTATAGCATCAAGTCAGTCACACTTGTGGGATAATTGATCTGGCCAGTTATGTAACAGAGGTGGTTGGGAATCAGGTTGACCTGCTTTGATGTTAGCGGGCACAGGTCCCTATAGAGGCCATCTGGCCCCACAGGCCACCTTCATGAAGTCTGTTTCTGACAGTGTGGCCAGAGACATTCACACCAGTGACCTGCTAGAGGTCATTCTGTAAGGCTCTCCTACTGTTCCTCTTTGCACAAAGGAGCAGATACTGGTCCTGCTACTGGGTTAAGGACCACTCTGCCCTGCTCTCCTAGAGCGACTGCCTGTCTCCTGGGATCTCTTCCATGCTCTTGAGACTGCAGTGGGAGACACAGCAATCTTTTTGGCAATGGAAAGTTTTGGTGTGCTATTCTGGAGGAGTTGGGACTACCCTGTGCAACCTCTGTAGGCTCCAGATATTGACTTATGTTACCAGTAGTAACACTGACCCTATCCAAATGCAAAACTAGTGAAAAATCAGTCAAGAAGGATGAAGATGGATAAATTACCAGTTGCCACCACCTGTAAAACCATTCCTGTTTTGGGGGTCGTCTCACAGATGGCCCTCTAGTACACCTGTAGTAAATTTCGTTGACATCAAAGCAGGTGGACCTGATTCACTACCACCTCTGTTACATAACTGGCCAGATAATTGCCAGATTTCCTTTATTCTTTTCCAATTGTTCGCTTGAACCACTCCGCACAGCCACTAGGGGGAGTAGTTTTCCCACTTTACTTTGGAACGTGCTATATTTGCCCATGTGACCAACGCGGAACCGGTGAAAACGAAAGTATAGGAAGACTCCAGGGCAAGTCCACGCTCAGGATTTTTCTATCAATTTTATGTCGGTAAGTAGGCTATACATACAAAATTACAGTTACGGCTGTATGCTATTCTAAAGATGTAGTCATTGTTGGCTTATTCGTGGACTGAAAAAATAAGAAGATAGGACCCTAGGGAATCATCAACAACCGGAGACGAGACGAAACGGAGTTGTTGATGATGGCGGCCTACGTTAAATAGTCGCCTAGACTCTAGAGTAAATCAGGCCTACTTTTCCACAATTTACAGGTCTTCACTCAGATATTGCAGCCGTGGACATGAGAGAAATATCGTATTAGCCTCTTCGGGACTAGACTCGTCTAGATTCATCGACTGTTGGCTATTGATCAAGTGGATCCAGTGTAGTTGGAATAATAGGCTATTGGTAGACTGAGTAGGCCTACAGTTTGGACATGAAGTGCTCAGCAAGCACAAGTTGTAATTTGAAGCCTACAAAGTATTAGAGCCCTAATAACCATATGCGAGGTGTTTGGGGTAGGCTACAGGTGAGGGTGGAGGTGGTGGTGGGGGGATGTTTTGGATGTTCATTTTCTTCTGCACTTCCGCTCACCTGTCATTCCAGTGCGTTCTATCAAGACGGCTGTTATTGGATCAGAAATGGACGCACAGATCTGATTGGTCCACACAGATGCTGAATGTAAGCACTTCATCAGCAACCTTATCCGTCTTTATCACTGATCTATAAAGAAGGTATTCTTTATAGATCAGTGGTCTTTATGCCGTCCTCTCTTTTACTCTCTTTATCTTAATTTCCTGTTTTTAACTGATTGATTGATGGATTGATTGATTGATTATTGATTAGGATGGATTTCCCTCAAGAGGGTGAGGACGCGGTCAGTGGAAATCAGACAGGCAGAGCAGCATGTGCCGTGTCCAGTCACGTGTCCCTGAAGAGCGAGGAGTCCGTTACTCATGGACATCAGGGAGTCAGCAAAGGACAAGTGCAATTCAGTGCAGGGTGAGTTACAGTAAACAGAGTACACACACACACACACACACACACACACACACACGTACACACACAAACACACCAGGCCCGGTGTCACAACCCTAAAAAATAACTCTGCCTAATCCTATTTCTACTCTTTCAGAACAATAATGGCACTACTCAAGTTAACTTCTCAGATCCAACTTAACAGTCTCAAATCCATTCGATTTGAGGTGCAGGGGAGCTATCAGTTCAAAAATGTGTGGATTCAAATTAATGCAGACTGTTATAGCAGAGCCCATTATTAGACATTCTGTCATTATAGATAGATACTTTATTCAAAATTCAATTATAGTGAGGTTGTCTGGTTTTAAAATTAATATCTGAACATTGATTACAAAGGGGATTTAAAAAATGTTTATATTATGTTTTCACATGCAATATGCAGCATAAGATTAGCTGTCTAATATTGTTCACGTTAATGATTGGAAATAGGCTTCTAAGTAGTGCTTATGCTACACTAGTGTAGGCAAGACTACTCAATGTTTTCTAATAGAATTTGAATGTCCAAAGTTTCACGAAGTCAACCTGCAATCATCCATTTTTTTTTTTTTTTGTAAGGGACAGTTCAGTCAGAGAGGGCAGACGGGCAGTTGCCCGAGCAACTTTAGCCCTGCCCTGCAAGCAATATTGCTTACAGTATTTAAGCTCTATATTTGACCACTTCCAGAAAATTGACTTTCACTTTTGTGGCATTGTATTGGAACTACAGTATGATAAAGTTATTATCATAGATATATTGTGCGCACTGGCGGCGATCTGTGTGTGTTTGTTTGATAACACTACATCAGGTAACTTCTTGTAAACTACAACTGTACTGTATTGGGTTTTTGGCAACGCCCCCTCGTCACAGTTCAGTCAGAGAGGGCCTTTTTTTCGCCACACAAACACTCTGACTCTGAATCTGAATCAGCATCCGACTGTGACACTGTAGACTCTGGCACCAGCACACTGGCCGCAGGTCAGAAGAACGAGTCAATAGTTCACTTCCTCATTGTTCAGACGCACAGAGCAGGTGGTGATGTCTCCTTCCCACAGACGTTTACGTGCGCTCGATTGTCTCTAGGACCCTCCCCCTCCACACATTAGCCACTTACATTGGCCATTCCCTATCCTTCTCACACTTATTGGCCTGCCACAGATTCTAGATTCACTGATGTGCCCCTTCCATGTTGACCCAGTAAAAGAGTTTTTTCTTCAGCAAAGACTTTGTCTATATTTTTTCAGAGTGCGAACCCTTACTACCATCCCCTTCCATGTTTAACATGATAAAAAAATGTGAGGGGGAGAGTGGCAAATTTCCTGGTCGTGTGTGTGTGTGTGTGTGTGTGTGTGTGTGTGTGTGTGTGTGTGTGTGTGTGTGTGTGTGTGTGGGTGTGTGGGTGGGTGGGTGTGTGTGGGTGGGTGTGTGTGTGTGGGTGTGTGTGGGTGTTTGTCTCTCTGGAAAAAGAACAAGAAAGCATATTGTGTGTGTCTGTGTGTGTTGAGTTAAGGAGTGATTCTGTCTCCTTATGTAACCAGACCACAGACACACAGACCAGTGTCTCCAGTGCCCAGCTGTCTGTCTGTGTGTGTGGGGGTGGGTGTTTTAAGAGACAACACCTGGTGTGTGTGTGTGTGTGTGTGTGTGTGTGTGTGTGTGTGGGTGTTTGTCTCTCTGGAAAAAGAACAAGAAAGCATATTGTGTGTGTCTGTGTGTGTTGAGTTAAGGAGTGATTCTGTCTCCTTATGTAACCAGACCACAGACACACAGACCAGTGTCTCCAGTGCCCAGCTGTCTGTCTGTGTGTGTGTGGGTGGGTGTTTTAAGAGACAACACCTGGTGT
>NC_084994.1:37490202-37515202 GCF_963854185.1 Sardina pilchardus
GTGTGTGTGTGTGTGTGTGTGTGTGTGTGTGTGTGTGTGTGTGTGTGTGTGTGTGTGTGTGTGTGTGTGTGTTAAAAGTAACGGACAACTTCTTGTGTGTGCATGTTAAAGAGCCACTATGCAGGATTGGCGATTTTATCTCCGGTATCTGTTTTGTTTTTTTTGTTTTCGCTCGTTTTATTCTTGCATATTTCTCTGCAGAGCTTCCCCGACAGCTTTAGCGTGTATATTTATACATACTGTATAGGCTATATATAAATATATCAATTGCAAGCGTGGTTCTTCTTGTTCCTTACACGTCTCAGCCTTCCAGATGTAAACAAGGAGCGATCGCCTCCTGGACAAACTGCAAGGTTGCAATAGCTGATAGGGACACTGGGGGCGGACGGAAATATTACTGTTTTCGATAAAACTGGTCAGTCAAGCAAAACAACGATTTCTAAGCGATTTTATAACTATGAAAAAGTTGCATAGGGTCTCTTTAAAAGTAAGAGACAATGTGTGTGTGTTAAAAGTTAAAAGTAGCGGACAACGTGCGTCTGTGTGTGTGTGTGTGTTTAACTTAAACTGTTATTCTGTCTGCTTATAACCAGACCACAGACACACAGACCAGTGTCTCCAGTGCCCAGCTGTGTATCTATGAAGAGTGACCGGTCCATGGATCCCCTTGCCAATTTCAGCAGTGGACCACCACCATCTGATCCAAGGTGAGATTTCAGATATTGCACCTATACTCTCGAGAAGTGTGTGTGTGTGTGTGTGTGTTAAACTGTTATTCTGTCTGCTTATAACCAGACCACAGACACACAGACCTGTGTCTCCAGTGCCCAGCTGTTTGTCTATGAAGAGTGACCGGTCCATGGAACCTCTTGCTAATTTCAGCAGTGGACCACCATCTGATCCAAGGTGAGTTTTCAGATATCACATCTACAGTGACTATACAAAATCATCCTTTGAAATAGTTACTTTATTTGTCTTAAAGCCTGAAATCAAAACCCAATAAAAATATTTTTCTGGCTTTATGTACACGTTTAGCTGTACAAGATCAAAATAATGGGAAAAATTAAAAATTAGAATAACAGGGTTGGAAAATGTAATACTTTGTAGAGCTTCCTTTTGCTTTCATTGCAGCCATTAATCTGTTTGGGTATGTCTCTATTAGTGTTGCACACCTAGATTGAGGAATATTTGCCCAATCTTCCTGGCAGAATTGTTCAAATTCAGTCAATTCTATTGGGAACGGTGATGCACTGCTCTATTTTGGGGGCAGCCGTGGTGTACTGGTTAGGGCTTCGGGCTTGTAACTGGAGGGTTGCCGGTTCGATCCCCAACCAGTCTACCATGGCTGAAGTGCCCTTGAGCAAGGCACCTAACCCCTCACTGCGTGTTCACTGTGTGCTGTGTGTTCACTAATTCGGTTAAATTGGGTTAAATGCAAGGAATTGAATTTCCCTCACGGGATCAAAAAAGTATATATTCTATTCTATTCTATTCTATTCTTTTCTATTCAAGTCAATCCACATAATTCCACATATTATGTTCTATATTTCCCCTTCTATCCTGACAAATTGCCCAGTCCCTGCTGAAGAGAAACATCCCCACAACATTATGTTGCCTCCACCATGCTTCAGAGTAGGTATGGTGTGTTGTGGGTGGTGTACTGTGTTTGGTTTTTGCCAAACATAGCTTCTGGAGTTCAGTCCAAAAAGTTCAATCTTAGTCTCATCTGACCATAAAACCTTTTATGACATGGTAGCAGAATATTCCAGATGTGTTTCTGCACTGAACTCCAAGCACTATGTTTCCCGAAAACCAAACACAATACACCACTGTTGGATCCCCTTGCCAATTCCAGCAGTGGACCACCACAATCTGATTCTAGGTGATTCAACAACGCCTGACAAGAATGTATTCATTTGGACAACTTCATAGCCCTATAAAGGCTAAAATTACCTTTTAGTTTGTTAATGTTGCCTTGTCCGAAATAACTCCTAGCTTCCTCCTTTCTGTTTTTGTTGTTTAAAAAAACATGTTATATCCATGATGAGTCTTGAGTTAGTGCAGCGGTTCCAAAATGTTTCCCCCATGGACAACCCACTATCCGATACATTCAAAATGAATCTATTGAAATGAAATTTCACGTTTCCATATCATTATGGCCTGGTTCGAAATGATGTATTTATTCATGAATCAATTACTGTAGACTACCAAAGATTTGAAAAGTTGATTTTAACACCTGTCTGCCATAGGCCCTTTTCATCTCACGTATCCCCTAGAAGCAGCTCGCGTACCACCGGGGTTGGGAATCCCTGCATTAGGACTATTTTCTGCTAAAACATTTGGCTACATATTTGACGTTCAATATACTGTAGGCTATACCGCGAGACATGTAAAAAAGACAATAACACATTCACGTTTCAATCAGGAATGATTTGAACAAGACGGTAGTCTCACATAGACTAATGCGTCTCTTTGGCTGACACACACATACCCTACATATACATCAGTTCTAGGCTCAAATTAATTTTCAGGGAAAGGCTTTTTTTTAATGTTTTAACCTGGGTTATTCTACAGCAGGAATTAATTTTCAGGGAAAGGCTTTTTATATGTTTTAACCTGGGTTAGTCTACAGCAGGAATGTGGGGGCGTGGTATCACAATGGTTGCATCCCATCGTTCATCGGCACAACCCTACCTTTACCCCTGAGAACTGTGTGTGTGTGTCTGCCTTGGAAACAGTTGTAGAAAGAAAGACACATTATGGTATGCTCTACTTGACCATCAAAGGGAATCTATACATCACTAGTGCTGCCGTGATTAATTGACTCAGTCAATGTAATCAACCATGAAAATGAGTCTATTGCAATTTCTTTAGCCGACGAGTCGTTTTACTATTGACCGCCTATTTATTTTTGGTCTCCTGTCTCAAACAGCTCACTAAAATGATATTCACTCTTGACAAGTACAATGACTGTCTTTGAATGTTAAACAGGCTTCTTATACTTTGACAGTAATGTTTTAAACCCCACCTTGCAGACATATGTAAATGTGAGCAGCATAATTGTGTGCCTGTCTGCTTTCAGCACAATTCATTATTAGACAGAGCTAAGATAAGCATAGTAGGCTAGTCCAGTCTTTGACTAAGTATGATATTGTGGAAATTGCAATAAATTACAATAGGTGTCTCACATTGACAACGCAACGGTGTGTAGTTTATTCATTCAATTATCAACTATTGTGTCTCTGCAGTGGGAGTAACATCCTGACCCAGGATCAGTCCAGGTGTGGAGTGTGTGAGCAGCTACTGAGGGACCCAGTCATCACCAGCTGTGGACACAGTTTCTGCAGGCAGTGCATCAGCAGCTACTGGAGCCAGTCTGGTCCATCAGGAGACTACAACTGTCCCCAGTGCAGAAAGAGACCCAGAACACAACCCTTTACAAACCCTGACACAACTATGCCACAACTACTTGTATATCCACATACAACCATGCCACAACCTCACCTACACCCACCTACAACCATGATACAACCTCACCTATACCAACCTACAGCCATGGCACAACCTCACCTATACCCACCGACAGCCATGGCACGACCTCACTTATACCCACCTGCAGCCATGGCACAACCTTCGCCATACCAACACAGTGAAATGGCACTTCATCTGAACTCTAACATGGCACAAGTTCCTCCATACCCACACACAGACATGGGACAGCGTCCTCAGTACTCAAACTCAGCCATGGGGCAGCATAATCATCCACACATCCAGCACCCTCTTTATCCACACATCCAGACAGCACAGATCTCTTCACAGCCTCGTTTAGATGAACACACAGTTATGAGAGGCAGCACCCATCTGCATGCTCCAGTCAAAAGGGCCAAACTAACAGGTGAGTCTTTAAATATTTATCATATCTGTGTCCATGATCGGCGCTTGTGCTTGGATGAAGAGACAATTTATTTGAACGAAATCAAAATGTTATACAATCTGTTATCTGTGAAGATAATAAAATGTTATTTTATCCAAGTGTTCTTATGCTAAAGAAATGTATTTTAGGCCAGTTAGTTATTAATAATGTTCATGTTTTGGTTTGTTTGTCTGTGTATTGCCAAATAGACAACCATGTCCTGAACAGAGTACTGATGACCCATAAAGCCAGTATGAAAAGGAGGTTTGAGAGCATATGTGAAGGCATCATAAGATCAGGGACTCAAACACTCCTGAACAAGATCTACACAGAGCTCTACATCACAGAGGGAGAGAGTGAAGGGGTGAATAATGAGCATGAGGTTTGGCAGGTGGAGTCAGCATCCAGACCACAAACTACAGATGACATAGCAATCAAGTGTAATGATATCTTCAAGCCCTTACCTGGACAGGAGAGACACCTCAGAACTGTCATGACCAAGGGGATTGCTGGCATTGGAAAAACTGTCTCAGTGCAGAAGTTCATCCTTGACTGGGCAGAGGACGGAGCTAACCAGGATGTGGATTTCATGTTTGTGCTTCCGTTCCGTGAGCTGAATTTGGTCCAACATGATCAGTACAGTCTTCACAGGCTCCTGCTTGACTTCCACCCTGAGCTTAGAGAGCTACAAGAGGATGAATACAAAGATTGCCACATTGTGTTCATATTTGATGGTCTGGATGAGAGTAGACTTCCACTGAAGTTCCAAGAGAACCAGAAGTTGTCTGATGTGACACAAACATCGTCAGTGGATGTGCTGATGACGAGCCTCATTCAGGGAACTCTGCTTCCCTCTGCTCTCCTCTGGATAACCTCCCGACCAGCAGCAACCAGTCAGGTCCCTTCTCAGTGCATCAGTCAGGTAACGGAAGTACGAGGGTTCAATGACCCACAAAAGGAGGAGTACTTCAGGAAGAGAGTCAGTGACCAGAATCAAGCCAACAGAATTATCTCACACATTACAGCAACCAGGAGCCTTCACATCATGTGCCACATGCCAGTCTTCTGTTGGATCTCAGCCACTGTCCTTCAGAAAATACTGGAACAGGATGATGGGAAGGAAGCTCCCAAAACTCTGACTGAGATGTTCATACACTTCCTGCTCATCCAGACCACCAGGAGGAACCAGAAGTATCAAGAGGAAAGTGAGACAGATAGACAGAGGCTCCTAGAATCACATAAGGGTGTGATATTGAAACTAGCAGAGCTGGCTTTCAAGAATCTGGAGAATGGCAATCTCATGTTCTATGAGGAAGACCTGAGAGAGTGTGGCATTGATGTCAGCCAAGCTTCAGTGTACTCTGGCATGTGCACTGAGATCTTCAGGGAGGAGTGTGTGTTTCACCACAAGAAGGTGTACTGCTTTGTCCATCTGAGCATCCAGGAGTTTCTTGCTGCACTTCATTTGTTTGCCTCCTTCTTGAATAAGGACATGAAGGTCCTGGAGCCATTTCTTAGCAGAAAGTCCAGGTCTTTGCCAGATGTGCCTCTCGATGAGCTGCTGAAGAATGCTGTGAACCAGGCCTTGGAAAGCAAGAATGGACACCTTGATTTGTTTGTCCGCTTCCTTCATGGCATTTCTCTGGTATCAAATCAGAGACTTTTGCTTGGCGTCCTGACACACACACACAGCAACCCAGAGAGTGTGAAGAAAACAATCAAGAACCTGAAGGTGATGCAGAGACAAAATATCTCCCCTGAGCGGTGCATCAACCTGTTCCACTGTCTAGTGGAAATGCATGACTCTTCTGTTCATGATGAAATCCAGGCTTTCCTGAAGGCAGAGAAAGGTGCCGTGAAACAGCTCACACTGGCTCACTGCTCAGCTTTGGCTCATGTGCTTCTGATGTCTGATGAGGTGCTGGACGAGTTTGACCTGAAGAAATACAAAACCTCAGATGAGGGACGGAGGAGACTGGTGCCAGCTGTGAGATGCTGCAGAAAGGCACTGTTAGTATCAGAATGAATACTTCAGTGATTACACACACTGCACAATCCTGACATTTTTGCTAGAGCTCATGTTTGATATGTAGGCTGATTAATATAGAAGAGTAGTTTACACAGAGAAATCGAACAACAGTTTACTGAATGTGTGTGTGTGTGTGTGTGTGTGTGCTTGTTTGTTAGGGCAGGGGTGTGTGTATAGTTTTTTGCATATCTCAAAATTTGATGGTATAAATGAGGTGTAATTAAAAACACTGAACATGATGTTTTCCAATCTGAACTGTTTAGATAAGTCAGATTTCTGTTCATGCAGCTCTGGGTTAATCACAAAGCTCAGTCTTTAGTGGTGTTGTGTCTGTAGTTGGACAGCGTTAACTCGGCATGGTATTCAGGGCTTACATATTATATATAACGTGCTTCTCATTCAGCGTTTATACTTATTGAATCACAGGTAAACCGAGAAGTTCAGACAAAATGTGATTGAGAATAATGTCTCCACCCAGTGGTGACTATCAGGAACTGTGCGAGGTCTGACAGGTTACAGTAAATACATTATTTTATGTTTCAATAGTAAGTGAGACAGATACATGAACTGTTCCATCATGAAATACTTCAGCATCAAATCAAATCAATCCACACATAACACACATAGGTTTATGTTACATTATTGTTATTATCTGTTTAACAGAGAGCCTTCCTCAGTATTTGGTTTGCATTATGAGAATACTCCATGTTATATGGAGGTGTATGGTATAAATGAGGTGTAAAACACTGAACATGATGTTAGAACTGTTTAAGTAAATCAGATTTCTGCTTATGCAGTTCTGGGTTAATCACACTGATCAGTCTTTAGTGGTGTTGTGTCTGTGGTTGGGCAGCATTAGCTCTGCATGGTATTCAGGGATACTGTATCAATCCTCTTATTCCCCTGTTTTGGCCTGAAACATACTGTACAGTACTGTATGTGGGGCAATTATATTATTTTCCACTCACTCTTCCTGCAGATTTGACCATGACACATGACCTTTTTATCCTCTTTTTCCTCCCTTGCAGACTTGCTGACTGTAAGCTATCAAAGAAGTCCTGTGATATTGTGGCCTCAGCTCTGCAGTCTGCAAACTCCCCCTTAAGAGAGCTGGACCTGAGTCAGAATGACCTGCAGGCGTCAGGAGAAAAACTGCTCTCTGCTCTACAGAGTCCAAACTGCAAACTGGAGACACTGAGGTTGAGTATCATTAGAGAATGACTTTTCAGTGATGTATTTTATTTTTTGTATTTTATGTCTTTTTTCTGAACATATTCTTAATCATCGTGTCAACTGTACTTTACAGGCTTGTTGGCTGTGGACTCACTGAGAAGTCTGGTGATATTTTGGGCTTTGCTCTGCAGTCAGTAAACTCCCACCTGAGAGAGCTGGACCTGAGTAAGAATACTCTCGGGGATTGTGGTGGAAAGCTGGGCTCTGAAGCAATTAATCCATTCTGTAAGATGGAGACACTCAGGTTGGTGTTACTGGGTCAATTCTTTGCTTTACAAGGACCCAATATATTTTAAGTACTTGTTTGTTACATTATTTCTTTCTTGTCTGGTGTTGTAAACAGTACAAGGAAAATTACATTGTGATTACATTGTATTACAGAACTTGTCAGATAAACCCTGTGAGGTTGAGGTGTTGTGTGTAGATTTACCATTTTATACTCTTCAGAGGTGGACATCCCGGGTTCAGAAAGTAAAAGTCCTGCCAAGTATTTGATCCAACCAATCCTAATTAGCTGCCAGGTAGATCGGATAATTAGTGATATCACCTGTGTTAAGTGCACAGGTAGAAAGAATATATGGCAGAACTTTTACTCTTTGGAACCAGGAATGTCCGCCTCCGATAACTCTTTCACCTCTCTTGCAGACTTGCTGACTGTAAACTAACTGAAAAGTCCTGTGAGATTGTGATCTCAGCTCTGCAGTCTGCAAACTCCCCCTTAAGAGAGCTGGACCTGAGTCAGAATGACCTGCAGGTGTCAGGAGAAAAACT
Source organism: Sardina pilchardus (assembly GCF_963854185.1). Classification (NCBI taxonomy): domain Eukaryota; kingdom Metazoa; phylum Chordata; class Actinopteri; order Clupeiformes; family Clupeidae; genus Sardina; species Sardina pilchardus. Next base: position 37,498,149 of record NC_084994.1, read on the forward strand.
GACCACTGCCCTTCAGAGTCCAAACTGCAAACTGGAGACACTGAGGTCAGTAATATTGTATATTGTTATGATATTGTTGACACTAATGTTGTAGACTATTTGTCAGACACGTGTCAAAAGTAGACTGTTAACTAGACAATAAGAACATCACTGTCTCTTGATAGATTAATTGTTTCAATAGTATCTGTAACTTAGAGATTTGTAATTGCAGAATGTTGACATCACCATTTGATATTCAGTAAGGAAGTGACAAACATGTTTCAATAGTAATTGTAAAATAGATAGACACAGTAATTGTGGAACAATTTGTACACATAGACTATATTTGTAAGTGAAGGACATATTGGTAATTGAATTATGTAATAACTATATTTAATAATACTATTAAGTATACAATATAACAATACAATGAAATGTATACATCTGCAAAAAATATACAATAACAATTGAAGAGAGGGAAGGAAGAGTGCAATATCAGTTTAGTCTGAGATTTAAGATTTAAATATAGATGTAGTGCAAGGCAGCTCAGTGTACAGTAATGGTGATATTTGAGATATACATGAGGTAGATGAGCAGCTCAGTGTAATGGTAATATTGTAATTGTCAGTGTAATGGTGATATATTAATAATAATATTGTAATTGTCAGTGTAATGGTAATATGTAATATATGCATGAGGTAGATGAGCAGATCAGTGGTGATTGACTCTGTTCAGTGTAAGGGTGGGGGCTACTTTAAGATCATCCATTGTGAGTTCTGGAGCTACACAACTTCATCCAACTATACTGCGGCCTACTCTGTTTTTATTATTTACAGATATGTAGTCTATATTCACAATTTTACATTTATTTTCCATTTTGCCTGTTATGAAATCATGCATTGACCAATTTCAGCGCAGCTCAGTTTTAAGAAACTTAGATGCATGAATGTTTAGCATTTTGTGAAAATAAACTAAGGCTACATTGACATACTCTTAGCCATGAGCTGTACTGTATATCCACTGATTTTAATATTTACATATAGACTACTTAATTTGAGTGATTGGCAAGACGGTTACATGAAAGCTAGATATTAAAGCATACACAAGATAAAAGGGTGGAAATCAAAACATTTAAAATGCAAGATTATATGAAAAAGAAGAAAAAAAGATTTTTACAGAAAAAAAGAGCACTCACAGCCAATATGTACTTCACACATAAAAGCAACTCATTACACAAGGGGGCATTTCTATTTTCTTTCTGTCGCTCGCATTACTCTGCTATTCTGAGCGAAAAACATGATGCATATTTAACAGATTCAGTGTAGATGGAGAGCATTCAATGCTCCGCAACAGTTGCTTGCTTGGATGCGGAGAGGATTCCCTGTATACTGACATTCTTGGCTGTCAATGGCAGGCACGCACATGTTGACAGGGGCCAGTCACCTTTGTCAACCTGTTCACTAAATTGAATAATCTGTGCTCACAAGATCCACTCTTCCCACTTTGTTTGCTAATCTGGCAGACATTGGGTAGTGTTTGGTTATTCATTGGTGTGATTTCCTTGACTCTCATGTGACTCTCCCGTTTGATTTGCAGACTTGTTGGCTGTGGACTCACTGAGAAGTCTGGTAATATTTTGGGCTTTGTTCTACAGTCAGTAAACTCCCACCTGAGAGAGCTGGACCTGAGTAAGAATACTCTGGGGGATTGTGGAGGAAAGCTGGGATCTGAAGCACTGAATCCACACTGTAAGATAGAGACTCTCAGGTTAGTGTTATTGGGTGAAAATCTTGTAAGAGCTTGTGTTGCATAATCTCTTTCTCTACTCATATTGTTGCCGATAATAACAAGCATGTTGTCTACACTATTTATCTCTTTGCAGACTTGCTGGTTGTAAACTGACAGAAGAATCTTGTGAGGTTGTAACCTCTGCTGTGCAGCACATGGTCTCCCTGACAGAACTGGACCTGAGTGACAATCACATGAACATCACTGCAAGTCATCTTCTGAGTGCTAGGATAAGTCACTCCAACTGTAAACTGCTGATATTAAGGTTGGGTTTGACTTTTTTTTTTTTTTTATCTTGTATCTGAAGTGTGTCAGATATGGGCCGCAGATACAGTATACACCGCAGAAGCATTGTGTGATGACAATCAGTGATGGGCAGTAACACGTTAGAAGTAACGTGTTACTGTAATCCGATTACTTTTTTCAAGTAACGAGTAAGGAGGAGGAATCCCTCAAGTAAGGGATTACAATTGCAATAACAGTAATTAGATTACTGTTTGTCCGGCAGCCAAATGCCATAATTTACAGTAGGTGAACCTGGTTTTGTCGGTTAAAGTTTTTTTTTTTTTTTTGCAGAATCTAGTAGACTAGGGGTACCTCTTTAAGATTTAAGAGGGTGCCTGCCCGGTGATATCCCTTGGGCAATTTAGGATATTTATGAAGGTATTTTTGGTGCAAAAGTCAGGAGCACATTTAACTGCAGATTTCGCATTCGCACACTAAAGTCACAAATATGTGTAACCGTAAATTTGAAGTTGTACATATTTTTTTCATACCTTGTTTACACAAAACAGGGCTACGGGTTCACAAATCTGTTTTACAAGTTTACAAAATCGTTTTACAGATATACAAATCCTAACCTGTGCATCTCAAGTTCCTTCCTAATTATTTATTTATTATACCACTGCTTGGTCAAATTTCCAATTGTGGTGCGCTATTTGAAACGTGCATTATTTTTCTACATACCGCACGGCTATGATGTATTTCCCTTCTTTTGGGCTTATTACACTTCGCCAATGTGAATGTAACGGTAAAAACAGCAATGTTGCATCTAAGACAGCGGCAATATAAATGAAAATGATAGTAGCAGTGGTATAAGCGGGATAATCAACTCCGCGCCCTGTGCGTTTCTAGGAAAGGCTACTTATCGAAGTGTCCGCCTGCGGCGTCGGGTCCTTATTACCACTTCGAACGTGCATTATTTTCCTATAAACGCACGGCGCGTCGTTGATTATCCCTTACCTGTTGTCTTACAGAACATACAGCCCTTTTGTAATATTAAGTAGGTTGCATAAAATGTAAACTTTAAAAGTCACTTTTTCAACTTCTCTCTTACACACTTCGTACAGTTCAGGAATCTTACTGCTGAAATGCGTGCCGGAGGGGATATTGAAGCGATGATCGAGAACATTTATCATGTAGCGAAATCCCATACCCAAAACCACCGTATAGGCAGGCCATCATGTCTTTTCCTATGAACACGCCAATCGCATTCGTTATGTCTTTGTGTTTTTGGGAATTATAGGAATATTGTTGCCGAAAGGCTGCAGCAATGGATGGTTGGGTTTTCGGTGGCAAACTAGCTCTCCGTGCTGCTCCACTAAAGGTTACAGCCGGGTGATGATGGCGCAAATGGGCCGACATGTTGGATGTGTTACCTTTATTAGGTGATCGTTGTGAAGCAGTGCTTGCACACTGTGCTTTGTTTACTGACGGTCTTTTTGACTTGTTCGTAGGCTACTTCGAATGTCGCCATGATCGTGCAGCCGCCGGTAAAGTTTGTTTCTTCTCACATGACTCCTTCATTTGCATTTCAACGTGCTTATTGGGTCTTGGGAAATTCAGTAAAATTCTGATTGGTTGTTGCAAGGTTGACGAGAGGCAAGCTGAACAGTCAGCGAAAACTCATCCCCCGGGTCCTAAGCACTCCTTGCTATCGCTCCCAGGCTACGCGCGTGCAATAACCTTGTATTAAATAAAAAGTTTAATGTCGCGTATACCGAAATATTGCGGTTTAGGTGAGTCTATTGAACCGAACAGGCCAAACCGAACGGTTCAATAAATTATTGAAAACCGTTGCATCCCTATTAATTACATCATACCTAATTTGCATATTCAAACATTAGCCTACATTTCAGAATTTGCAATACATTTATTTTTCATATTGATCTAAGTAATCAACTGGTGAAGTTTCATAGTGATATGTGCTTGTTAATTTATTTACCCTATTCACCTGTAGTATATCCACCTTATATTCAACACATTGGACAATCAAAGGCTTAATATACGAAAATGCCCAAGGGATATCACCGGGCACCCTCTTAAATCTTAAAGTCTACTAGATTCTGCAAAAAAAAAAAAAACTTTAACCGACAAAACTAGGTCTGACCCCATGGCTGCCTGACTATGCTACTTGTTACTGTGTTACTAAACTGTGATTTTAATTGCTTTGTTAGACTATCTGGTGACAATCAGTATAACGTGCAATGCGTTGCAAGAGATGTAAACAACAGACATGTGTATCAGCAAGACGTAGTGCGGCAGAGAGCATGACCATGCTGCATTTAATAGCCTACTGTATATGAGTTGGGGTTTTCCTAAACTTTTCCCATAGTTCGGGGCTTGGACTTATTTTACTTATCTTCACTTTCATTCTTCTTTCTACTTTCATTTCATTTCGATGACTTATACTTTCGCCTGTAGCTTTCACTCTGAACTGATGCTTCAACTCGAATATCTTTTCAAATTCGAAATTGAGGTTGTTGACGTTCAAACTTGTTTTTGGTGGACACAAAGGTTAAGTTTGTACCGTTTACTGCATACAATCAAACTGTACCCAGACACGGTTGACCTGCTGTGCTCTAGAATCTTTGCAGCGTGATCAGTGCTCTAGAATCTTTGCATGCGTGATCTGTGCTCTAGAATCTTTGCATGCGTGATCAGTGCTCTAGAATCTTTGCATGCGTGATCAGTGCTCGGGTCCACCTGCTCAAGAGGTAAGGGCAAAACGTATTGAATCTTCATTCTCCTGGTAAGGCGAGGCAAGGCAATTTATTTATATAGCACAATTCATGCATAGATGCAATTCAAAGTGCTTCACACAGATATACACAAATATAGTCTCTCAGTCAAAGCATAATGGTCATTAAAATTAACCATAAATCCAGGTGTAAAATAATTGAAAGATAATAAAACATGAAATAAGTAAAATAGTTAAAAAAAAAGAATAAATAAAACAAAATAAAATAAAACATAAACATAGTAAAAAACACAAGAACATAAACATAAAATAAGATGTCAAATAGAAATAAGAATAAATAAAAGTCATTAAAAGCCATTGGCCGGGTTTCCCAAAATCGTTAAGAAGCTCTTAAGTCCTAGGAACTTCTTAGGAGCGTTCTTAGAACATTCTTACAACGCTCCTAAGAAGTTCTTAGCACTTAAGAGCTTCTTAACAATTTTGGGAAACCCGGCCATTGTGAGTTAACAGAAGGCATCTGAAAAAAAAGTTTAGTCTTAAGTCTTGGTTTAAAGCAAGTGAGTGTTGGGGCTTTCTGGATGCTTTCAGGAAGTTGGTTTCAGAGGTGAGCAGCGCAGCATGGTATGAGCTGTTTATTTGATACACAGCTTAATACACTGATGCTTTGGTAAGGGGCCTCCTGTGCTCAAGGCCAGACACATCCATGTCCAGAATGCAGGCATCTCCTCATACAGTACATGATTTTGAATCTGGTTTCTCTGTCACGTTCCTGGTGTGCAGAGTGAAACTACACAATGTAGGAAGGAACCAGAATAGTGCTCATATTCATAAATATGTCAGAGGTCAATTTTACTCCCACAAGTAACAGCGGCTGTGGTAGTAACACTATTTCATCTACACCATTTAAACTTTGTCACTAATCTGTGGTTCACTTGATAATAATGTGTCATATTGTGATATTAATGATAAAGATGATGACATGTTTACATGTACTGCAAGATGGGCAGCTCATAAGTAGAATGAGAACAAAGATGACTGACTGTGGAGTTCAAACTGTAGACGAGGAAAAGGAGTTAATGATAGTCAGGATCAAGTTTTATTTTGTGTTTGCACTGCTTGCACTACTATTTCCATGCCATCATTATGGTTATCACCAAAGAAAGCCTGTCATGACATACAGTATTGTGGTACAGTTTTAAGTCTATAGTGCCCATCCCTACTCCTAACATATTTTATGATTTTATATGGACTTCAACAACATTGTGATTATACAAGTGAAATTAAGTGATTGAAATGATATCATTCCTTTCTGCCTTTTGCACTCTGTCTCTGTCACTCTATGCAGACTTGCTGGTTGTAAACTGACAGAGGAATCCTGTGAGGCTTTAGCCTCTGCTGTGCAGCACATGGTCTCCCTGACAGAACTGGACCTGAGTGACAATTACTTAAACATCACTGGAATTCAGCTTCTGAATGCACTGAAAAGTCACATCAACTGTAAACTGCAGATACTAAGGTGGATATTTTTAACTCTTTTGATTTTTCTCTTGCTCGTGAAATGTGTCTTTAAGATATCTGCTGTTTATTTACTACAGCAAATGCACTGTGTGGTTCAGTGGCTGAGTGAAAGTACACGATGAATGAAGGAACCTGAATAGTATCCATATTCATACGATCTGAATAGTGTCCATATTCATATGATCTGAATAGTGTCCATAATCTGATTAGTGTCCATATTACATATGATCTAAATAGTGTCCATAATCTGAATAGTGTCCATATTACATATGATCTGAATAGTGTCCATATTCATATGATCTGAATAGTGTCCATAATCTGAATAGTGTCCATATTACATATGATCTGAATAGTGTCCATATTCATATGATCTGAATAGTGTCCATAATCTGAATAGTGTCCATATTACATATGATCTGAATAGTGTCCATATTCATATGATCTGAATAGTGTCCATAATCTGAATAGTGTCCATATTACATATGATCTGAATAGTGTCCATATTCATATGATCTGAATAGTGTCCATAATCTGAATAGTGTCCATATTACATATGATCTGAATAGTGTCCATAATCTGAATAGTGTCCATATTACATATGATCTGAATAGTGTCCATAATCTGAATAGTGTCCATATTCATATGATCTGAATAGTGTCCATATTCATATGATCTGAATAGTGTCCATAATCTGAATAGTGTCCATATTACATATGATCTGAATAGTGTCCATAATCTGAATAGTGTCCATATTCATATGATCTGAATAGTGTCCATATTCATATGATCTGAATAGTGTCCATAATCTGAGTAGTGTCCATATTACATATGATCTGAATAGTGTCCATATTCATATGATCTGAATAGTGTCCATAATCTGAATAGTGTCCATATTCATATGATCTGAATAGTGTCCATATTCATATGATCTGAATAGTGTCCATAATCTGAATAGTGTCCATATTACATATGATCTGAATAGTGTCCATATTCATATGATCTGAATAGTGTCCATAATCTGAATAGTGTCCATATTCATATGATCTGAATAGTGTCCATATTCAGTGTTGGGAAGGATACTTTCAAAACGTATTCCGTTACATAATACAAAATACATGCCCTAAAAAGTAATTTGTAACGTATTCCGTTACGTTACTCAATCTGAGTAACGTATTCTGAATACTTGGAATACTTCCGCATTGAGTTGTGTTTTATAAGTGTAGGAATGCGCCCATCAAATCCAAAATTCGGGTGTGTTCTTCTGTTCCAAATGGCTGAGTGTGGCCCACGTAGGCCTAGCCTACTGTGCGAGAATAGAATTCAAGTTGGAACAGGGCATAGCCTATAGAAATTATAAGGTGTGTGAGATTTTAGGTGGCATCAACCCAGTAAAAATGAGGGGTGCAGATGTGACCGGTCGGTGGGACGCAAATTACCTGGAAATGTAAACACTATAGCCTAGGCTACTGCATAGCCTATCAGTGCTCTCAAAAATGAACGTGAGTAGATGACAATCAAAAACCGCACGTTAAAATAGGCTACGCTAGGGCCTACTCGCAAGAATAATACACTTGCATAGGCTGCACCATAATTCATTTTAAAACTTAAATATAGCCTAGATCTACTTACAAACAAATAACCCATGAGCTATTTTAAGTTGGAATGAAAACCTCAGAATGAATGCAGTGCCTATTAAGATGGGTTTCATCGTAGGTCTAAATCAACACGTGAACCAGACTTTGTTTATTGATTGCTAAGACTGTATAACCGATTGGCCGAAGTAAGCAATTGATAGGCCTACTTGGGAAAATATCTTTTGAACAGACATCAAGAACCACGGTCGGTGAGTAGGAGTTACTAACACTTACTTCACTCCAAATTTGCTGTCAGTTAATCCCTATGACGCATCCATAATGCGCGCTGGCTGCGTTCTGACGGGTGCAAAGTGGCTAGTGAAAGACGACGGGGCTTGGATTTAAACATGGAAATAATTTAATCTAGATTGCTTTCCGGAAAATGCATGGACTTGCCTTAATTTATTTAGAGAGTGAAACAGTGAAGTATCCTCATGTAATCCATTGATTTCAACAATGTAACTGTATTCTAAATACCACCTGTTTAAGTTGTAACTGTAACGGAATACAGTTACTCATAATTTGTATTCTAAATACGTAACGCCGGTACATGTATTCCGTTACTCCCCAACACTGTCCATATTCATATGATCTGAATAGTGTCCATAATCTGAATAGTGTCCATATTACATATGATCTGAATAGTGTCCATAATCTGAATAGTGTCCATATTCATATGATCTGAATAGTGTCCATAATCTGAATAGTGTCCATATTACATATGATCTGAATAGTGTCCATATTCATATGATCTGAATAGTGTCCATAATCGGAATAGTGTCCATATTCATATGATCTGAATAGTGTCCATATTACATATGATCTGAATAGTGTCCATATTCATATGATCTGAATAGTGTCCATATTCATATGATCTGAATAGTGTCCATAATCTGAATAGTGTCCATATTACATATGTTCTGAATAGTATCCATATTACATATGATCTGAATAGTGTCCATAATCTGAATAGTGTCCATATTCATATCCATATTCATATGATCTGAATGGTGTCCATAATCTGAATGGTGTCCATATTCATATGATCTGAATAGTATCAATATTACTTATGATCGGAATAGTGTCCATATTACATATGATCGGAATAGTGTCCATAATCTGAATAGTGTCCATATTCATATCCATATTCATATGATCTGAATAGTGTCCATAATCTGAATGGTGTCCATATTCATATGATCTGAATAGTATCAATATTACATATGATCGGAATAGTGTCCATATTACATATGATCGGAATAGTGTCCATAATCTGAATAGTATCCATATTCATATGATCTGAATAGTATCCATATTACATATGATCTGAATAGTATCCATATTACATATGATCTGAATAGTGTCCATAATCTGAATAGTGTCCATATTCATATGATCTGAATAGTGTCCATAATCTGAATAGTGTCCATATTCATATGATCTGAATAGTGTCCATATTATCTGTATATTATACAGTATAGTAATGTTCATAAGGAGATGTGATTTCATTGGTACACAGATTTGATTTGACAGCGACAGTAACATGTCTTACTTTTCCATCTGATCTTTTTGTTGTTCCATTTTATAACACTGTATAGCTTAGAGATCATTAGTTTCACAATGAATTGATGTTAAAATTGTATTAATAATTATTTGATGTTTGAATTATTTTCATAAATGTTTGATCTTCATATTATTCCCCATGTTGAAGTCCCATGTGCAGTAGAGTACAACCCACAGTATATTATACAACATTCCCCATGTTGAAGTCTCATGTTCATGTAACCCACAGTATATTGTAAAGCATTCCCCATGTTGAAGTCCCATGTGCAGTAGAGTACAACCCACAGTATATTATACAACATTCACCATGTTGAAGTCCCATGTCCATGTTGTAGTTGTATTGATGTGAGTTCTCCTGTGTTCTCTTTCTCTCTCTCCCCTCTAAAGGTATCACCATGGAGAAAATGGCAGAATCCAACCAGAACTGAGAAAGTGTGAGTGTTGATTAATATTTAAGCAATAAGCCCAGAGAGGCCGTCGTTTGGACTGATTTTAGAACAGCTAAGGGGCGTTGTTAGGCACAACACACAATCTGTGCTGCATCTGTGATTATCTGTACAGGTGTGACCACATGTTGTGCCATATCTGATCATACTGACTACTGAACATCTGACTTATTGCTGTGGTGTAGTGCTACATAGATTTTATTTGCCATCACTGCCACTACACTACAAATGGGCTTTAGAACGTGTGTGTGTTGTAGCGGAGTAGTGGACTTAAAGAAAGAAAGAATATTATGTTGGGCGCCTGACGCTCTAAAGGAACGCCACAGAGAGAGAAGATAAGCCACTACCCCTACCAGGTTCACTTCAGCTACTAATAGCTTTTAGACTGATAGAAAACCTGTGTCGGCTAGCTCAGGGATGGAAATAAGGCGCAGGTTCAAGAGCCAATAATTCAAAATGAGCAACCGTCAGTGTATTGGAAAACAGCAGAACCGTGGATGAACACACATACAAAATAATGACAGAAAAAGGAAAAGAAAGCAAAACAAACAACTTTGTATATCAACTGGTCACAATGGATTCATATCTCAAAACATTTCCCTCCACAAATAACCTTTTCCACATTTCAGATACAAAGTATAAAAAGCACCAGCAAACCCCCCAAAGTCCCCACAGTTTACACAGCAAACAAACAAGCAAGCAATGTTCAAGAGTCAATTCACACATTAGCAAAAACGCCCTTTAGTCATAGGCTAGTATAGTAACAAGAAACCATGGTGTGAAATTAACAGTGTAGGTAGAATTTAAGTAAATAGTTACCATGGCAATGTATCCAGTAGAGCATATCATAAAAGAAATAAGGCAGCACATTGTGGCCAATAAAGGGAAGGAACTGTTCAGTCACTGACCATTTAGGATTCTGACAGCTTGTGGTATTAAACTGTCACTGAATGGTGTGGTGTGGGTGGTAATGCTCCGGTAGCGCTTACCAGAGGGAAGCAGAGAGAAGAGGGAGTGAGCTGGGTGGCTGGCATCCTTGATGATGGACTCAGCCCTCCTCTGACAGCGTGTGTAGACAGTTGACAGAGGTGACAGTTGACAGTTGACAGTTGACAGAGGTCTATGGTGGTAGAATAGTGTCATATGTTGCAAGCGCAATACAACATCCTCAGGATCAAATACTATTGAGTCGCATAGACACAGAAGCGAGTGAGGAAAACAACAGCTGGGGGCCATACGCTCTCCAAGATGAGTTCCGCTCGCTCTCTTGAAGTACAGCTTTGCTCGAGTGAGTTGACTTTTGACAGTTTGGGGGACAGAACCAAGGGAGGCACTGGCCCTGTTGTGATTGGTCATTTTTTAACCTGAAGTCCCGCCCGCTTTGTTACGGTCTGTTGCTACACCTCTACAAATGTAGTCATGTGTAACATTAAAAACCCCTTTGTTGCGTCGGTTTACTGCTTAGTGTGTGTGTGTGTGTGTGTGTGTGTGTGTGTGTGTGTGTGTGTGTGTGTGTGTGTGTGTGTGTGTGTGTGTGTGTGTGTGTGTGTGTGTGTGTGTGTGTGTGTGTGTGTTCAATATTTGTGTCTGTGTGTGTGTTATTGCTCACTGTTTGCTGCTTACTGTTTCTCTTTTTTGTGTGTGTGTGTGTGTGTGTGTGTGTGTGTGTGTGTGTGTGTGTGTGTGTGTATTCCCATTGTTCCTGCTCACTGTTTGCTGCTTACTCAGTTTCTCTTTGTGCGAGCGTGTGTGCGTGTCCAGTATGTGTGTGTTTGCTCTGGTAGCACTTACCAGAGGAGAGAAGAGAGGATAGGGAGTGAGCTGGGTGGCTGGCGTCCTTGATGATGGACTCAGCCCTTCTCTGACAGCGTGTGGAGGCTGCTCAGACCCAGGTCTCTTGATGGCACAACAGTGTTAAAGGCAGAGCTGTAGTCAGTGAACAGCATCCTGACAGGTGTTTTTTCTTGTCCAGGTGAGCTAGGGCAGTATGCAAGGTGATGGAGATGACTTCATCCACAGATCTGTTGTGCTTATATTCAAACTGAAGTTGGTCCAGGAAAGCAGGGAGGTGTCTATTGATGTAGGCTGACACGCGACACTCAAAACGAGCATAGAGTTTAGTTAGCTCGTCCAGAACCAAGGCAGGTGTGTCTGTAAGAGCTGGTGTCGCTTTATAGTCTGTGATCACCTGCAGTCCCTCCCACAGGCAATGTCACAGTTGCTGAAGTCATTCTCCAACTCATTCCCATACTGTTTTTTAGCCACTTGTATTGCCCTTCTTAGTGTGTACCTTGAGCTCTGATATCTAATCAGGTCGTGGTCCTCTCCCTCAGGCTCAGGTAAACAGTGTTGTTTACCCAGGTGTTCTGGCTGGGAAAGGATCGGACGATATGGGAATGCACACACAAGTCCATGATGTAGTCCGTCACCTGATGCACTCTGTCACTGAATCGGCGTACTCGTCCAGCTCCGCCGAGGAGTCTTTGAACACAGACCACTCGGTTACTGTATGTCAAAACAGTCCTGAAGTTCAGATCTGTGTTCTGCAGAGCAGCATTGAACTTTGCTCACTGCTGGTTGCTCACGCTTTAGCTTCGGTTTATAGGCCGGCAGCAGGAGCACTGACAAATGGTCACAAAGCAGGGAGTCCAGGAGAGTCATACACTCACAGACAATACAGCAGTTATGTATCTGGAACAAATGGTCCAGAAAGGTATGAGCCTTTCAGTGGGGTGAAACAGTGGTCAAGGGTCTGATCGCCCCTGGCGGGACAGGTGACGTGCTGGTGGTACTTGGGAAGGACTGTTTTGAGGTTGCAGTGATTGATGTCACCCGTTATGATGAGGATTGCTTCCTGGTGCTGACTCTCTTGTTTACAACATACAGTTCAAGTGCCGCTGCAGCAGGGGCGTCTGGTGAAATGTAAACAGTTGTGAGAAGTATAGAAGGAAACTTTATCAGCAGATCAAACGGATGCCATAGTCAGATACTCCAAAAGGAGTGTTTGGGCTAAGCCAGGTCTCGGTGAAACAGAGTACACTGCACTCTCACAAGTCCCTGCAAGAGCCGATGCAACAGTGGAGCTCATCCAGTTTGGTCTCCATGGACTGCAGATTAGCCAGCAGTAAGGTAGGGATGGGAGGCCGGGTTGGACGCCTTCGCCGTCTGGCTAAGACGCCACCTCGTCTCCCCCTCCTCCACCGATGAGTAGACCTGTTGACCGATCCGCGTGTGGAGTTACAAACAATATCCACAGGTAATCCTGTTATTTATATTGATCATTACATTGCTTCTGATGTCCAGGAGAGTCATACAGTCATAGACAATACAGTAGTTTTGTATGTATGGAACGTGTGTGTGTGTGTTGTCCCGTTTGTGTGACCTGTTTCTGTGTGAGTGTGAATGTGAGACTGTATGTCTCTTAGAGTGTGTGTGTGTGTGTGTGTGTGTGTGTGTGTGTGTGTGTGTGTGTGTGTGTGTGTCCACATGTATGTTCTGCATCACCTCTCTTTTTTTCACTCCTCCCCTTGCGTTTGTGTGTGTGTGTGTGAGTGTTGTGTGATGTGTTGCTCCTGCTTCCCCTCGTGTGTGTGTTTGTGTGTGTGTGTGTGTGTTGTCCCTGCTCCCCTCCTGTGTTTGTGTGTGTGGTGTGTGTTGTTCCTGCTCCCCTCCTGTGTGTGTGTGTTTGTGTGTGTGTTTGTATTTAAGTATATATTCTCTTTTGATCCGTGAGGGAAATTTGGTCTCTGTATTTATCCCAATCCGTGAGTGAGTGAAACACACACAGCACACAGTGAGGTGAAGCACACACACTAACCCGGAGCAGTGAGCTGCCTGCTACAGTGGCGTTCAGGGAGCAGTGAGGGGTTACAGTAGGTGCCTTCCTCAAGCGCACTTCAGCCATGGATGGAGGAGAGCGCAACCTCTTCCCCTTCCCACATTTGTCCTGCTGGTCGGGTGTGTGTGTGTGTGTGTGTGTGTGTGGTGCTCCCCTCCTCTCTGTGTGTGTTTGTGTTTGTTTGTGTGTGTGTTGTCACGACTACCTAGCTCAGAGTAGCCATGACATAAAGGGAGACCACACCGTTTGAACAGTTAAATACAAATAATTTATTAAAGCATAAAATAATACCACTAAAGCATAATCTAAGTACATCAGAGAGAGAGCAGCAGGCCAAAGGTGTTGTAGAACAGTCCCGCCAATCAGCTGTTGTCTAGCCCAGGTAGACCAGAAAGCAGACAGCTCCCCCTTCAGACTCGGGGGAGAGAGACTGCCCAAACTTACAATGGCCGCGTTTCCCAAATGCGATCTTTCTTAAAGGGATATTCCGCCATTTGTGGAAATACGCTCATTTTCCACCTTCCCTCGAGCAAAACAATCGATATTTACCTTGCTCCCGTTCATCCAGCCATTCTGTGAGTCTGGCGATACAACTTTTAGCTTCAGCCTAGCATAGATCATTGAATCGGATTAGACCATTAGCTTCTCGCCTGCTAGCTTCATGTTTAAAAGTGACTAAGATTTCTGGTAATTTTCCCATTTAAAACGTGCCTCCTCTCAAGTTAGAAAGTGCAATAAGACCAACTGAAAATGAAACCTGGCGTTTTTCTAGGCTGATTTGACATGGAACTACACTCTCATCTGGCGTAATAATCAAGGCAACTTGCAGCTACTGGCACTACTACTGCTTGTTGTCTATGGGGACTATTTTCAAATGCTGCGTACGATATCACTGCGCCTATGGTACGTTTGCAAGTTGCCTTGATTATTACGCCAGATGAGAGTGTAGTTCCATGTCAAATCAGCCTAGAAAAACGCCAGGTTTCATTTTCAGTTGGTCTTATTGCACTTTCTAACTTGAGAGGAGACACGTTTTAAATGGGAAAATTACCAGAAATCGTAGTCACTTTTAAACATGAAGCTAGCAGGCAAGAAGCTAATGGTCTAATCCGATTCAGTGATCTATGCTAGGCTGAAGCTAAAAGTTGTATCGCCAGACTCACAGAATGGCTGGATGAACGGGAACAAGGTAAATATCGATTGTTTTGCTCGAGGGGAGGTGGAAAATGAGCGTATTTCCAAAAATGGCGGAATATCCCTTTAAGGACTTAAGAAGGCTCCAAAGAAGGAATCGCTAAGAAGGAGCGCTAAGATACGGGTGTTTCCCAAACGCGTTCTTAACTGCCTTCTTAGGAGAACCTTAAGATCAAGTCAAAGACGCTTCTTAAGAAGTTCTTAACGAGAGCTTTACACCACGGTGGTGCTGAAACTGAATCAATCGATGCCAGGCAAATCGATCACCCACCAACTTTAGAAGCGCACACGTCACACACAGCGCCCCGTGTCCCCCCTACAGGTGCAATTAGGCTACGCATGTATCGTGTGTGCGTGCGTGCCTGCGTGCCTGCGTGCGTGCGTGCGTGTGTGCGAGCGTGCGTGAATATCGTGAGCTTAAATATATTGTTTCTGAAAGATAATTTGCTGCGCCCTTGCGTCACATCTGCAGCCTGGGCTGTGCGGTTGCGGCTCCACGTCTGCCAAAAAACTCAAACTAACTGATAAAACAGGGTGATTATCAATATAGCCTTCAATATAGCATTCATATAGCTTATTAACTCATGCAAGACGCATCCCATCTCTCTTATAGATAGTGTGGTAGTAGGCATGTGATGTCTACAAGCTAGTTTACTTTAATATATCCGAGAAGATGTAACCCTCCAGCCCACGTGGCCTGCGAGTGGGGTGCACGTATGCATGAATTTGAAAGACAACTGTTTATACCACCCCTCCGATTGAGCCCTGTCTACGGTGAGTGTCCAGACCCTACATCTTGATGTGGGTCTGGCTCGTCAGGCTATCTGTTTCCTTGATATCTGTGAAATGCCACAGGGTTGTTGATGTTTTTTTGTATGTGAAGTATTATAAACTCATATGCAGATGTGTTGAAAACGTGTAATTCAATATTCTATGTTTCTTGCGCCAGTGGTCCACAGCCACGAGTGCATTACAACATTGAAAATTGTTTTATTGTTTAAAAATGTGGAGGATATACATTTCCCTGACGCATCTTGATCACTAAAGCCTAGAAATCTAAGTGCCCCTAGCGGCAGGCTATGATCACTGAGCATTTGATCGCTAAGAAGGCTGTTAAGAGTGGGTCAGCTCAATCTTACGTTTCCTTCTTAGTGAAAGATCTTCTTAAGCTAAGAGCGACTTTGGGAAACACGTTTTTCTTTCACAGCGTTCTTAAGAGCGCTCCAAAGAAGATCTTGGCGTTAAGAGCTTCTTAACGTGTTTGGGAAACGCGGCCAATGTCAAAAGGTGGAGTGAGCACACCCAGCACGTCAAAGCTGGGCGTGACAGTGTGTGTGTGTGTGTGTGTGTGTGTGTGTGTGTGTCTGCCCCCCTTCTGTGTATGTGTGGTGTGTGTTGCCCCTGCTTCCCTCCTGTGTGTGTGTGTGTGTGTGTGTGTGTGTGTGTGTGTGATGTGTGTTGCCCCTGCTCCCTGTGTGTGTGTGTGTGTGTGTGTGTGTGTGTGTGTGTATGTGTGTGTTTGTTCCTCCTCTAGCCTCCTCTCTGTACCTGTCACTGTTCTCACTGTACTCACTCGCACACACAGTTTTTGTGTGTGTGTGTGTGTGTGTGTGTGTGTGTGTGTGTGTGTGTGTGTGTGTGTGTGTGTGTGTGTGTGTGTGTGTGTGTCTGCCCCCCTTCTGTGTATGTGTGGTGTGTGTTGCCCCTGCTTCCCTCCTGTGTGTGTGTGTGTGTGTGTGTGTGTGTGTGTGTGTGTGTGTGTGTGTGTGTGTGTGTGTGTGTGTGTGTGTGTGTGTGTGTGTGATGTGTGTTGCCCCTGCTCCCTGTATGTGTGTGTGTGTGTGTGTGTGTGTGTGTGTGTGTATGTGTGTGTTTGTTCCTCCTCTAGCCTCCTCTCTGTACCTGTCACTGTTCTCACTGTACTCACTCGCACACACAGTTTTTGTGTGTGTGTGTGTGTGTGTGTGTGTGTGTGTGTGTGTGTGTGTGTGTGTGTGTGTGTGTGTGTGTGTGTGTGTGTGTGTGGTGTGTGTTTTCCCTGCTCCCCTCCTGTGTGTGTGTGTGTGTGTGTGTGTGTGTGTGTGTTTATGTTTTTGTGTGTGTGTGTCTGTGTG
>NC_084994.1:37517702-37590202 GCF_963854185.1 Sardina pilchardus
TCCGTTAATTGATATCAGTAGCAATGGAGTTTGTTGCTGCAGAGACTTTTTTACATTGATATACTTGAGGGAGACAGAAGGAGGGGAGTCCCTTATTTTCCCCTGTGTTTTTGATTATAAATTAAATATGTTATTGGTTAAAATGTTGTCTCAACCTTGATACTGTATGTGTATATCCACAAAGGCAAACAGGGTTTAATTAAAATACATACAAATTAAAGAGGAACTATGCAGGATTGGCGATTTCATCTCGTTTTATGCTTGCATTTTCTCTGCAGAGCTTCCCCGACAGCTTTAGCGTGTATATTTATACATGTATAGGCTATATTTAAATATATAAATTGCAAGCGAGGTTCTTCGTCTCAGACTTCCAGATGTAAACAAGGAGCGATCGTCTCCTGCAGAAAGTTGCATAGGGTCTCTTTAATTTAAATAAAATGTTAAATGTATGTTACGTTCAATTTCATGGCACATGTGTATTCTTAATGAGTCATTCTCCTTGACCTTAAGGAATTAAACTAAAATAAAATATAAACAAATGTTTGGTGTGTGTAGTATTGTGTTCAGTTTCAAGGTGTGCATATTCTTAATGAGTCATTCTGCTTGACTTTGTCCTAAAGGAAATATCAGGTCACGTCCTCCTTCTATGTCATAACCCAGTACGGTTTTGATGTGGAGTTACTGTGGGGAAGAATTAGCCTTTGAGACTCAACTGTGAAACCGATATTCCTTCTTCATAACACATTTCCTGTACAATATTCACTGGCAGCAGGTGTTAACGGACTGAAAATCCTCAGTACTTATGCCTCATGTAGGCTAAAGGAGGAGGCTGGTTCATTTATTCCCAGGGAAAGGTCCTCTAGCAATTGTGCAGGCACAGTGGAAGGCAATCAACCGACCAGCAGGTGGCGCTGCACTGTGGCCAGCTAATGCAACATTGAGAACACATTGATTGTCAAATGATGCCAGAGCAGGAAATTAATGTTCAGTCATCTTGGTTAAATATGTCATAAGTGAGACGTTGAAAGCCTAGCGTGGACTCTCCTCAGCAACAGTTGCAACATTCTGCATTACAATTGTCTTTACAACAGGCAGAGGGGCATGACCACTGTAATTGCAGAATTAATCTTACATTGTTGTTGAGAAATGTCTACACTATTATTACACTAATAATCTAATTAATGATTTAATCATCTTCATAGAATAAGTCATAAATGACACTTTGAAAGCCTATTGTTCCAAAACCCTTTATCCTGCTGAAGAGGGTGTTGATCTTCAGTCTCAATCACACACATAACAGACTGCATCATACTCAATAAGTATATGTTTTGCTTAGCCTGTAATATGTTATTAGAAAGCCTAATTCTTTAATTGTAGGCTACTGTTTTTTTCCTGTGGCCCAGTAGAGATTGTCCTGCAACATTTGATCATGTTTCCGTCCCATGCGGCCCAGCAGTGCTGGAAGGTGGCGCGCTGTCTGCAGCGGTGTCCAGCGGGACGTGGAGCCCAACTGTCAGTTGGTGAGGTTCCAGCTGAGCTGCTCCACCATGTTCCTGCTGCCTCAGGCCTACTGGGACGGCCCTGAACATCAGGGAGGTGAAGGTTCAGTCCTCACTGACTGCTGTGGAACCAGCTGTTGACCTCAATGCAAATGGAGGGACACTAGTGACCCTCAACAGAGTATTCAGCTGCTGCAGGTAAGCTGAGCAGAATGCAGTGCAGTCGGCCTGCTCAAAATAACACAGAACACAGTAAACAGGCACATCTGCTCAAGATAACACAGAGTCCAGTAAACAGGCACATCTGGGCTTCACTAACACAGGATGGCACAGCAGCAGCATATCCCTGTCACACTAAAGAACGCCACAGATTCATACACACTATGTTGCCAAAAGTATTGAGTCACCTGCCTTGACCCACATATGAACTTAAGGGTAGGGTTTAATTCACTTAAGGGTAGGGTTTAATATTATGTTAGTCCAGCAATAACTGCTTCAACTCTTCTGGGAAGGCTTTCCACCAGGTTTAGGAGTGTGCATGGGATTTTTTTTTACCATTCATCCAGAAGGGCATTTGTGAGGTCACACACTGATGTTGGACGAGGAGACTGGCTCTCAGTCTCTGCTCTAATTCATCCTAAAGGTGTTCTATTGGGTTGAGATCAGGACTGCAGGCTAGTCAAGTTCACCCACACCAAACTGTCATCCATGTCTTTACAGACCTTGCTTTGTGCACTGCAAGTTGTAAGCAGAATGATAGAAGAAAGAATGATGTTTCAAAAGATATATCTACAGAATGCGTTTTTCTTAGATCCTTTTAGGAGACTCCAAACTGTATAACCAGAATTAAACACCTCTAACTTAACAACCCCTTTGCCTGCAAGCTAAATCCTGGCCTCCAATGAAGCTGACACTTTGGGGGGCTACTATTTGGGTTTGGATGTCAGTGAACCTGGAATAAAATAAAAGAAGCATTATCCCAATAATCATTCATTTCTATTCTGCCTATGACAAAAAAGTGCACTGGTTAATGTGTAGAGGTGGGAGTGTATCATGGAGACAGCCCCCAGTGTAGAGAGGTGGGAGTGTATCATGGAGACAGCCCCCAGTGTAGAGAGGAAAGAGTGGAGCATGAAGACAGTCCCCAGTGTAGAGAGGTGGGAGTGGAGACAGTGCTGAGTGTAGAGAGGTGGAGACAGTGCTGAGTGTAGAGAGTGGAGACAGTGCTGAGTGTAGAGAGGTGGAGACAGTGCTGAGTGTAGAGAGGTGGGAGTGGAGACAGTGCTGAGTGTAGAGAGGGGGGAGTGGAGACAGTGCTGAGTGTAGAGAGGTGGGAGTGGAGACAGTGCTGAGTGTAGAGAGGTGGGAGTGGAGACAGTGCTGAGTGTAGAGAGGTGGAGACAGTGCTGAGTGTAGAGAGTGGAGACAGTGCTGAGTGTAGAGAGGGGAGAGTGGAGACAGTGCTGAGTGTAGAGAGGTGGGAGTGGAGACAGTGCTGAGTGTAGAGAGGGGGAGTGGAGAGTGGAAACAGCCCAGAGTGTAGAGAGGGGAGAGTGGAGCATGGAGACTGCCCCTAGTGCACTTCCTCATCCTACTCCTCTCACTCTCTCTTCATGTCTTCCTTCACACACACACACACACACACACACACACACACACACACATACAGCAGAGGTTGCGATTCACTTTTTTTAAATGATAGTGGTGAAAACCTGCACAGTGACATCTCCAGCAAACACATCTCTGTAACAGACACAATGTGAAAATCTGTCATTGTGAATTATATAGTATGTCACAATTTCATTAACAGAATACGAAATACCTTCTCAACACCTTTAATACTGTTAAGTAGGACAAATCAGTACTATTAGCTTCCACTTAATCAATGAGCCTCAGGTATAAGACAGCATGTCCTCTACTCTCAGCATGACCTTTCAGGAGGTTGTAGCCTACTGTACATCAACTGGCCTACAGTGCATAGGAACAGCCTAATCATGTCCATGTTAGTCCAGTAGTCTAAGGAGGATCCTTTTGTTGAGCTAAGTCTTCTTCCTTGAGATTTGGTTGAGAAATATTGAACTCCAGCTTAGCGTATGGTAAGCAGGTAAATAGACTGTGCCACATTGAGCCATAGAATCGATCTGCACACTGCAGCCAGGGGCTTCTCATAGATTCACCAGGACAGCAGATGCAGGACAGGTGTGGAACTTAGTGAGAGTGTTTTGGGTGGATGGTGGCAGAGTTGCACTGAATACACCTTACAGTATATACCTCCAAACCCGACCCTCCTCAAACAATAGCTCACAAATGTCAATATCTATCATATCTCTGACACGTCTGTAATCAATAATAATGAATAGTCGATCGGTTTCCTGAGACAGCGAACTGCGTCTCTGTGGCACATGACCCGCTCTGTAGTCTGCAGTCTGCAGGTCAGACTGGAGCAGCTTGCAGCGGTGTGGGTGGCATGGAGGCACAGGGTGGCACACAGTGAAAGAGTGTGAGTGTCATGATGGACAGATGCCCACTGCCTCAGATGAAGATGGAGGCTATCAGACAGGTGGCATGGAGGCACAGGGTGGCACACAGTGAAAGAGTGTGTGTGTGTGTGTGTGTGTGCATGTGTGTGTGTGTGTGTGTGTGTGTGTGTGTGTGTGTGTGTGTGTGTGTGTGTGTGTGTGTGTGTGTGTGTGTGTGGGTGATGTTAGTGCTCAGACACGTCACACACTGCAAGGGTGCGCTGGACAACAAGCAGGAAGCTTGGCACACACAGACAGGATGTGGAAATGTGACGCGGTCTGAGGAGACCAATCAGAACCCAGACTCAGCGGTCATGTCAGGAGGGACGCTCCGCACGGCTCTGGGGACAAGAGGAGGAACGGCACAGTGAGTTAAGAGATGGACTACTCACAAAATGGACACCAGGGACAGACAGCTTTATTCAACATTACAGGGTTGCCTCTGTGCGATATAGTAAGTAACAAGACTGAAATATATACAAAGTATATTTCTAAAGCATGATATCAGTTTTGTGTTTGTTTGTGTTCTGGAATGGTCAGGTTTGAAGATTAAGGAGACAAAATGTGCTGTTCTGTAGGAGACAGTGGAGAGAATCAATGTCACAATTCACAGTTCACAACTGCAACAAAACCCATGTGTGTGTATTCCCTTCCTGAGACATACAGGTACCGTGGACACAAAATGAACATTGCAGGAGAACAGAATGAGCAAGTAAACACCATCTTGTCCAAGTTTACATCCATGTTGGACCTGATTGACAGATGCCCACTGCCTCAGACTATGAAGCTGGAGGCTATCAGACAGGTCAGGTGGCATCGTCAAAAGTACAACATCTATTCTCCAACATTCACATTCAACAGAAAGTGCTGAGTGAAATGAATAGCAAAACACTGAACTTAGTGTGACAGTCTGAAGGTTTGGAGTTAACACACACAGCATATGTGACATTATCTTTCACCCCCAGTGGGAAGAGGGACTGGGGGTACCATAGAATAGATCTCTAAGAGCATGCGGATTTCTCATCGTCTGAATAACGATGACGAGGACGTTAGGGAGCTGACTCAGTCCTCCCCGTTCCTGGACCTAAGGAGACACGAGGTCCCATTGGCCAGGGAGTCAGGGCCCCACCCTAGGATTCAAAAGAAATGTGGGCGTGGGAGAGAATGTATCAGTCCTACCTGGCAGGTCACGGCCCAGCACCTCCATCCTCATGCCATCAGGGGACCATCGTTCGGGGTGGACGCAGATGAAGTGGACCACCGTCTCAGATGAAGTGGACCACCGTCTCAGATGAACTGGACCACCCCACCGTCTCAGATGAACTGGACCACCGTCTCAGATGAACTGGACCACCGTCTCAGATTTTGAAACCGTTGAATAAACTCTTTTGAGAGGTGGGTAAAATCTAGTTCTGAAATTTCAGAGGTGGATAAGGTGCTGTGTCCACCAAACGCGTTTTTAACAGCCAGAGCGCCCTCAACCTCCTCCTCTCGGCGCTTCTTGGCGCTTCGATAAGTGTTTATTGTTGCTAAGTTACCAAGACCAGAGACGGTTTATAACGAGAAGTGCCATTGACGAGCCCGGCGCTGTTCTAAAAGTTGAACAGATTTCAACTTTGAGCGCTCTGAGCGCTGCGACAAGAAAACGTTGGCGCCGACAGTTTTTTTCCGCCGAGGGCGCTCAGCGCTGTGAGCGCTGAGCTACATAGACTTTACATTGAAAATTGTTGCCGTCGGCGCAAAAAACGTGTTTGGTGGACACAGCACCTAAACCCTGCTTGTGTGTGTGTGTGTGTGTGTGTGTGTGTGTGTGTGTGCGCGCGCGCGCATGTGTGTTTTGTGTGTGTGTGCTTCTAACTGACTGTTCACCCGTTTCTTGCCTCATGTGAATGGTGTGCCCTGCAGACAGGAGCTTTTCTCTTTCTTTTTCTCTTTCTGGTTGAGAACAGAGGAGTGGAGGAGGAGGGGAGAGGAGAGGAGGAGACAAGAGGAGAGGAGGAGAGGAGAGAGAGAGAGGAGAGGAGAGGTACTGTAGGGGTACAGGATAGTCATAGGGGAGGTAGAGGATGGTATACTAAACACACTAAAACAAAGGAAGAGGAGGAGGAAAGGAGGAAGATCATCACTTATGATCTAGTGTTGAATGTGTGTGTGTGTGTGTGTGTGCGTAGTAGTAGTACTTGGGTAGTATACATACTAAACATACTAAAACAAATATCTATAAACATGTGCAAGGAGACATAATTATGCACAGTAATCACACAGGGAGACCCATGCAGTGCAAAAGTGTTTGTGTGTGTGTGGAATTTAAATAGTTCAATAGTCAATAAGAGCACCAGTTACACCAGTGTAGCAGCATATTTCATTATTATGAAGCGGCAGTGCACTGTAAAAAATGATTTGTTAAACCTACTTAAAAAAAATGAGGTAACAATTTACACTCACTTTAAATGAGTTGGCCTGACTTCTACAGTTTTTAAGTAAATTAGCTTTAAAAAACTAAGTAGATGCAACTCACTCAAAATGCATTTAAACTACAACAGCAACCTAGAATTACATTTAAGATTACTCACTAACAATAAGTTGGAAAAATAATTAAGTGAATAATTTGTTTTAAATATACTTGATATTTAGGATTTTTTATACTCATACGTAATTAGTAATTCAATTGTTATTACTTAAATTTCCTTTAAATTCATATAAATATACATGACACCACAGATTTTTTTTCCACAGAGCACTTTTATTTTATTTTATTCCCAAACACATCAGTATGAGAACCTTTGAAGTCCTTATAGAAAATAATACAGAATGCCTGTTAACACTTCAAAAACATTACATGACTTGTTTTTTTTTTCTTAAATTGCAAATTGCTTTGTCCCCTCCACTTCCACAACAAGTTTCTGAAAGGCCTCAAATGTGTGTCTTAGGTTCAGTGAGTAGGTCAGTCCAAGAAGAGCAGAGCATGCCCGTGCCAGGTTTCCAAGACCACCCATCACCTTAACACCCTCGAGGACAATTCCAACATCATCTGTGAGGTCGGCATTTGATGAATCTTTCCTAATTACATAGATTCCCATCACCTGTTGCGGAATGTCGTGATGGACCAGGTCATCTGACTGTAAAAATGGCACAGTTTTGTATTCAGGACCATGCCGTTTGATATGTAATGTCACACCTTTGTAATTATATATTTTAGTTCAGTCCACTCTTACTCTTACTCTTATACTTACACAATATTCCTTAATCAGGGCCGTTTT
This sequence comes from Sardina pilchardus, assembly GCF_963854185.1. Taxonomy (NCBI): domain Eukaryota; kingdom Metazoa; phylum Chordata; class Actinopteri; order Clupeiformes; family Clupeidae; genus Sardina; species Sardina pilchardus. The sequence goes on from NC_084994.1 coordinate 37,524,981, forward strand.
GTCCGCCCCCAAATAGTCCATCAGGCACAGTATGACCACTTCTCTCTTGAGATCAATGCTGGTAGGATCCTGTAAAGATAGTTACAGACACTTTTTGTTAGTGCTCTTTCAACACATTTCCATCCTCAGGCAATTTTGAACCTCAACAGACAACAAAAAAATCATATGAAAACATGAACATTGATGTGTATGTGTGTGAGAGAGGGAGAGAGAGAGAGAAAAGAGAGGGAGTCAATGAATATGTGAATAAATCTACAGGTGTATGTATGCATATGGATATGTTTATGTGTGTTTGTGTGCTTGCTGGTCAGTGTGTCTGTGAGTGCAATATGGGTGCATGTGTGTGTGCAAGGATTTGCAAGAGCACTTACGTAATGATTGAATGTGTGTGTGATTGTGTACGTGTGTGTGCACGCAAGTCTGTATGTGTTAGAGGGAAAGAGGGTGGGTGTCTGTCTGTCTGTCTGTCTGTCTGTCTGTCTGTGTGTGTGTGTGTGTGTGTGTGTGTAAAAGAAAGAGGGTGTGTGTGTGTGAGAGTGTATGCGTGGATGTACTGTATGTGTGAATGAGAGTGTATGTGTGTTAGTTTGACAGCAAATGGGCTTTAGCATGAGTAAATGTGTTACCTTAAGTAGAGCGCTCATGTATGCCTTTAGTCTTTCCCCCACAGCTCCTCCTTTGGATTGGAAAAGGCCTAGCATACAAACAGAACAAAGAGGGGAAAAAACTAAAACACTGTTTCTTTGATAAATGCTGCAATAATGTGCATCAATTAAGACACTGTGGTCCTCATGTGAGGAATGCACATGGTAACTTACCTCAACATAAACTTTTGTTAGATTGACATGGTCAGTGGTCTTGGGTAGAAGACTGTAAACAAAAACACACACAGACATGCAGTATTAAATGCGGTACTATCCTTCACTGATTGGCCTATCTATTAAGTCTGTAAAATCTAGAAATGTGACATAATGCAATAATGTTTATTGATGGTACTTTAATATATGTCCATCTGATCTCAAATAATAGGCATAGTTCCAACCAAAAAAATATTGTATTGTAGTTTTATACATGCACATGTACAAGGATTTCCTTGCTGTGCATGCCACCTTATACTGTAGTATAACTTTAAAAAAAATCATGCCAACTAAAAACTATCTCTAAATCTAACTTCAAATTCAAATAAAGTCGTATGCCATCATATTAAGATAAAATCTAAAACTAACACACTTTAAAACGATACTGACGGTGACAGAGAATGCCTGCATAATCTCCAGAAATGACGGCATTCCAACAGACCATTCGAAGTAAAATAGGCTATATGCCCAGATTACCCATTAGCCTGCTAACATTGCTACTCCACCTCCTTACTGCTACTCCACCATTGCAGTCGGTTCAACAAGGATTCCAAATAAAACTTACTGTTACAATACCCTAATGACTACGTTTTCGTAACATTACATTTTTGAACAACAAAAGACTTGTAAAATACATGAATGTCTGTTTTAGCTAGCCCTGTATTAGCTATCTAACAGCTATTGCTATCTTACTGATTTTCGAATTAGCAGATGATTTAGAGTTGTTTGCAAAGGAAAGTAGCCTACTGACGGTTAGCATGACTTTACCTAATATACAATACCAAAAGCATGTAGTCTTAACTCACCCCAGAAGCGCCGAAATAACCAGCAAATGCCCTCTTCGCCAGTGTGCCTCAATCTTGGCGCCATCAAATTTCAAACCAACAGTCCTTTTGAAACAAGCAGCTGCAGCTCGTGCCACACAGGAAATCCAAGACCTGTTCATTCTACTTCCTAAAAATGAGTTGGATTCAATGCACGTTTTTTTAAGTTGGATAAACTCTTTATTGTGTGTTTGTTTTACCCAAATGAATTAACCATGGTTTAAACTTATTTTTTTAAATGAAATCAAAATAAAAATGTATCAAAATAAAATATGCAGATAAAAATGACTACATTCTACTTTTTTTAAAAAATTATATCTACAATGGGCGAGATTCATTTTTTACAGTGTGGGAGGGGGTGAAGAGTGATATCTGTGACCCATACACACACACACACACACACACACACACACACACACACACACACACACACACACACACACACACTGAGTTTTGTCATAAAAATAATTAATGAAAGGAGCCACATCTATTCCAGATGAATACATGATGGATGACACACACACACACACACACACACACACACACACACACACATGCACACACACACTCACACTCACACTCACACACACACACAGAGAAACATGCAAGTGTACATGAAAGCATGCACTGCATTTACTTCCAACCCTCCCCCTCAAGAAGGTGTCTGTGTGTCGTGACCTTTTCCAATGGAAGAACCCTCTCAGCACTCTCTTGCCCCCTCTCTGCTCCCTTACTCTCACTGTGTCTCTCTCTGTATAAAGCTCTATCGCTCACAAAACACATACACAAGCATAATGTCCCTGTAATGTTCACTTATAAAACACATTAGGTGCGCTTTGGTTTCATACAAAAATTGGGCCTTTTTCCGCTTGGAGTTGAACTTGTTTTCAATTTGACAAAGGCACACCTCACTGTCCAGACTGATCGCTCCATAACTTGTCTGTTTAAGCTGATGATTCTTTAAAGTATATAAGAAAAATAATTATATTTGTATGGAGTAGCCATAGATCGAGCAATCTGTCTGTGCCATATCTACGCCTGCAAAAAGAATGAAGGCTACATTAATGACAAAACTGGCTTTTCTGGTCTAGCTTACCTCCTGAGGGCTTGTGCTAGCCTACGGAATTTCTGTTAAAAGCACCTGCGCACAGGTGGAAGCGAAAGGATCAACATATCAGCTCAAGCCTGTAGTCCATCCTGGTGGAAAGACAAAGATAACGATGAAAAACTGAACTATGGTGAGTAATTTCCTCTCGTATACAAGTTTTTGTAGACACCAGACAAGCCACTTCCTGGCTGACAGGATTTTTGTTAGTTTGTCTGTTAGTCTGAACAAAATGGGTGTAAATTGCTTTTCAACAGGCTCACAGACAATTCTCCGTAACCTAATCCAGTGGTAGCAGAGGCCTATTGCATCAAATCAGTACTGATATGATATGAGTAAATGTAATCAGGACTATTTCCAGGTTGTAGGAATAAGTTAGAGCACAGATCAACACTATCCAATAACAGAAAAATAAGATGGCATCACATAATTTTTGGTGCTGGCCTACTACACGTGTCCTCCCCTCTCTCTCAGCATTAGACTTTATTTTAGCAAAGAACAATAAACTGTGATGTTGTGTCTAGTACTACACCTGTGTTAACAGATTGGCAAATCTACCTTTGGCCCACAAACTTCCAAAGACAGTCAGTAGGCCTACTCACTAGACTGGTTGGTCTTGTGTCTAGAGCTGATTCCAGAGCCATAGAAAGAGAGAGTTGCGACACTCTTTGATGTTGCCGCCACAATCAAAAGTTCCAAAAACTCATAGACTAACTAATAGATTAACTCATTGACTACTGACCAAGAGATTGGCTGTAAACAGTTTCAAAAGCCCCATAACGAGGAAATAGCCTGGAAAAAGCGCTGCCATTTTTTCCTATGGAGGTCTATGGGAGTGTCGCCACTCTGTTTTATCTACCACTCTGGCCCATTCTGAACTGATGCAATGTGGTCAGGTGAGTTTTGAGACTAAATAAAATGGGCGTGGCCTACTACTGTACCTGAGGGAGAAGCCAAAGTATCAGCAATAAACAACGCAGGATATTCTATTTGATTTGGGATAGCCAACAAAATGTTAAGTAAGGTAGACTACTAGTTTCATAAAATCAGATTGTGTTGACATAAGTCTAATATAGGCCCAGTGCCCAGGTGTAAACAACCAGCTTTTTAAGTAGAAGTTGTTAAGAGCAAGTGTTAAAAAATGGTAAGGCACAAAAATGGTGACATATAGGCCTGTATGTCCTCTGCAATTGTGAAGAAGCGAAACAATAGGTCAAATATTAACTAGCCGATAGCACTATGAAACTTCCCAGTTGATTACTAATATGAGGAGGAAAAAAGTGTTTTGTAATGTAATGTTCAAATATGCAAATTAGGCATCTAATAATGTTGTGATTTGCGTATTTTACAACAGGAAATCTGAGCTTTGGATAAAGCCAGGTTAAAAATGTTTTTTTCAGTTTGTTAACATATTAAATGAGAGAAAAAAATACAAAGGGAGTTATTGATATTTACTTTTGTTGTCCTGTAAATCAGAATAAACTGTCAATAGCCTTAAAAATGGATCACAGGAATGCAATGTCATATAAATCAGGCAAGGAATAATGTGGCACCAAACCCTCTGTTTAAATTGAAATATTTAGTATAAGACTGGAATGTTTGGTGTTTGTGAGTGCTTCTGAAGTGGAGATTTTGTGCTCAGAGCGAAAGAGGAAACTCAATTTGAGAGAACTGCCGTGAAACACAGCCAATGAGATTCCGCTCTCAGCCTAGACGCGCCTTTGAACTTTCACGATTGGTTGCTGATTCAAAGGAAAAGTCCATATTTGGATTGCATGGTGTCATGCCAACCATACCACACATGATATGCTTTGGATCACAGTCGCGGTAGCGCATAAAACGGTAAATAGGACTGTGAGAAAGAGGCTTTGCAACCCCCAACTCACAGAGAGGGATGGGCGTGTCCAGAGGACTTTGGAAGAGTGTTTGGAGTTGTCAGACAAGAAATACTGTAGAGTTTCCGTGATAAAGGTGCAGGTTTATTTACAGTGCGCAGGTGCAAGATATTCAATAACAAACAAACAAAGATACTTTGAAAACGAAAACAAAACCAGCCATCATAGGCAATATAACTCACACTTTAGATACACAGCCTCACAGCCATTTTTCCACATCAGTCTATGTCTCACCCTTAAATAGGCCTACCAATCCCAAGTTTATTGGAAGAACCCACTACACAACAGGGTGTAATACCTATGCAGTAACAATGTACTTTCCCATACATAGGCCTACCTACCTACATAACATAACACATAACTTACCATATAAAAGACATAAATGGCCATACATATACTTTACATACAGACAGGAACATTACATGCAACACTCAGAACAAACAGTAACAAGCTAATTCAACACAGCCGACTCATCACCCCCACACTAAACCACACACTTTCCACTGTCCCGGGACAGGGAATAAGGAACTAGCCCCAACGTGGTTCGTTTTTCCCCTGGGGACCAGTATTCGGGTGCACACAAACAGAACCCCGGCAAACAAAATGCGTGAGTGTCGTGTATAGGGAGGGAAAGTGCTAACAATATGCTTAATTCCATAATACTTCAATATACTATAAATGTTACTCTCTTTAACTAAGACACAATGTTGTGAATGTTATACTCTCAATACTTTTCTCTTTTTTTGAAATTGTAAACAAGGCAAAAACCACATACAGAGACTAATGAAATCTTTTTGTGTTTCCCAGTGGAACATTCAGGGCTTAAGATCCTCTGTTTTTGGTTTAAAAAGCAGAGACCCTGAATTTATATCTTCTGTAAAAGATGTTGATGTTTTAATCCTGCAGGAGACATGGTACAAAGGAGATGAGCCCACTGGCTGTCCCCCAGGTTACAAAGAGCTAGTGGTCCCATCCACTAAACTAAAAGGTGTGACTCAAGGCAGAAACTCAGGAGGGATGCTTATTTGGCTTAAATCAGAACTCCTACCCTCAATAGAAATAATCAAGAAGGGAAAAAATAATTTGTGGCTAAAAATAAAAAAAGAAACCATATTGACACCTCAAAACCTCTTCCTCTGTGCAATTTATATCCCCCCCATTGAGTCCCCCTACTACGATGAGGATATCTTCTCTGATTTAGAGGGAGAAATCAGCTTCTTCCAGACTCAGGGAAACGTTATGATCTGTGGAGATCTTAATTCTAGGACGGGTGAGGAGCTTGATTTTGTCAGCACACAAGGTGATGACTTCATCACAGGAGATAATATCCATTTCCCTGCTTACTCCTGTAGACAAAACTATGACAAGTCCACAAATGTCCATGGAAAGGAGCTGCTGCGGCTCTGCCGAAGCCTGGGTCTGTGCATAGTCAATGGTAGGCTGCGAGGTGACTCCCTTGGTCGATATACCTATGGTTCAACTCTTGGCTGTAGTACTGTGGATTACGCCATCACAGATTTAGACATGAGCTTCCTGAGAGCTTTCACAGTCAAGCCACTGACACCATTGTCTGACCACAGTCAAATTACTGTATATTTAAACAGATCAGAGATCCCCAACCCCTACAAAAAACATGAGGAATTGTACAAAATCAAAGCCAACTATAGGTGGAGTAAAGAAAGCCCCGAAAACTATCAAAAGTCAATTGGCCAACCAGAAACACAAACACTACTGAACTCATTTCTATCTACAAACTACCCCCATAGTAAAGAAGGCACTAACTTGGCCGTATATCATCTACAAAAACTATTCCACCATGTGGCTCAAACTTCAAATTTGACCACAATTAAAAACAAACAAAAGAAAAATAAATCAGACGATTGGATTGATTCTGAATGTAAAAATCAGAGAAAAAGCTTAAGGAAATTATCCAACCAGAAACACCGGCAACCAGACAACCAAGACATACGCTCTCTGTATACTGAATGCCTCAAGAGGTACAAAAATACAGTAAGAGCAAAGAAAAATAAATATATGCAAAGCCAATTGAATGAAATAGAAGAATCACTCGACTCAAACAAATTCTGGGAAAACTGGAAACATTTCAAGAAAAGGCCTCACAATGACTTAGCTATCCAGAATGGTTCTATTTGGAGAGAGCATTTCACAAACCTATTTGATCATCCCACACTAAATTCTGACCAACAGCAAATATGTAACAAACTGAAAAACCTCGAAATTTCCATAAAAGATAATCAAAACCCACTGGATTTTCCAATAACCCAGAAAGAGCTTGTAGAAAAGCTAAACAAACTACATCTAAGAAAGGCCTGTGGTGTAGATGGCATCCTGAACGAGATGCTAGTACACACAGACCTCAAATTTCAATTGGCTATTCTAAAGCTCTTTAATCTGATATTAAATGTCGGATACTTCCCTGACTCTTGGAACAAAGGACTTATCACCCCCATTTATAAAAATGGTGATAAACTTAATTATATTATTAAGCAAATAATTACAGGGGTATTTGCGTTAACAGCAACCTTGGGAAAGTGTTCTGTAGCATTATGAACACAAGAATGATTGAATACATCACAGAACACAATGTAATAAGCAAAAACCAAATTGGATTCCTCCCAAACCATCGGACATCAGACCACATCTTCACACTGAACACACTCATTGATAAACATGTACATCAAAATAAAAGAAAAATATTTGCTTGCTTCGTGGACTTTCAAAAGGCCTTTGACTCCATATGGCATGAAGGCCTATTATATAGACTGATCCAGAGCGGTGTAGGAGGAAAACTATACGACATAATCAAGTCTATGTATCTTAGCAGCAAATTCGCCATCAAAATTGGATGTAACAGGACGGATTTCTTTCACCAAAGTAGGGGAGTACGACAGGGTTGCAGTTTAAGCCCTACACTGTTTAATATTTACATAGACGAATTGGCGAACACATTACAGAAATCTGCAGGTGCAGGACTCATGCTGCAGGATACTGAGGTCAAGTGTCTGCTTTTCGCAGACGACTTGGTTTTGATATCACCAACAAAAGAGGGATTGCAGCACCACATGGACGTACTAGAAAAATTTTGCCAGACATGGGCCCTAAAAAATCCTGAAAAAACCAAGGTTTTAATATTTCAAAAACGTTCCAGGCTACAGGGAAACACCAACAATTTTAAAATAGGCACCAGGACAATTGACCAGACAAATAATTATACCTATCTAGGCATAACCCTGACCTCAACAGGACACTTTGGCTTGGCTGTGAAGGAACTAAAAGAAAAAGCAAAAAGAGCATTTTATGCCATTAAAAGATCAAGATTAGAGTTACCCATTAGAATTTGGATTAAGCTTTTTAAATCTGTGATTGAACCAATCGCACTATATGGCTCCGAAATATGGGGTTTGGGGTACGAATTCTCAACCTGGGATAAACACCCAGTTGAAGCCCTGCATGCAGAGTTCTGCAAAAGTATCCTCCGGGTGCAGAGGAAGACGCCGAACAATGCATGCAGGGCAGAGCTAGGCCAATACCCCCTTATCATTAACATCCAAAAAAGAGCCCTCAAATTCTGGCAACACATAAAAATGAGCAACCCCAACTCACTCCACCATCTAGCACTGCAATGCCAAGAGCAAAATATAGAAAGAAGCCCTCTCAGCCAACTTGTCCTGAGACTCAGCGACCTAACACTATCCCATATCACTGAGGCCCAGGACAATGTTACAGTAGCAAGAACAATTAGACCCAACCAAATTACAAACAATGAAAAGGAAAACTACATCACCCATTGGAAAGAAGTAACCCAAACACAATCTAAATTACAATGTTATTTGGCTCTAAAACGTGAATACACAATAGCTACTTACCTGAGCACACTAAAGGACCCCAAGCTCAGAAAAACCACGACTATGTACAGACTCAGTGAGCACAGTCTCTCCATCGAAAAAGGCAGACACAGGCAGACCTGGCTGCCCAGAGAGGAGAGGCTGTGTTCACACTGCAGCTTAGGGGCTGTGGAGACAGAGCTACACTTCTTAACAGAATGCCCAAAATATGAGGAAATTCGGACACTATCATTCGAAAAAATAAATTCAACCCTCCCTGAGTTTCTGACCTGGACAAATGAGGAAAAAATGCCTTACATCCTTGGTGAGCATGAGGATGTGGCCATTCTGGCTGCAAAATTTGTAGCAGCCTGCCATAACCTGAGGGACAGCCAGTGAGGCCACAAACACCAACAATGGTGTATAGTTGTTATTACAGTGCATGGAAATGCACTGTATTGATATTCCTTCGTTTTTTCTTTTTATTACAGTGCATGGAAATGCACTGTATTGATATTCCTTCGTTTTTTCTTTTTATTACAGTGCATGGAAATGCACTGTATTGTTATTCCTAGGCTTTTTCTTTTTACAGTGCATGGAAATGCACTGTATTGTTATTCCTAGGCTTTTTCTTTTTATTATTACAGTGCATGGAAATGCACTGTATTGATATTCCTTCGTTTTTTCTTTTTATTTTTATTTTTATTATTATTCTTCCAGGCCCTAATTTGACTCAAACCGCTTATCGTAGGAACTTGGTTCAAACTTTGTCACGTAGCTCTTGCATCAAATTTTCAGTCTATTATTTTTCATATTTCTATGACTTTTACTTTTTGAGATATGAAATAAAAACTAAACTTAATTTTGCCATAGACTTAACATTGGCTTTGTGACATCATAATTAGCTTTTAAAGAAATAGAATGGAATCAACTTTGCCAGTGTTCTCTCACTGACTTCAGCAACTTCAATGGAACTTCTTCTCTGTGTGTCTCTCCATTGAACTGTATAGCTCACTTGTCATCCACTTTCTTTCACTTCTTTTTCTTCACTTCCTCTCACTTTCTCTATCACTCTCTCTATTTCTTCCAATCTCAATAACTTTTAAAACTATATTAAAATAACACTTTTTATAGCAAAGCAACCACTATAATTACTTAGTAACAACCTAGCAACCACTTCCATAATGACACCCTGGCAACCACCTTAGCAACCAATTTGATTTCCCTAGCAACCAACATGATTTCCCTAGCAACCAACCTAGTAACCACTTTTTATAGAATAGTAACCACTTTATTTAGCCTAGCAACACCTTAGTAATCACTTTAAGTACCCTAGCATAATCCTTGCAATGACTTTCCATGCACTGGTATTTCCTTCAGGAAATGCTTTTCTAGTTTTTATTATTATTATTCTTCCAGGCCCTAATTTGACTTGAACCTCTTATCGTAGGAACTTGGTTCAAACTTTGACACGTAGCTCTTGCATCAAATTTTCAGTCTATTACTTTTCATATTTCTATGACTTTTACTTTTTGAAATATTAAATAAAAACTAAACTTAATTTTGCCATAGACTTAACATTGGCTTTGTGACATCATAATTAGCTTTTAAAGAAATAGAATGGAATCAACTTTGCCAGTGTTCTCTCACTGACTTCAGCAACTTCAATGGAACTTCTTCTCTGTGTGTCTCTCCATTGAACTGGATAGCTCACTTGTCATCCCCACTTTCTTTTGCTTCTTTTTCTTCACTTCCTCTCACTTTCTCTATCACTCTCTCTATTTCTTCCAATTTTGATAACTTTTCAAAACTATATTTAAAATAACACTTTTTATAGCAAAGCAACCACTATAATTACTTAGTAACAACCTAGCAACCACTTCCATAATGACACCCTGGCAACCACCTTAGCAACCAATTTGATTTCCCTAGCAACCAACGTGATTTCCCTAGCAACCAACCTAGTAACCACTTTTTATAGAATCGTAACCACTTTATTTAGCCTAGCAACACCTTAGTAATCACTTTAAGTACCCTAGCATAACCCTTGCAATGACTTTCCATGCACTGGTATTTCCTTCAGGAAATGCTTTTCTAGTTACAGTGCATGGAAATGCACTGTATTGTTATTCCTAGGCTTTTTCTTTTTATTATTTTTATTATTATTATTCTTCCAGGCCCTAATTTGACTTGAACCTCTTATCGTAGGAACTTGGTTCAAACTTTGACACGTAGCTCTTGCATCAAATTTTCAGTCTATTACTTTTCATATTTCTATGACTTTTACTTTTTGAGATATTAAATAAAAACTAAACTTAATTTTGCCATAGACTTAACATTGGCTTTGTGACATCATAATTGGCTTTTAAAGAAATAGAATGGAATCAACTTTGCCAGTGTTCTCTCACTGACTTCAGCAACTTCAATGGAACTTCTCTGTGTCTTTCCATTGAACTGGATAGCTCACTTGTCTTCCCCACTTTCTTTTGCTTCCTTTTCTTCACTTCCTCTCACTTTCTCTATCACTCTCTCTATTTCTCCCAATTTCAATAACTTTTTAAAACTATATTTAAAATAACACTTTTTATAGCAAAGCAACCACTATAATTACTTAGTAACAACCTAGCAACCACTTCCATAATGACACCCTGGCAACCACCTTAGCAACCAACGTGATTTCCCTAGCAACCAATGTGATTTCCCTAGCAACCAACCTAGTAACCACTTTTTATAGAATAGTAACCACTTTATTTAGCCTAGCAACATGATAGTAATCACTTTAAGCACCCTAGCATAACCCTAGCAATGACTTTCCATGCACTGGTATTTCCTTCAGGAAATGCTTTTCTAGTTATTATTTTTATTTTTATTATTATTCTTCCAGGCCCTAATTTGACTCTAACCGCTTATCGTAGGAACTTGGATCAAACTTTGTCACGTAGCTCTTGCATCAAAGTTTCGGCCTATTACTTTTCATATTTCTACGACTTTCACTTTTTGAAATATGAAATAAAAACTAAACTTAATTTTGCCATAGACTTTACATTGGCTTTGTGACATCATAATTAGCTTTTAAAGAAATAGAATGGAATCAACTTTGCCAGTGTTCTCTCACTGACTTCAGCAACTTCAATGGAACTTCTTCTCTGTGTGTCTCTCCATTGAACTGGATAGCTCACTAGTCATCCCCCCTTTCTTTCACTTCTTTTTCTTCACTTCCTCTCACTTTCTCTATCACTCTCTCTATTTCTCCCAATTTTGATAACTTTTCAAAACTATATTTAAAATAACACTTTTTATAGCAAAGCAACCACTAAAATTACTTAGTAACAACCTAGCAACCACTTCCATAATGACACCCTGGCAACCACCTTAGCAACCAATGTGATTTCCCTAGCAACCAACATGATTTCCCTAGCAACCAACCTAGTAACCACTTTTTACAGAATAGTAACCACTTTAATTAGCCTAGCAACACCTTAGTAATCACTTTAAGTACCCTAGCATAATCCTTGCAATGACTTTCCATGCACTGGTATTTCCTTCAGGAAATGCTTTTCTAGTTACAGTGCATGGAAATGCACTGTATTGTTATTCCTAGGCTTTTTACAGTGCATGAAAATGCACTGTACTGTTCTTCCTAGGCTTCTTATTATTCCAACTTCTTCTAACGCTCGCAATTCAGCTTGAACCGTTTGACGTAGAAACTTGATTCAAACTTTGCTACGTAGGTCTTACTAAGGAGACCTGTGCAATATATTTTTCAACTTTGTAACTTTTATACTTTTTAAACTGTAAATTAAAAACTATTAAACATTTCCCCATAGACTTAACATTGCTCATTATGACATCACGGCAGCAATTAGAATGTTACACCAGGTGGCCAGTCCAGGTGCAGCAGCTCTCTCTCTCTCTCTCTCAGGCTACACTGGCTCTCTTGAGACTACATTTTCTGTTCCCCTGTATCAACTGTATCAACATAAGTCTTCCTAATTCCATCCAACTTTCTATCCATTCATCTTCTTCAAACCATTCACTCATCCAGTTAAATTGATTACACCTGTATCAACTACTCTCAGAGAGCTGTATCAGTGTCTCTCTTAACAAGAATATAAGGCACATTCCATCCAACCTTCTATCCATTCATCTTCTTCAGACCATTCACTCATCCACCCATTAAACTGTCGATCAATATCTATTAAACAATCTGCCTATCAACATCCATTAAACAGTCTGTCTATCAACATGAATTAGACTATCTACATACAACTTTTAAAGTATTTACTGTGGGTGCCTCTCAAGCAGCGTTTATATGTCCTCCCTCGCTCCTCGATCCTCAATGATCTACATAAAGAAAGATCAGTGAGGATCGAGGAGCGAGAGAGGACGCGTAAACACTATATGAGAGGCACCTTCTGTCTCAGGCTTTAAGCATGCAATCTCATTAAGACTACAGATCCTGTTTCACTACTTCCTCTGTCCACAACTGTTTCAAAATAAAAGTCCTCACTGCAATAATACACCATTAAATCATTTAACCATTGAAACTACTCAACTATTTAACTGTTCAACCATTCCAACTGTCAGTTATCATCAACTATGCCTCCAGTCAACTACATGAAACCTCCATGTACCTAGCAACCAACATAGCAACCATTAAAATTAAGCGTTTATGACCGTTTCCATAGCAACCAACATGATTACACTGCAGTAACTTCTTGTTTCCTGATAGTGGCCACAATGAATACCCTTGCAACAAATGTTTAAAAATAAAAGTCCGCACTAGCAAGTTAGCTAGTTAGCATGGTTAGCATAGTTAGCATGTTTAGCATAACTGCTAGAAATGATTGGCTAAGTTAGCTAATCAACCTGGTTAGCATGTTTAGCATAGTTAGCATTTTTAACATAACTGCAAAAAATCATCAACTAAGTTAGCTAATCAACCTGGTTAGCATTGTTAGCATTTTTAACATTGTTAGCATAATTAGCATTTTTAGCATTATTGCTAGAAATCATCAGTTAAGTTAGCTAATCAACCTGGTTAGCAATGTTAGTTTAAGTTAGCATTGTTACCATAGTTAGCATTGCTAGCATAGTTAGTGTTTTTAGCATCACTGCTAGAAATCATTAGCTAAGTTAGCTAATCAACCTGGTTAGAACTGTGAGCATAGTTAGCATAGTTAACATTTTTACCATAACTGCATGAAATCAGTAGCTAAGTTAACCAATCAACCTGGTTATCATTGTTACCATAGTTAACATTTTAACATGAATAGAAATCATTAGTTAAATTAGAACTGGAATGTTTCAGCTTTAAACTGTCTACCTTCACACTATCAACTCTCTGTAAACTATGCAACTACCATGTTTACCCTAGCTACACCTTAGTAACCATATCTACATTATCTATCTATTTTTGCATTTTCATGCACTGGTAATTCCTTGGAATTGCATTTCTAGTTCTTCTTCTAACGCACGCAATTCAGCTTCAACCGCTTAACGTAGAAACTCCATTCAAATTTTGTCGCGTAGGTCTTACTTACGCGATGTGGGCTTTGTATTTTTCAACTTTGTAACTTTTATACTTTTTAAACTATTAGTTAAAAACTATTATAATTTCGCCCATAGACTTAACATTGCTCATTATGACATCACGGCAGCAATTAGAATCTTACGCCAGGTGGCCGGCCACCTGGGCACCAACTGTCAGTTTCTCTGGCTTTAAGCATACAGTCTCTCTGAAGACTACACATATCCTGTTAAACTGTTTCCTCTGTCCACAACTGTTTCAAAATAAAAGTCCTCAATGCAATAATACACTATTAAATCATTTAACCATTGAAACTACTCAACTATTGAACTGTTCAACCATTCCAACTGTCAGTTATCATCCACTATGCCTCCAGTCAACTACATGAAACCTCCATGCACCTAGCAACCAACATAGCAACCATTACAATTAAGTGTTTATGACCGTTTCCATAGCAACCAACATGATTATACTGCAGTAACTTCTTGTTTCTTGATAGTGGCCACCATGGATACCCTAGCAACAAATGTTTCAAAATAAAAGTCCTCACTAGCAAGTTAGCTAGTTAGCAGGGTTAGCATAGTTAGCATTGTTAGCATAGGTAGCATTTTTAGCATAACTGCAAAAAATCATCAACTAAGTTAGCTAATCAACCTGGTTAGCATTATTAGCAAATTTAGCATTGTTAGCATAGTTAGCATTTTTAGCATTACTGTTAGAAATCATCGGTTAAGTTAGCTAATCAACCTGGTTAGCATTGTTAATAAAGTAAGCATTGCTAGCATAATTAGCGTTTTTAGCGTAACTGCTAGAAATCATTACTTAAGTTAGCTAATCAACATTTTAACATGAATAGAAATCATTAGTTAAGTTACAGCTGGAATGTTTCATCCTTAAACTGTCTACCTTCACACTATCAACTCTCTGTAAACTATGCAACCACCATGTTTACCCTAGCTACACCTTAGTAACCATATCTAGATTATCTATCTATTTTTGCATTTTCATGCACTGGTAATTCCTTGGAATTGCATTTCTAGTTCTTTTTATTATTTTTATTATTATTATTCTTCCAGGCCCTAATTTGACTTGAACCGCTTATCGTAGGAACTTGGTTCAAACTTTGTCACATAGCTCTTGCATCAAATTTTCAGTCTATTACTTTTCATATTTCTACGACTTTTACTTTTTGAGATATTGAATAAAAACTAAACTTAATTTTGCCATAGACTTAACATTGGCTTTGTGACATCATAATTAGCTTTTAAAGAAATAGAATGGAATCCACTTTGCCGGTGTTCTCTCACTGACTTCAGCAACTTCAATGAAACTTTTTCTCTGTGTGTCCTTCCATTGAACTGGATAGCTCACTTGTCATCCCCACTTTCTTTCACTTCTTTTTCTTCACTTCCTCTCACTTTCTCTATCACTCTCTCTATTTCTCCAATTTCAATAACTTTTTAAAACTATATTTAAAATAACACTTTTTATAGCAAAGCAACCACTATAATTACTTAGTAACAACCTAGCATCCACTTCCATAATTACACCCTGGCAACCGCCTTAGCAACCCATTTGATTTCCTTAGCAACCAACCTAGTAACCACTTTTTATAGAATAGTAACCACTTTAATTAGCCTAGCAACACCTTAGTAATAACTTTAAGTAGCCTACCCTAGCATAATCCTTGCAATGACTTTCCATGCACTGGTATTTCCTTCAGGAAATGCTTTTCTAGTTACAGTGCATGGAAATGCACTGTATTGTTATTCCTAGGCTTTTTCTTTTTATTATTTTTATTATTATTATTCTTCCAGGCCCTAATTTGACTCTAACCGCTTATCGTAGGAACTTGGTTCAAACTTTGTCACATAGCTCTTGCATCAAATTTTCAGTCTATTTCTTTTCATATTTCTATGACTTTTACTTTTTGAGATATGAAATAAAAACTAAACTTAATTTTGCCATAGACTTAACATTGGCTTTGTGACATCATAATTAGCTTTCAAAGAAATAGAATGGAATCAACTTTGCCAGTGTTCTCTCACTGACTTCAGCAACTTCAATGGAACTTCTTCTCTGTGTGTCTCTCCGTTGAACTGGATAGCTCACTTGTCATCCCCACTTTCTTTCACTTCTTTTTCTTCACTTCCTCTCACTTTCTCTATCACTCTCTCTACTTCTCCCAATTTCAATAACTTTTTAAAACTATATTTAAAATAACACTTTTTATAACAAAGGAACCACTATAATTACTTAGTAACAACCTAGCAACCACTTCCATAATGACACCCTGGCAACCACCTTAGCAACCAATGTGATATCCATAGCAACCAACGTGATTTCCCTAGCAACCAACCTAGTAACCACTTTTTATAGAATAGTAACCACTTTATTTAGCCTAGCAACACCTTAGTAATCACTTTAAGTACCCTAGCATAATCCTTGCAATGACTTTCCATGCACTGGTATTTCCTTCAGGAAATGCTTTTCTAGTTACAGTGCATGGAAATGCACTGTATTGTTATTCCTAGGCTTTTTCTTTTTATTATTTTTATTATTATTATTCTTCCAGGCCCTAATTTGACTTGAACCTCTTATCGTAGGAACTTGGTTCAAACTTTGACACGTAGCTCTTGCATCAAATTTTCAGTCTATTACTTTTCATATTTCTATGACTTTTACTTTTTGAAATATTAAATAAAAACTAAACTTAATTTTGCCATAGACTTAACATTGGCTTTGTGACATCATAATTAGCTTTTAAAGAAATAGAATGGAATCAACTTTGCCAGTGTTCTCTCACTGACTTCAGCAACTTCAATGGAACTTCTTCTCTGTGTGTCTCTCCATTGAACTGGATAGCTCACTTGTCATCCCCACTTTCTTTTGCTTCTTTTTCTTCACTTCCTCTCACTTTCTCTATCACTCTCTCTATTTCTTCCAATTTTGATAACTTTTCAAAACTATATTTAAAATAACACTTTTTATAGCAAAGCAACCACTATAATTACTTAGTAACAACCTAGCAACCACTTCCATAATGACACCCTGGCAACCACCTTAGCAACCAATTTGATTTCCCTAGCAACCAACGTGATTTCCCTAGCAACCAACCTAGTAACCACTTTTTATAGAATCGTAACCACTTTATTTAGCCTAGCAACACCTTAGTAATCACTTTAAGTACCCTAGCATAACCCTTGCAATGACTTTCCATGCACTGGTATTTCCTTCAGGAAATGCTTTTCTAGTTATTATTATTATTCTTCCAGGCCCTAATTTGACTCTAACCGCTTATCATAGGAACTTGGTTCAAACTTTGTCACGTAGCTCTTGCATCAAATTTTCAGTCTATTACTTTTCATATTTCTATGACTTTTACTTTTTGAGATATGAAATAAAAACTAAACTTAATTTTGCCATAGACTTAACATTGGCTTTGTGACATCATAATTAGCTTTTAAAGAAATAGAATGGAATCAACTTTGCCAGTGTTCTCTCACTGACTTCAGCAACTTCAATGGAACTTCTTCTCTGTGTGTCTCTCCATTGAACTGGATAGCTCACTTGTAATCCCCACTTTCTTTCACTTCTTTTTCTTCACTTCCTCTCACTTTCTCTATCACTCTCTATTTCTCCCAATTTCAATAACTTTTTAAAACTATATTTAAAATAACACTTTTTATAGCAAAGCAACCACTATAATTACTTAGTAACAACCTAGCAACCACTTCCATAATGACACCCTGGCAACCACCTTAGCAACCGACATGGTTTCCCTAGCAACCAACGTGATTTCCCTAGCAACCAACCTAGTAACCACTCTTTATAGAATAGTAGCCACTTTATTTAGCCTAGCAACACTATAGTTATCACTTTAATTACCCTAGCATAATCCTGGCAATGACTTTCCATGCACTGGTATTTCCTTCAGGAAATGCTTTTCTAGTTACAGTGCATGAAAATGCACTGTATTGTTATTCCAAAGTTTTTTCTTTTTATTACAGTGCATGGAAATGCACTGTATTGATATTCCTTCGTTTTTTCTTTTTATTATTACAGTGCATGGAAATGCACTGTATTGATATTCCTTCGTTTTTTCTTTTTATTATTACAGTGCATGAAAATGCACTGTACTGTTCTTCCTCGGTCTTCTTCTTCTTATTACAGTGCATGAAAATGCACTGTACTGTTCTTCCTATTCTTCTTATTATTATTACAGTGCATGAAAATGCACTGTACTGTTCTTCCTAGGCTTCTTCTTCTTATTATTCTTCTTCTAACGCACGCAAATCAGCTAGAACCGTTTAACGTAGAAACTTCATTCAAACTGCGTTACGTAGGTCTTACTTAGGACATGTGTGCTATGACTTTTCAACTTTGTAACTTTTATACTTTTTAAACTATTAGTTAAAAACTATTACAATTTCCCCCATAGACTTAACATTGCTCATTATGACATCACGGCAGCAATTAGAATCTTACTCCAGCTGGTCAGCCACCTGGGCACCAACTGTCAGTTTCTCTCAGGCAATCTCTCTGAAGACTACATATTCTGTTCCCCTGTATCCTCTGTGCACAACAGTATCAAAATGAGTCCTCTTAATTCCATCCAACTTTATATCCATTCATCTTCTTCAAACCATTCACTCATCCACCCATTCTAAACAGTCTGCCTATCAACATCAATTAGACGTTCTACATTCAACTTTTAAACAATCTACTCTGTCTCAGGCTGGCTCTCTTAAGACTAGCCAGTTAAATTGATTACACCTGTATCTGTATCCACTACTCTCAGTAGAGAGCTGTGTCTCTCCATTCTACAAGAATATAAGGCACATTCCATCCAACATTCTATCCATTCATCTTCTTCAGACCATTCACTCATCCACCCATTAAACTGTCTATCAACATCTATTAAACAATCTGTCTATCAACATCCATTAAACTCTCTGTCTATCAACATTAATTAGACTATCTACATTCAACTTTTTAATTATTTACTCTGTCTCAGGCTTTAAGAGTACACTCTGGCTCTCTTAAGACTAGCCAGTTAAATTGATTACACCTGTGTCAACTACTCTCAGAGAGCTGTATCAGTGTCTCTCTTAACAAGAATATAAGGCACATTCCATCCAACCTTCTATCCATTCATCTTCTTCAGACCATTCACTCATCCACCATTAAACTGTCAATCAATATCTATTAAACAATCTGCCTATCAACATCCACTAAACATTCTGTCTATCAACATTAATTAGACTATCTACATACAACTTTTAAAGTATTAACTGTGGGTCCCTCTCAAGCAGCGTTTATATGTCCTCCCTCGCTCCTCGATCCTCAATGATCTACATAAAGAAAGATAGAAGAAGGGCTAGACTATCCCATTGTTGCCGCTCCATCATTCTTTATGTAGATCAGTGAGGAGCGAGAGAGGACGCGTAAACGCTATATGAGAGGCACCTTCTGTCTCAGGCTTTAAGCATACAATCTCATTAAGACTACAGATCCTGTTAACTGTTTCCTCTGTCCACAACTGTTTCAAAATAAAAGTCCTCACTGCAATAATACACTATTAAATCATTTGACCATTGAAACTACTCAACTATTTAACTGTTCAACCATTCCAACTGTCAGTTATCATCAACTATGCCTCCAGTCAACTACATGAAACCTCCATGTACCTAGCAACCAACATAGCAACCATTAAAATTAAGCGTTTATGACCGTTTCCATAGCAACCAACATGATTATACTGCAGTAACTTCTTGTTTCCTGATAGTGGCCACCATGGATACCCTAGCAACAAATGTTTCAAAATAAAAGTCCTCACTACCAAGTTATATAGTTAGCATGGTTAGCTTTGTTAGCATAGCTAGCATTTTTAGCATAACTGCAAGAAATCATCAACTAAGTTAGCTAATCAACCTGGTTAGCATTGTTAGCAAATCTAGCATTGTTAGCATAGTTAGCATTTTTAGCATTACTGCTAGAAATCATCGGTTAAGTTAGCTAATCAACCTGGTTAGCATTGTTAGTAAAGTTAGCATTGCTAACATAATTAGCATTTTTAGCACAACTGCTAGAAATCATTAGCTAAGTTAGCTAATCAACATTTTAACATGAATAGAAATCATTAGTTAAGTTAGAACTGGAATGTTTCAGCTTTAAACTGTCTACCTTCACACTATCAACTCTCTGTAAACGATGCAACCACCATGTTTACCCTAGCTACACCTTAGTAACCATATCTACCTTTTTTTACATTTTCATGCACTGGTAATTCCTTGGAATTGCATTTCTAGTTATTAAACTTCTTCTTCTAACGCTCGCAATTCAGCTTCAACCGTTTAACGTAGAAACTTCATTCAAACTTTGTTGCGTAGGTCTTGCTTATGCCATATGTGCTTTATATTTTTCAACTTTGTAACTTTTATACTTTTTAAACTATTAGTTAAAAACTATCACCATTTCCCCCATAGACTTAACATTGCTCATTATGACATCACGGCAGCAATTAGAATGTTACCCCAGCTGGTCAGCCACCTGGGCACCAACTGTCAGTTTCTCTCAGGCTCCTCTCTGAAGACTACATATTCTGTTCCCCTGTATCCTCTGCGCACAACAGTATCAAAATAAGTCCTCCTAATTCCATCCAACTTTATATCCATTCATCTTCTTCAAACCATTCACTCATCCACCCATTCTAAACAGTCTGCCTATCAACAACATCAATTAGACGCTCTACATTGAACTTTTAAACAATCTACTCTGTCTCAGGCTGGCTCTCTTAAGACTAGCCAGTTAAATTGATTACACCTGTATCTGTATCCACTACTCTCAGTAGAGAGCTGTGTCTCTCCATTCTACAAGAATATAAGGCACATTCCATCCAACATTCTATCCATTCATCTTCTTCAGACCATTCACTCATCCACCCATTAAACTGTCTATCAACATCTATTAAACAATCTGTCTATCAACATCCATTAAACTTTAAATTAAACATTAATTAGACTATCTACATTCAACTTTTAAATTATTTACTCTGTCTCAGGCTTTAAGAGTACTCTGGCACTCTTAAGACTAGCCAGTTAAATTGATTACACCTGTGTCAACTACTCTCAGAGAGCTGTATCAGTGTCTCTCTTAACAAGAATATAAGGCACATTCCATCCAACCTTCTATCCACTCATCTTCTTCAGACCATTCACTCATCCACCCATTAAACTGTCAATCAATATCTATTAAACAATCTGCCTATCAACATCCATTAAACATTCTGTCTATCAACATTAATTAGACTATCTACATACAACTTTTAAAGTATTTACTGTGGGTCCCTCTCAAGCAGCGTTTATATGTCCTCCCTCGCTCCTCGATCCTCAATGATCTACATAAAGAAAGATAGAAGAAGGGCTAGACTATCCCATTGTTGCCGCTCCATCATTCTTTATGTAGATCAGTGAGGAGCGAGAGAGGACGCGTAAACGCTATGAGAGGCACCTTCTGTCTCAGGCTTTAAGCATACAATCTCATTAAGACTACAGATCCTGTTTCACTACTTCCTCTGTCTACAACTGTTTCAAAATAAAGGTCCTCACTGCAATTATACACTATTAAATCATTTAACCATTGAAACTACTCAACTATTGAAATGTTCAACCATTCCAACTGTCAGTTATCATCAACTATGCCTCCAGTCAACTACATGAAACCTCCATGTACCTAGCAACCAACATAGCAACCATTAAAATTAAGTGTTTATAACCGTTTCCATAGCAACCAACATGATTATACTGCAGTAACTTCTTGTTTCCTGATAGTGGCCACCATGGATACCCTAGCAACAAATGTTTCAAAATAAAAGTCCTCACTAGCAAGTTAGCTAGTTAGCATAGTTAACATTGTTAACATAGTTAGCATTTTTAGCATAACTGCAAAAAATCATCAACTAAGTTAGCTAATCAACCTGGTTAGCATTGTCAGCAAATTTAGCATTGTTAGCATAGTTAGCATTTTTAACATTACTGCTAGAAATCATCGATAAGTTAGCTAATCAACCTGGTTAGCATTGTTAGTAAAGTTAGCATTGCTAGCATAATTAGCATTTTTAGCTTAACTGCTAGAAATCATTAGCTAAGTTAGCTAATCAACATTTTAACATGAATAGAAATCATTAGTTAAGTTAGAACTGGAATGTTTCATCTTTAAACTGTCTACCTTCACACTATCAACTCTCTGTAAACTATGCAACCACCATGTTTACCCTAGCTACACCTTAGTAACCATATCTACATTATCTATCTTTTTTAGCATTTTCATGCACTGGTAATTCCTTGGAATTGCATTTCTAGTTACAGTGCATGAAAATGCACTGTACTGTTCTTCCTATTCTTCTTATTATTACAGTGCATGAAAATGCACTGTACTGTTCTTCCTAGGCTTCTTATTATTAAACTTCTTCTTCTAACGCTCGCAATTCAGCTTCAACCGTTTAACGTAGAAACTTCATTCAAACTTTGTTGCGTAGGTCTTGCTTATGCCATATGTGCTTTGTATTTTTCAACTTTGTAACTTTTATACTTTTTAAACTATTAGTTAAAAACTATCACCATTTCCCCCATAGACTTAACATTGCTCATTATGACATCACGGCAGCAATTAGAATGTTACCCCAGCTGGTCAGCCACCTGGGCACCAACTGTCAGTTTCTCTCAGGCTCCTCTCTGAAGACTACATATTCTGTTCCCCTGTATCCTCTGTGCACAACAGTATCAAAATAAGTCCTCCTAATTCCATCCAACTTTATATCCATTCATCTTCTTCAAACCATTCACTCATCCACCCATTCTAAACAGTCTGCCTATCAACAACATCAATTAGACGCTCTACATTGAACTTTTAAACAATCTACTCTGTCTCAGGCTGGCTCTCTTAAGACTAGCCAGTTAAATTGATTACACCTGTATCTGTATCCACTACTCTCAGTAGAGAGCTGTGTCTCTCCATTCTACAAGAATATAAGGCACATTCCATCCAACATTCTATCCATTCATCTTCTTCAGACCATTCACTCATCCACCCATTAAACTGTCTATCAACATCTATTAAACAATCTGTCTATCAACATCCATTAAACTCTCTGTCTATCAACATTAATTAGACTATCTACATTCAACTTTTAAATTATTTACTCTGTCTCAGGCTTTAAGAGTACTATGGCTCTCTTAAGACTAGCCAGTTAAATTGATTACACCTGTGTCAACTACTCTCAGAGAGCTGTATCAGTGTCTCTCTTAACAAGAATATAAGGCACATTCCATCCAACCTTCTATCCATTCATCTTCTTCAGACCATTCACTCATCCACCCATTACACTGTCAATCAATATAAAACAATCTGCCTATCAACATCCATTAAACATTCTATCTATCAACATGAATTAGACTATCTACATACAACTTTTAAAGTATTTACTGTGGGTCCCTCTCAAGCAGCGTTTATATGTCCTCCCTCGCTCCTCGATCCTCAATGATCTACATAAAGAAAGATAGAAGAAGGGCTAGACTATCCCATTGTTGCCGCTCCATCATTCTTTATGTAGATCAGTGAGGAGCGAGAGAGGACGCGTAAACGCTATGAGAGGCACCTTCTGTCTCAGGCTTTAAGCATACAATCTCATTAAGACTACAGATCCTGTTTCACTACTTCCTCTGTCCACAACTGTTTCAAAATAAAGGTCCTCACTGCAATAATACACTATTAAATCATTTAACCATTGAAACTACTCAACTATTGAACTGCTCAACCATTCCAACTGTCAGTTATCATCCACTATGCCTCCAGTCAACTACATGAAACCTCCATGTACCTAGCAACCAACATAGCAACCATTAAAATTAAGTGTTTATGACCGTTTCCATAGCAACCAACATGATTATACTGCAGTAAATTCTTGTTTCCTGATAGTGGCCACCATGGATACCCTAGCAACAAATGTTTCAAAATAAAAGTCCTCACTAGCAAGTTAGCTAGTTAGCATAGTCAGCATTTTTAGCATAACTGCTAGAAATCATCGGTTAAGTTAGCTAATCAACCTGGTTAGCATTGTTAGTAAAGTTAGCATTGCTAGCATAATAAGCATTTTTAGCGTAACTGCTAGAAATCATTAGCTAAGTTAGCTAATCAACATTTTAACATGAATAGAAATCATTAGGTAAGTTAGAACTGGAATGTTTCATCTTTAAACTGTCTACCTTCACACTATCAACTCTCTGTAAACTATGCAACCACCATGTTTACCCTAGCTACACCTTAGTAACCATATCTACATTATCTATCTATTTTTGCATTTTCATGCACTGGTAATTCCTTGGAATTGCATTTCTAGTTATTATTAAACTTCTTCTTCTAACGCTCGCAATTCAGCTTCAACCGTTTAACGTAGAAACTTCATTCAAACTTTGTTGCGTAGGTCTTGCTTATGCCATATGTGCTTTATATTTTTCAACTTTGTAACTTTTATACTTTTTAAACTATTAGTTAAAAACTATCACCATTTCCCCCATAGACTTAACATTGCTCATTATGACATCACGGCAGCAATTAGAATGTTACCCCAGCTGGTCAGCCACCTGGGCACCAACTGTCAGTTTCTCTCAGGCTCCTCTCTGAAGACTACATATTCTGTTCCCCTGTATCCTCTGCGCACAACAGTATCAAAATAAGTCCTCCTAATTCCATCCAACTTTATATCCATTCATCTTCTTCAAACCATTCACTCATCCACCCATTCTAAACAGTCTGCCTATCAACAACATCAATTAGACGCTCTACATTGAACTTTTAAACAATCTACTCTGTCTCAGGCTGGCTCTCTTAAGACTAGCCAGTTAAATTGATTACACCTGTATCTGTATCCACTACTCTCAGTAGAGAGCTGTGTCTCTCCATTCTACAAGAATATAAGGCACATTCCATCCAACATTCTATCCATTCATCTTCTTCAGACCATTCACTCATCCACCCATTAAACTGTCTATCAACATCTATTAAACAATCTGTCTATCAACATCCATTAAACTTTAAATTAAACATTAATTAGACTATCTACATTCAACTTTTAAATTATTTACTCTGTCTCAGGCTTTAAGAGTACTCTGGCACTCTTAAGACTAGCCAGTTAAATTGATTACACCTGTGTCAACTACTCTCAGAGAGCTGTATCAGTGTCTCTCTTAACAAGAATATAAGGCACATTCCATCCAACCTTCTATCCACTCATCTTCTTCAGACCATTCACTCATCCACCCATTAAACTGTCAATCAATATCTATTAAACAATCTGCCTATCAACATCCATTAAACATTCTGTCTATCAACATTAATTAGACTATCTACATACAACTTTTAAAGTATTTACTGTGGGTCCCTCTCAAGCAGCGTTTATATGTCCTCCCTCGCTCCTCGATCCTCAATGATCTACATAAAGAAAGATAGAAGAAGGGCTAGACTATCCCATTGTTGCCGCTCCATCATTCTTTATGTAGATCAGTGAGGAGCGAGAGAGGACGCGTAAACGCTATGAGAGGCACCTTCTGTCTCAGGCTTTAAGCATACAATCTCATTAAGACTACAGATCCTGTTTCACTACTTCCTCTGTCTACAACTGTTTCAAAATAAAGGTCCTCACTGCAATTATACACTATTAAATCATTTAACCATTGAAACTACTCAACTATTGAAATGTTCAACCATTCCAACTGTCAGTTATCATCAACTATGCCTCCAGTCAACTACATGAAACCTCCATGTACCTAGCAACCAACATAGCAACCATTAAAATTAAGTGTTTATAACCGTTTCCATAGCAACCAACATGATTATACTGCAGTAACTTCTTGTTTCCTGATAGTGGCCACCATGGATACCCTAGCAACAAATGTTTCAAAATAAAAGTCCTCACTAGCAAGTTAGCTAGTTAGCATAGTTAACATTGTTAACATAGTTAGCATTTTTAGCATAACTGCAAAAAATCATCAACTAAGTTAGCTAATCAACCTGGTTAGCATTGTCAGCAAATTTAGCATTGTTAGCATAGTTAGCATTTTTAACATTACTGCTAGAAATCATCGATAAGTTAGCTAATCTACCTGGTTAGCATTGTTAGTAAAGTTAGCATTGCTAGCATAATTAGCATTTTTAGCTTAACTGCTAGAAATCATTAGCTAAGTTAGCTAATCAACATTTTAACATGAATAGAAATCATTAGTTAAGTTAGAACTGGAATGTTTCATCTTTAAACTGTCTACCTTCACACTATCAACTCTCTGTAAACTATGCAACCACCATGTTTACCCTAGCTACACCTTAGTAACCATATCTACATTATCTATCTTTTTTAGCATTTTCATGCACTGGTAATTCCTTGGAATTGCATTTCTAGTTATTATTATTCTTCTTCTAACGCACGCAATTCAGCTTCAACCGCTTAACGTAGAAACTCCATTCAAATTTTGACGCGTAGGTCTTACTTACGCGATGTGGGCTTTGTATTTTTCAACTTTGTAACTTTTATACTTTTTAAACTATTAGTTAAAAACTATTACAATTTCCCCCATAGACTTAACATGGCTCATTATGACATCACGGCAGCAATTAGAATGTTACCCCAGCTGGTCAGCCACCTGGGCACCAACTGTCAGTTTCTCTCAGGCTTTACAATCTCTCTGAAGACTTCTGTTCTGTTCCCCTGTATCCTCTGCGCACAACAGTATCAAAATAAGTCCTCCTAATTCCATTCAACTTTATATCCATTCATCTTCTTCAAACCATTCACTCATCCACCCATTCTAAACAGTCTGCCTATCAACATCAATTAGACGCTCTACATTCAACTTTTAAACAATCTACTCTGTCTCAGGCTGACTAGCCAGTTAAATTGATTACACCTGTATCTGTATCCACTACTCTCAGTAGAGAGCTGTGTCTCTCCATTCTACAAGAATATAAGGCACATTCCATCCAACATTCTATCCATTCATCTTCTTCAGACCATTCACTCATCCACCCATTAAACTGTCTATCAACATCTATTAAACAATCTGTCTATCAACATCCATTAAACTCTCTGTCTATCAACATTAATTAGACTATCTAGATTCAACTTTTAAATTATTTACTCTGTCTAAGGCTTTAAGAGTAGGCTACTCTGGCTCTCTTAAGACTAGCCAGTTAAATTGATTACACCTGTGTCAACTACTCTCAGAGAGCTGTATCAGTGTCTCTCTTAACAAGAATATAAGGCACATTCCATCCAACCTTCTATCCATTCATCTTCTTCAGACCATTCACTCATCCACCCATTAAACTGTCAATCAATATCTATTAAACAATCTGCCTATCAACATCCATTAAACATTCTGTCTATCAACATTAATTAGACTATCTACATACAACTTTTAAAGTATTTACTGTGGGTCCCTCTCAAGCAGCGTTTATATGTCCTCCCTCGCTCCTCGATGATCTACATAAAGAAAGATAGAAGAAGGGCTAGACTATCCCATTGTTGCCGCTCCATCATTCTTTATGTAGATCAGTGAGGAGCGAGAGAGGACGCGTAAACGCTATATGAGAGGCACCTTCTGTCTTAGGCTTTAAGCATACAATCTCATTAAGACTACAGATCCTGTTTCACTACGTCCTCTGTCCACAACTGTTTCAAAATAAAGGTCCTCACTGCAATAATACACTATTAAATCATTTAACCATTGAAACTACTCAACTATTGAACTGTTCAACCATTCCAACTGTCAGTTATCATCCACTATGCCTCCAGTCAACTACATGAAACCTCCATGTACCTAGCAACCAACATAGCAACCATTAAAATTAAGTGTTTATGACTGTTTCCATAGCAACCAACATGATTATACTGCAGTAACTTCTTGTTTCCTGATAGTGGCCACCATGGATACCCTAGCAACAAATGTTTCAAAATAAAAGTCCTCACTAGCAAGTTAGCTAGTTAGCATGGTTAGCATTGTTAACATAGTTAACATTTTTAGTATAACTGCAAAAAATCATCAACTAAGTTAGCTAATCAACCTGGTTAGCATTGTTAGCAAATTTAGCATTGTTAGCATAGTTAGCATTTTTAGCATTACTGCTAGAAATCATCGGTTAAGTTAGCTAATCAACCTGGTTAGCATTGTTAGTAAAGTTAGCATTGCTAGCATAATAAGCATTTTTAGCGTAACTGCTAGAAATCATTAGCTAAGTTAGCTAATCAACATTTTAACATGAATAGAAATCATTACTTAAGTTAGAACTGGAACGTTTCATCTTTAAAACGTCTACCTTCACACTATCAACTCTCTGTAAACTATGCAACCACCATGTTTACCCTAGCTACACCTTAGTAACCATATCTACATTATCTATCTATTTTTGCATTTTCATGCACTGGTAATTCCTTGGAATTGCATTTCTAGTTATTATTATTCTTCCAGGCCCTAATTTGACTCTAACCGCTTATCGTAGGAACTTGGTTCAAACTTTGTCACGTAGCTCTTGCATCAAATTTTCAGTCTATTACTTTTCATACTTTTACGACTTTTACTTTTTGAGATACTAAATAAAAACTAAACTTATTTTTGCCATAGACTTAACATTGGCTTTGTGACATCATAATTAGCTTTTAAAGAAATAGAATGGAATCAACTTTGCCAGTGTTCTCTCACTGACTTCAGCAACTTCAATGGAACTTCTTCTCTGTGTGTCTCTCCATTGAACTGGATAGCTCACTTGTCATCCCCACTTTCTTTTGCTTCTTTTTCTTCACTTCCTTTCACTTTCTCTATCACTCTCTCTATTTCTCCCAATTTCAATAACTTTTTAAAACTATTATTTAAAATAACACTTTTTATAGCAAAGCAACCACTATAATAACTTAGCAACAACCTAGCAACCACTTCCATAATGACACCCTGGCAACCACCTTAGCAGCCGACATGATTTCCCTAGCAACCAATGTGATTTCCCTAGCAACCAACCTAGTAACCACTTTTTATAGAATAGTAACCACTTTATTTAGCCTAGCAACACCTTAATAATCACTTTAAGTACCCTAGCATAATCCTTGCAATGACTTTCCATGCACTGGTATTTCCTTCAGGAAATGCTTTTCTAGTTATTATTATTCTTCCAGGCCCTAATTTGACTCTAACCGCTTATCGTAGGAACTTGGTTCAAACTTTGTCACGTAGCTCTTGCATCAAATTTTCAGTCTATTACTTTTCATACTTTTACGACTTTTACTTTTTGAGATATTAAATAAAAGCTAAACTTAATTTTGCCATAGACTTAACATTGGCTTTGTGACATCATAATTAGCTTTTAAAGAAATAGAATGGAATCAACTTTGCCGGTGTTCTCTCACTGACTTCAGCAACTTCAATGGAACTTCTTCTCTGTGTGTCTCTCCATTGAACTGGATAGCTCACTTGTCATCCCCACTTTCTTTCACTTCTTTTTCTTCACTTCCTCTCACTTTCTCTATCACTCTCTCTATTTCTCCCAATTTTGATAACTTTTCAAAACTATATTTAAAATAACACTTTTTATAGCAAAGCAATCACTATAATTACTTAGTAACAACCTAGCAACCACTTCCATAATGACACCCTGGCAACCACCTTAGCAACCAATGTGATTTCCCTAGCAACCAACGTGATTTCCCTAGCAACCAACCTAGTAACCACTTTATTTAGCCTAGCAACACCTTAGAAATCACTTTAAGTACCCTACCATAATCCTTGCAATGGCTTTCCATGCACTGGTATTTCCTTCAGGAAATGCTTTTCTAGTTATTACAGTGCATGGAAATGCACTGTATTGATATTCCTTCGTTTTTTCTTTTTATTATTATTATTCTTCCAGGCCCTAATTTGACTCTAACCGCTTATCGTAGGAACTTGGTTCAAACTTTGTCACGTAGCTCTTGCATCAAATTTTCAGTCTATTACTTTTCATACTTTTACGACTTTTACTTTTTGAGATACTAAATAAAAACTAAACTTAATTTTGCCATAGACTTAACATTGGCTTTGTGACATCATAATTAGCTTTTAAAGAAATAGAATGGAATCAACTTTGCCAGTGTTCTCTCACTGACTTCAGCAACTTCAATGGAACTTCTTCTCTCTGTGTCTCTCCATTGAACTGGATAGCTCACTTGTCATCCCCACTTTCTTTTGCTTCTTTTTCTTCACTTCCTCTCACTTTCTCTATCACTCTCTCTATTTCTCCCAATTTCAATAATTTTTTTGAACTATTATTTAAAATAACACTTTTTATAGCAAAGCAACCACTATAATAACTTAGTAACAACCTAGCAACCACTTCCATAATGACACCCTGGCAACCGCCTTAGCAACCGACATGATTTCCCTAGCAACCAATGTGATTTCCCTAGCAACCAACCTAGTAACCACTTTTTATAGAATAGTAACCACTTCATTTAGCCTAGCAACACCTTAATAATCACTTTAAGTACCCTAGCATAATCCTTGCAATGACTTTCCATGCACTGGTATTTCCTTCAGGAAATGCTTTTCTAGTTACAGTGCATGGAAATGCACTGTATTGATATTCCTAGGCTTTTTCTTTTTATTATTATTATTATTATTATTATTCTTCCAGGCCCTAATTTGACTTGAACCACTTATCGTAGGAACTTGGTTCAAACTTTGTAACGTAGCTCTTGCATCAAAGTTTTGGCCCATTACTTTTCATACTTCTACAACTTTTACTTTTTGAGATATTTGATAAAAACTAAACTTAATTTTGCCATAGACTTAACATTGGCTTTGTGACATCATAATTGGCTTTTAAAGAATTAGAATGGAATCTACCTTGCCGGTGTTCTCTCACTGACTTCAGCAACTTCAATGGAACTTCTTCTCTGTGTCTCTCCATTGAACTGGATAGCTCACTTGTCATCCCCACTTTCTTTCACTTCTTTTTCTTCACTTCCTCTCACTTTCTCTATCACTCTCTATTTCTCCCAATTTCAATAACTTTTTCAAACTATATTTAAAATAACACTTTTTATAGCAAAGCAACCACTAAAATTACTTAGAAACAACCTAGCAACCACTTCCATAATTACACCCTGGCAACCACCATAGCAACCCACGTGATTTCCCTAGCAACAAACTTGATTTCCCTAGCAACCAACCTAGTAACCACTTTTTAATGAATAGTAACCACTTTATTTAGCCTAGCAACATCTTAGTAATCACTTTAAGTACCCTAGCATAATCCTAGCAATAACTTTCCATGCACTGGTATTTCCTTCAGGAAATGCTTTTCTAGTTATTACAGTGCATGAAAATGCACTGTACTGTTCTTCCTAGTCTTCAACTTCTTCATCTTCTTATTATTCTTCTTCTAACGCACGCAATTCAGCTTTAACCGCTTCACGTAGAAACTCCATTCAAACTATGTCGCGTAGGTCTTACTTACGCGATGTGGGCAAAGTATTTTTCAACTTTGTAACTTTTATACTTTTTAAACTATTAGTTAAAAACTATTACAATTTCCCCCATAGACTTAACATTGCTCATTATGACATCACGGCAGCAATTAGAATCTTACGCCAGCTGGTCAGCCACCTGCAGCCAACTGTCAGTTTCTCTCAGGCTCCTCTCTGAAGACTACATATTCTGTTCCCCTGTATCCTCTGTGCACAACAGTATCAAAATAAGTCCTCCTAATTCCATCCAACTTTATATCCATTCATCTTCTTCAAACCATTCACTCATCCACCCATTCTAAACAGTCTGCCTATCAACAACATCAATTAGACGCTCTACATTGAACTTTTAAACAATCTACTCTGTCTCAGGCTGGCTCTCTTAAGACTAGCCAGTTAAATTGATTACACCTGTATCTGTATCCACTACTCTCAGTAGAGAGCTGTGTCTCTCCATTCTACAAGAATATAAGGCACATTCCATCCAACATTCTATCCATTCATCTTCTTCAGACCATTCACTCATCCACCCATTAAACTGTCTATCAACATCTATTAAACAATCTGTCTAACAACATCCATTAAACTCTCTGTCTATCAACATTAATTAGACTATCTACATTCAACTTTTAAATTATTTACTCTGTCTCAGGCTTTAAGAGTAGGCTACTCTGGCTCTCTTAAGACTAGCCAGTTAAATTGATTACACCTGTGTCAACTACTCTCAGAGAGCTGTATCAGTGTCTCTCTTAACAAGAATATAAGGCACATTCCATCCAACCTTCTATCCATTCATCTTCTTCAGACCATTCACTCGTCCACCCATTAAACTGTCAATCAATATCTATTAAACAATCTGCCTATCAACATCCATTAAACATTCTATCTATCAACATTAATTAGACTATCTACATACAACTTTTAAAGTATTTACTGTGGGTCCCTCTCAAGCAGCGTTTATATGTCCTCCCTCGCCCCTCGATCCTCAATGATCTACATAAAGAAAGATAGAAGAAGGGCTAGACTATCCCATTGTTGCCGCTCCATCATTCTTTATGTAGATCAGTGAGGAGCGAGAGAGGACGCGTAAACGCTATGAGAGGCACCTTCTGTCTCAGGCTTTAAGCATACAATCTCATTAAGACTACAGATCCTGTTTCACTACTTCCTCTGTCCACAACTGTTTCAAAATAAAGGTCCTCACTGCAATAATACACTATTAAATCATTTAACCATTGAAACTACTCAACTATTGAACTGTTCAACCATTCCAACTGTCAGTTATCATCCACTATGCCTCCAGTCAACTACATGAAACCTCCATGTACCTAGCAACCAACATAGCAACCATTAAAATGAAGTGTTTATGACCGTTTCCATAGCAACCAACATGATTATACTGCAGTAACTTCTTGTTTCCTGATAGTGGCCACCATGGATACCCTAGCAACAAATGTTTCAAAATAAAAGTCCTCACTAGCAAGTTAGCTAGTTAGCATGGTTAGCATAGTTAACATTGTTAGCATAGTTAGCATTTTTAACATAACTGCAAAAAATCATCAACTAAGTTAGCTAATCAACCTGGTTAGCATTGTTAGCAAATTTAGCATTGTTAGCATAGTTAGCCTTTTTAGCATTACTGCTAGAAATCATCGGTTAAGTTAGCTAATCAACCTGGTTAGCATTGTTAGTAAAGTTAGCATTGCTAGCATAATTAACATTTTTAGCGTAACTGCTAGAAATCATAAGTTAAGTTAGCTAATCAACATTTTAACATGAATAGAAATCATTAGTTAAGTTAGAACTGGAATGTTTCATCTTTAAACTGTCTACCTTCACACTATCAACTCTCTGTAAACTATGCAACCACGATGTTTACCCTAGCTACACCTTAGTAACCATATCTACATTATCTATCTATTTTTGCATTTTCATGCACTGGTAATTCCTTGGAATTGCATTTCTAGTTATTATTATTCTTCCAGGCCCTAATTTGACTTGAACCGCTTATCGTAGGAACTTTGTTCAAGCTTTGATACGTAGCTCTTGCATCAAATTTTCATTCTATTATTTTTCATATTTCTATGACTTTTACTTTTTGAGATATTAGATAAAAACTAAACTTTTTTTCACATTGGCTTTGTGACATCATAATTGGCTTTTAAAGAAATAGAATGGAATCAATAGAATGGAATCAACTATGCCTGTGTTCTATCACTGACTGCAGCAACTTCAATGGAACTTCTCTCCATTGAACTGGATAGCTCACTTGTCATTCCCACTTTCTTTCACTTATTTTTCTTCACTTCCTTTCACTTTCTCTATCACTCTCTCTATTTCTCCCAATTTCAATAACTTTTCAAAACTATTATTAAAATAACACTTTTTATAGCAAAGCAACCACTAAAATTACTTAGTAACAACCTAGCAACCACTTCCATAATGACACCCTGGCAACCACCTTAGCAACCAATGTGATTTCCCTAGCAACCAATGCGATTTCCCTAGCAACCAACCTAGTAACCACTTTTTATAGAATAGTAACCACTTTAATTAGCCTAGCAACACCTTAGTAATCACTTTAAGTACCCTAGCATAATCCGTCCAATGACTTTCCATGCACTGGTATTTCCTTCAGGAAATGCTTTTCTAGTTACAGTGCATGGAAATGCACTGTATTGTTATTCCTAGGCTTTTTCTTTTTATTACAGTGCATGAAAATGCACTGTACTGTTCTTCCTAGGCTTCTTCTTCTTATTACAGTGCATGAAAATGCACTGTACTGTTCTTCCTAGGCTTCTTCTTATTATTATTCTTCTAACGCACGCAAATCAGCTAGAACCGTTTAACGTAGAAACTTCATTCAAACTACGTTACGTAGGTCTTACTTAGGACATGTGTGCTATGACTTTTCAACTTTGTAACTTTTATACTTTTTAAACTATTAGTTAAAAACTATTACAATTTCCCCCATAGACTTAACATTGCTCATTATGACATCATGGCAGCAATTAGAATCTTACTCCAGCTGGTCAGCCACCTGGGCACCAACTGTCAGTTTCTCTCAGGCAATCTCTCTGAAGACTACATATTCTGTTCCCCTGTATCCTCTGTGCACAACAGTATCAAAATAAGTCCTCCTAATTCCATCCAACTTTATATCCATTCATCTTCTTCAAACCATTCACTCATCCACCCATTCTAAACGGTCTGCCTATCAACATCAATTAGACGTTCTACATTCAACTTTTAAACAATCTACTCTGTCTCAGGCTGGCTCTCTTAAGACTAGCCAGTTAAATTGATTACACCTGTATCTGTATCCACTACTCTCAGTAGAGAGCTGTGTCTCTCCATTCTACAAGAATATAAGGCACATTCCATCCAACATTCTATCCATTCATCTTCTTCAGACCATTCACTCATCCACCCATTAAACTGTCTATCAACATCTATTAAACAATCTGTCTATCAACATCCATTAAACTCTCTGTCTATCAACATTAATTAGACTATCTACCTTCAACTTTTTAATTATTTACTCTGTCTCAGGCTTTAAGAGTACACTCTGGCACTCTTAAGACTAGCCAGTTAAATTGATTACACCTGTGTCAACTACTCTCAGCTAGAGAGCTGTATCAGTGTCTCTCTTAACAAGAATATAAGGCACATTCCATCCAACCTTCTATCCATTCATCTTCTTCAGACCATTCACTCATCCACCATTAAACTGTCAATCAATATCTATTAAACAATCTGCCTATCAACATCCATTAAACATTCTGTCTATCAACATTAATTAGACTATCTACATACAACTTTTAAAGTATTTACTGTGGGTCCCTCTCAAGCAGCGTTTATATGTCCTCCCTCGCTCCTCGATCCTCAATGATCTACATAAAGAAAGATAGAAGAAGGGCTAGACTATCCCATTGTTGCCGCTCCATCATTCTTTATGTAGATCAGTGAGGAGCGAGAGAGGACGCGTAAACGCTATGAGAGGCACCTTCTGTCTCAGGCTTTAAGCATACAATCTCTTGAAGACTACAGATCCTGTTTCACTACTTCCTCTGTCCACAGCTGTTTCAAAATAAAGGTCCTCACTGCAATAATACACTATTAAATCATTTAACCAATGAAACTACTCAACTATTGAACTGTTCAACCATTCCAACTGTCAGTTATCATCCACTATGCCTCCAGTCAACTACATGAAACCTCCATGTACCTAGCAACCAACATAGCAACCATTAAAATGAAGTGTTTATGACCGTTTCCATAGCAACCAACATGATTATACTGCAGTAACTTCTTGTTTCCTGATAATGGCCACCATGGATACCCTAGCAACAAATGTTTCAAAATAAAAGTCCTCACTAGCAAGTTAGCTAGTTAGCATGGTTAGCATAGTTAGCATTGTTAGCATAGTTAGCATTTTTAGCATAACTGCAAAAAATCATCAACTAAGTTAGCTAATCAACCTGGTTAGCATTGTTAGCAAATTGAGCATTGTTAGCATAGTTAGCATTTTTAGCATTACTGCTAGAAATCATCGGTTAAGTTAGCTAATCAACCTGGTTAGCATTGTTAGTAAAGTTAGCATTGCTAGCATAATAAGCATTTTTAGCGTAACTGCTAGAAATCATTAGCTAAGTTAGCTAATCAACATTTTAACATGAATAGAAATCATTAGTTAAGTTAGAACTGGAACGTTTCATCTTTAAACTGTCTACCTTCACACTATCAACTCTCTGTAAACTATGCAACTACCATGTTTACCCTAGCTACACCTTAGTAACCATATCTACATTATCTATCTATTTTTGCATTTTCATGCACTGGTAATTCCTTGGAATTGCATTTCTAGTTATTATTCTTCTTCTAACGCACGCAAATCAGCTAGAACCGTTTAACGTAGAAACTTCATTCAAACTGCGTTACGTAGGTCTTACTTAGGACATGTGTGCTATGACTTTTCAACTTTGTAACTTTTATACTTTTTAAACTATTAGTTAAAAACTATTACAATTTCCCCCATAGACTTAACATTGCTCATTATGACATCACGGCAGCAATTAGAATCTTACTCCAGCTGGTCAGCCACCTGGGCACCAACTGTCAGTTTCTCTCAGGCTTTACAATCTCTCTGAAGACTACATATTCTGTTCCCCTGTATCCTCTGCGCACAACAGTATCAAAATAAGTCCTCCTAATTCCATCCAACTTTATATCCATTCATCTTCTTCAAACCATTCACTCATCCACCCATTCTAAACAGTCTGCCTATCAACATCAATTAGACGCTCTACATTCAACTTTTAAACAATCTACTCTGTCTCAGGCTGGCTCTCTTAAGACTAGCCAGTTAAATTGATTACACCTGTATCTGTATCCACTACTCTCAGTAGAGAGCTGTCTCTCCATTCTACAAG
This sequence comes from Sardina pilchardus, assembly GCF_963854185.1. Lineage (NCBI taxonomy): Eukaryota > Metazoa > Chordata > Actinopteri > Clupeiformes > Clupeidae > Sardina > Sardina pilchardus. The sequence goes on from NC_084994.1 coordinate 37,562,014, forward strand.
AATATAAGGCACATTCCATCCAACATTCTATCCATTCATTTTCTTCAGACCATTCACTCATCCACCCATTAAACTGTCTATCAACATCTATTAAACAATCTGTCTATCAACATCCATTAAACTCTCTGTCTATCAACATTAATTAGACTATCTACATTCAACTTTTAAATTATTTACTCTGTCTCAGGCTTTAAGAGTACACTCTGGCTCTCTTAAGACTAGCCAGTTAAATTGATTACACCTGTATCAACTACTCTCAGATAGCTGTATCAGTGTCTCTCTTAACAAGAATATAAGGCACATTCCATCCAACCTTCTATCCATTCATCTTCTTCAGACCATTCACTCATCCACCCATTAAACTGTCAATCAATATCTATTAAACAATCTGCCTATCAACATCCATTAAACATTCTGTCTATCAACATTAATTAGACTATCTACATACAACTTTTAAAGTATTTACTGTGGGTCCCTCTCAAGCAGCGTTTATATGTCCTCCCTCGCTCCTCGATCCTCAATGATCTACATAAAGAAAGATAGAAGAAGGGCTAGACTATCCCATTGTTGCCGCTCCATCATTCTTTATGTAGATCAGTGAGGAGCGAGAGAGGACGCGTAAACGCTATATGAGAGGCACCTTCTGTCTCAGGCTTTAAGCATACAATCTCATTAAGACTACAGATCCTGTTTCACTACTTCCTCTGTCCACAACTGTTTCAAAATAAAGGTCCTCACTGCAATAATACACTATTAAATCATTTAACCACTGAAACTACTCAACTATTGAACTGTTCAACCATTCCAACTGTCAGTTATCATCCACTATGCCTCCAGTCAACTACATGAAACCTCCATGTACCTAGCAACCAACATAGCCACCATTAAAATGAAGTGTTTATGACCGTTTCCATAGCAACCAACATGATTATACTGCAGTAACTTCTTGTTTCCTGATAGTGGCCACCATGGATACCCTAGCAACAAATGTTTCAAAATAAAAGTCCTCACTAGCAAGTTAGCTAGTTAGCATGGTTAGCATTGTTAGCATAGTTAGCATTTTTAGCATAACTGCAAAAAATCATCAACTAAGTTAGCTAATCAACCTGGTTAGCATTGTTAGCAAATTTAGCATTGTTAGCATAGTTGGCATTTTTAGCATTACTGCTAGAAATCATCGGTTAAGTTAGCTAATCAACCTGGTTAGCATTGTTAGTAAAGTTAGCATTGCTAGCATAATAAACATTTTTAGCGTAACTGCTAGAAATCATTAGCTAATTTAGCTAATCAACATTTTAACATGAATAGAAATCATTAGTTAAGTTAGAACTGGAACGTTTCATCTTTAAACTGTCTACCTTCACACTATCAACTCTCTGTAAACTATGCAACCACCATGTTTACCCTAGCTACACCTTAGTAACCATATCTACATTATCTATCTATTTTTGCATTTTCATGCACTGGTAATTCCTTGGAATTGCATTTCTAGTTATTACAGTGCATGGAAATGCACTGTATTGATATTCCTTCGTTTTTTCTTTTTATTTTTATTTTTATTATTATTCTTCCAGGCCCTAATTTGACTCTAACCGCTTATCGTAGAAACTTGGTTCAAACTTTGTCACGTAGCTCTTGCATCAAATTTTCAGTCTATTATTTTTCATATTTCTATGACTTTTACTTTTTGAGATATGAAATAAAAACTAAACTTAATTTTGCCATAGACTTAACATTGGCTTTGTGACATCATAATTAGCTTTTAAAGAAATAGAATGGAATCAACTTTGCCAGTGTTCTCTCACTGACTTCAGCAACTTCAATGGAACTTCTTCTCTGTGTGTCTCTTCATTGAACTGTATAGCTCACTTGTCATCCACTTTCTTTCACTTCTTTTTCTTCACTTCCTCTCACTTTCTCTATCACTCTCTCTATTTCTTCCAATCTCAATAACTTTTTAAAACTATATTAAAATAACACTTTTTATAGCAAAGCAACCACTATAATTACTTAGTAACAATCTAGCCACCACTTCCATAATGACACCCTGGCAACCACCTTAGCAACGGACATGATTTCCTTAACAACCAATGTGATTTCCCTAGCAACCAACCAAGTAACCACTCTTTAGTGAATAGTAACCACTTTATTTAGCCTAGCAACACCTTAGCAATCACTTTAAGTACCCTAGCATAATCCTTGCAATGACTTTCCATGCACTGGTATTTCCTTCAGGAAATGCTTTTCTAGTTATTATTATTATTATTATTCTTCCAGGCCCTAATTTGACTTGAACCACTTATCGTAGGAACTTGGTTCAAACTTTGTCACGTAGCTCTTGCATCAAAGTTTTGGCCTATTACTTTTCATATTTCTACAACTTTTACTTTTTGAGATATTAGATAAAAACTAAACTTAATTTTGCCATAGACTTAACATGGCTTTGTGACATCATAATTAGCTTTTAAAGAAATAGAATGGAATCAACTTTGCCAGTGTTCTCTCACTGACTTCAGCAACTTCAATGGAACTTCTTCTCTGTGTGTCTCTCCATTGAACTGGATAGCTCACTTGTCATCCCCACTTTCTTTCACTTCTTTTTCTTCACTTCCTCTCACTTTCTCTATCACTCTCTCTATTTCTCCCAATTTCAATAACTTTATAAAACTATTTAAAATAACACTTTTTAGAGCAAAGCAACCAGTATAATTACTTAGTAACAACCTAGCAACCACTTCCATAATTACACCCTGGCAACCGCCTTAGCAACCGACTTGATTTCCCTAGCAACCAACGTGATTTCCCTAGCAACCATCCTAGTAACCACTTTTTATTGAATATTAACCACTTTATTTAGCCTAGCAACACCTTAGTAATCACTTTAAGTACCCTAGCATAATCCTTGCAATGACTTTCCATGCACTGGTATTTCCTTCAGGAAATGCTTTTCTAGTTATTATTTTTATTTTTATTATTCTTCCAGGCCCTAATTTGACTTGAACCACTTATCGTATGAACTTGGTTCAAACTTTGTCGCGTAGCTCTTGCATCAAATTTTCAGTCTATTACTTTTCATATTTCTACGACTTTTACTTTTTGAGATATTAGATTAAAACTAAACTTAATTTTGCCATAGACTTAACATTGGCTTTGTGACCTCATAATTGGCTTTTAAAGAATTAGAATGGAATCTACTTTGCCGGTGTTCCCTCACTGACTTCAGCAACTTCAATGGAACTTCTTCTCTGTGTCTCTCCATTGAGCTGGATAGCTCACTTGTCATCCCCACTTTCTTTCACTTCTTTTTCTTCACTTCCTCTCACTTTCTCTATCACTCTCTCTATTTCTCCCAATTTCAATAACTTTTTCAAACTATATTTAAAATAACACTTTTTATAGCAAAGCAACCACTAAAATTACTTAGTAACAACCTAGCAACCACTTCCATAATGACACCCTGGCAACCACCATAGCAACCCACGTGATTTCCCTAGCAACCAACGTGATTTCCCTAGCAACAAACTTAGTAACCACTTTTTATAGAATAGTAACCACTTTATTTAGCCTAGCAACATCTTAGTAATCACTAGCACTCTAGCATAATCCTAGCAATAACTTTCCATGCACTGGTATTTCCTTCAGGAAATGCTTTTCTAGTTATTATTATAATCATTGTTTCACTTTTATGTCTTCTATGTCTTCTATGTCTACTTTTATGTCCTCTTATACGTTAATTACACAGTTTATTTATTTTCTTTAACCCCTTACGTGTACATGTAATTGAGCTTTGGCAATATTGTTGATGAAACTTGCATGCCAATAAAGCTTTATTGAATTGAATTGAATTGAAAGTAATCTCATCGCCATCTGGTGATTGCGTTCCTAGAGGCTAGCAGGAGTGGATGGGATTTTCTTTTAGAAAAAATATATCTCGGCCCACTATGGGAAGTTAGTTAAATGCCTTCAATATGCTATGCATTTAGGTCAGCTCTATTGCTTCTAGTGGGCATACTTTATTTTTTAGGATCAGTTTAATTGTTTTGAGTTTGTTTGTAACATGGTGATAACGAACTACAGTAGCTAGCTACAGTAGCATTTGACGTCACCAGTTTGGGCGCTTCATCTCCAACTGATCAAAACGGCAATTTGCATAACTGGCTTATCATATTTTTGTAACAACAGAGAGCGATGTAAACCGCGTGGTAATTACCTTTATGTTGGGATAACTTGTGTTGTGCTCCTACTCACACAAGAGCTGGCAGTAAGTGTGATTGTCTACTATCTAACCAACTAGCTAACAAGCCATGCTAGGTCAGTAACGTTGTCGAAGGGTGTCACGTCACTTGAAGTTGTAGTCCATTTATGAAATGAAACGAGCAATTACGTTTTTTTAAAATAAGGCGAAATAGGGTCTGCTATTTTCACAGTTAGTAGATTATTACAGTATACAGACTGAAAAATATTTTTGGTGGATAAGATCGCTGGTATAGCTGCGTAGTATTTATTTGAAAAGTCGGTCTATGGGACTTAAAGGAGAATTCCGGTGTGAAATTGAGCTTAACTGTACCGAAACATGTTAAGGTGTACTCACACGTGTTTTAGACGCACTTTCACTCACCCCCAGCATTCCGAACTCCTCCGTTTTCAGCCTAGCTTACAGTAGGCTTGAATCTATTAGATTGGGCATTACGTAGCCTATGCAGCTAAATCGCTATTTTTAAACCATTAAAAAGGTTCCAAGTAACTCCACACTGCATTGGTAGACTTCTGAGGGTCCTGACGTTTAAAACGAGATACTGAGAACTTTGGAAATGCACAGGAAGTTTATTAAAAAAAAGACTGTTTACAAGCAGTGCCTTCATAGAATCTCTCCGCTGGGCGCCATCTTGGAATCAAGTCGTGATAAGCCGACTGACGAGCACGAACGAACAGGAAGGACAGGGGAACATATTGCTAAAGTAATTCCATAGGAAATATATAGTTATACTGTCTACATGAGCATGATGAGTAACAAAGCTCAAAATGTTTGCAATATGTCCCCCTGTCTTTCCTGTTCGTTTGTGCTCGTCAGTCGACTTATCGCGACTTCACCACAAGATGGCGCCCAGCGGAGAGATTCTATGAAGGTACTGCTTGAATAAACAGTCTTTTTTAATAAACTTCCTGTGCACTTCCAAAGTTCTAAGTATCTCGTTTTAAATGTCAGGACCCTCAGAAGTCAACCAATGCAGTGTGGAGTTACTTGGAACCTTTTTAATGGTTTAAAAATAGCGATTTAGCTGCATAGGCTACGTAATGCCCAATCTAATAGATTCAAGCCTACTGTAAGCTAGGCTGAAAACGGAGGAGTTCGGAATGCTGGGGGTGAGTGAAAGTGCGTCTAAAACACGTGTGAGTACACCTTAACATGTTTCGGTACAGTTAAGCTCAATTTCACACCGGAATTCTCCTTTAACATTGGAGCTGCTCTTCGATAGGAACGCAACCACTTGGGGCGCTGGTTTTCACTTTCCCTCCCTATGTTTGGAAAGTGATTATATTGTTACCACGGGATGGAAAATGGAGCTGAATATGTGGGTACCTCACTGTTCGCTAGGTATGTTGATAAATAAATGTAGTAGACTGAAATGACATGCATTGTGGATGTTTTAAACGGAGAGGTTGCTAGCGGTCGTTAGCACGGTATGCTTTGAAACGCCGCGGGTCTGTGAATGTGAGACATGTCGGGAACTGTAGTTTATCAGTGTAAATGATATGTGGGAGCTGCGTGTGTGGAGTTACTAGTGCTCATGAACGGCAGAACCCGTGAAAGCGTAATCTCCGCGTTTCACAAGGACTTTGTTATAGTGGTGTGAAAGAGTACATTGTATGGTTGCAACTTGCACAAAATAACACACACACACACACACACACACACACACACACACACACACACACACACACACACACACACACACACACACACACACTAATATCCTAAACAGTTCATGGCACAATGCATATTTGCATATTGGAATTTTGTTTTCCATATGGACTTTCATGAACCCCTCAACATCTTACAGGGCTGGGATGGCCTGACCTCCAGTGTAGCAGACCCATAATCTGGAGCCCACGATGACTGCAGTGCTGAACGAAGTGCTGAGGAAGACTCTGGACAACCTCTCGGGGGCCGACTTTAAGAGGTTTAAGTGCTACCTTCGGGATGAGTACCAAATGCCATGGGGAAAGCTGGAGAAGGCCGACATAGATGATGCCGTGGACTTGATGGTGCAGGTCCACAGCATGGGGGCGGGGGCCGTCATGTTCACCATCTTGCAGAAGATGAACCACAACCAGCTGGCCATGGACTTGGAGAGTGATCTGGCAAAATGTAAGTGTGTAGTTAAGTCTGAAGATGATGCACCTATTTGTGTATGTGGAAAGATGAAAATGAATTAATTATGATGAAAATAATCATTGAGTTCTTTCTATTTGCTTCCTGTTGGACTCTTTTTGTTCCATTTTATGTCCTTTTTCTCTTTCTTCTCTCAATCATCTCCTCTCTCTCTTCTATCTTATGTAATTTTCCCTCTCTCACTGTACCTTTTCATTATCTCTCTGCTGTGTTTAAACCTCCTGCCTCATATCTCTCTCTCTCTCTCTCTCTCTCTCTCTCTCTCTCTCTCTCTCTCTCTCTCAGGTGGAGGTCAGCAGTGTTCCACAAGTCCGGCTGCAGGGGGTGGAGGGATCAACATAAACATGTCTGGAGCATCTGCACCACAGCAAGGTAAAGAGCCACCCTGATTTCACCAGTGATTAGAGATGCACCGATTGCAATTTTTTGGCCGACTCCGATTTCCGATTTTTCATAGAATTTGACCTGCCGATACCGATTTTAGCCGATTCCGATTGGCATCTTCTAACCACTTTACAGCACACAAAAATAGTTATTTTCTATCCTTTCTTTAATACAACATGTTAATATAAAAATGTAATCAACTTATCAATGGCTGGTAAAAAAAATGTGAATAGACAGATTGTTCTTCAAGTCTTCTTCACCTGCAGTATTCCCAGTGTGGGACATTCATTTCACACACTACTAATGCACTGTAGGACTACTATTTTTTTCTTCTCACATACAATATCCAACTGTAAATATCTTCAGAATACTGATAAGTGTATAACTGGAAAGTTTGGTGTATAGGTGCTACATAGGTTGAGATGTTGGAAAATTACAAAAAACTAATTTTGAGATAACAGCCTTGAAACACAGCCAATGGCATGCATACTCAGTCTACTACACTCTTCTTTGAACTTTCGCGATTGCTTGCGGATACAAAGGAAGTGTCCATATTTGGATGGCATAACGTCATGAAACACAGCTTTCCAACGACACCACACATGATATGTTTTGTATCACGGTCGCGGTAGTGTATGATGACATGTTAGAATGCTTACTTTTGGCGAATTTAGAAGAAATATACAGGCGTGGGTAGACAAAAGGTAATGAAATAAACCTCTAAATGTGTAAATCGGACTTTGTTGTTGTAGCCTATTAGTGTGAAAAAATACATGCTAAGGTGGCAAACCGAAGCAAAACAATGTTTATTCCTGCCGTGGCTATGTTGCTGCTTGTTGACAGCGCTTGTGGTTCAGCTGTGAGCACGCAATTAGCGGCAAGGACGGGCGGTGATGTGCGCTGTTTACGTAACCTGAAGTGACAGCTTAATAAATTCCACGCAATATGGCAAAGCACAGCGTTCGCTGCTTAGAAAAACTCAGCATTAGCGCTTTATCCAGCCCTTTGGCGCTGGATAAAGCGCTGATTTGGCGCTGTTAGCCTTTGCTAGCTTCATCAAACTTTGCTAACTCAGCTGTGTAATGTTGTTACAAGTAGGTGCGAGTGCATTTGACCGGCATAAAATCGGCATGTCTCAGACTGACCGGCCGGTCGCCGGTCGTGGCCGATCACGTGAAAATCGGCCGATTCTGATCGGCGGCCGATCGATCGGTGCATCTCTACCAGTGATACAACTGCAAGTCTCTGGTAGTGCACCTGTTTGAGCATGATGTGGGAAGAATGAAATTCATTCATTTTTTCTGCGGTCTCTTTCCCTCCCTCTTTCATATTTTTCTGCTTACTTCCTGTGTGACGTTTTCTGTTCCATTTCATGTTCTCCTTCTTTTCTCTCATGTCTTCTTGTCTCTGTCCGTCATCCCCTCTTTTTGTCTTCTGTCTTATCTGCCTTTTCCCCCACCATCCGGTTCTCTCTCTCTCTCTCTCTCTCTCTCTCTCTCTCTCTCTCTCTCCTAAGCTGGAGACCAGCAGTGTTCTGCAGTGGGTGGAGGGATCAATATGAACATGTCTGGAGCACCTGTGTCACAGCAAGGTAGCACACACACACACACACACACACACACACACACACACACACACACACACACACACACACACACACACACACACACACACCAGGCTTGTGCAAAATTCAGAATTGAGTTGAGAATGACTCCTAAATTCCAGTTCAATTCTTGAATTTGAATTGAATTTGAATTGAATTTGAATTGAATTTGAATTGAATTTGAATTGAATTTGAATTGAATTTGAATTGCGGTCAAAAACAGGATGTAGAATTACAAATCGAAATTTAATTAAAGGAAGTACAATTGAAATTCAAAGAAATTCATGTACATACTGTAATTTAAGGGTAGAGTTTAAAATGAAGTTTCACAATATTATGTCAGATATGATCACAACAAGCACAACTTATAATTGAAAACAGTAAGCAATTATATTTCCAAATAAAAAACTGAATGTATGTGAGATTCAACACATTCTTCCTGTTGTGTGACTGGAATTTTTTTGAATTGCCATGAATTGAATTCCACTCTCTGTCATTCCAATTCCAATTCAAATTCAGATTCCTTTGGGGTAGGGCCAAATAAATTAAATTCAAATTCCAATTCATGAATTGAATGGAGGCCAATTCTAAAATTCGGAATTGCGCACAACAAGACACACACACACACACACACACACACACACATTCCATAATCCTTGGTATTACCAATTATGCATATCGTTAATGACATCATTATTCTATTTGGGGCCTTTCATTTTAAGAACATGGGAGTAATTTCCTTCAGGAGGACCTGTAGATTACTGAGTGGATTGGAAGATAGACCATAAAAGATATGGACAGAGAGTCACAGACGTCAGCAGAGACCAATGAAGCATTGGTCAATTTCAAATTTCAACAATTGTCCTGTTGGGCTGCTTGTCTTTCTGCACAGGCTTAGGGGACGTAGATGTGACGTAAGCACATAGTCTGACCGAGGTCTGACCTTTGATGACGCTTTATTCCCTCTGGATGCATGCACAAACTTACGTCACTTTAGCATTGTTTTCGGAAAAAAGTTTATTACTCAGCCAGTAAGACACTTCCGAAGTTATGACGCCAGTCACACAATGTTGTATTTTTTTTTTTTAAGTATATTTTTTGCCCTTTTTGCCTTTATTAGTATAGGACAGTGAAGAGGAAGACAGGAAACAAGTGGGAGAGAGAGATGGGGCGGGATCGGGATATGACCGCAGGCCGGATTCGAACCTTGGTCCCCCTGGGCACTCGGATCCGTATATGGTACGGACGCTGTAGCCTGCTGTGCCACAGCGCCCCCCACACAATGTTGTATTACTCCGAAAATAGAAAATGTTTGTACAAAGAATTAAAACTCTTCAGCTGTAACGTTATTTGATGTTAACGTGGCGCCAACATTCAATGGGGTTGGCTAGCTGGAACTGGTCTCCTATTTAGCATCAGGTCCACCATACTGTCTACGCTCTCCGAACGTTCGGTATGTTTACCATTTCATTACTTAGGCCTAGAATGAAATGAAAAAAATAAAACAATGAAATAAAATGCTAGAAGGAGCTACAATGACATTAAATGTTTACCTATAATTTATATAGCTTATATACATTTATATTTATATATACTCAGATGTCATTTAGTAAGTCAGCAGATCAGCTTGACTTTGCTATTATTTGTTGACTTTAAACCCGAAGCTGTTCCTGTAGTTTTTTTCTTCTCTATCCCCTGAAGGATATTTCCGCTTCGTCTTTTCATCAACAAGGTAGCTCTCGCTAACTTGAAGCAACTGAGAAGCAATGGGCCTTGATTCATTTGCGCGCCAGAACACAATGTGCATAGTACAGGGCATATACCTATATTATAGGTACCTCATATCTGCATGTCAGGATATTTACCATCTGAAACTGGATTTTTCCACCTCTGTCAAGTCATCATATTCCATGAGAGTGGGTAGGGGCCACAAGGAGTGAAAGTTGTTGATCTTGATAAACATGCTGAGTCCAACACACATGCACCCATGTTGGTAAGCAGGCTGTCAAAGTCACGTAACGTTGCATAGGCTACTACATCAACAACCGCGCTTGCCTACTGCCCTAGCGATTCGGTTGCCTGATCAAGTTGCTGATCTTGCAAAAATATGCCGGCACACACACGTCGGTAGCATTCTGTTAAAATTTGCAGTCGTTCTTGACTATCTGGCTATGGGTATAACATTCATTCAAACATCACTTCCGAGTTAATAGCACTGGCATGGCCATGTCATGCGGTTAGTTTTAATTTCCCAACAACAGCAAAAACGCACGGGTATGTAATGTGTATAATATTGCCATTAGCTGCTACTCAAACACCTTTCCCCTTCACTTTTTTTTACTTTGCAAAGTCAGTAAGAACCGCTACTAACTGCACAATTCTACATCATCGCCAATCTAACATGATCTACATGCATCAACGTCACTGGGCAACACGATTCTTTGAAAACATTGTTTGAACGTGCACTGCACTAGTGTATGATTAATGATAAGAAATAGGGAAAATATGTCTGTTCAGTAACACTTTACTTGAAGGTATCTATCTTCTGTAGGCCTACCTACATAAGAGTGACATGACACAATCATGGCACATGAAACCTATTCTATCAAGACATAAACCAAATGATACTTAATAACATTAGCGTTATGTCATAAATGGTCATGGCAGTGTCATGTCACTTTTATGTTAATAACTTTAACTAAAGTGTAACCATTTATTCTTCCAATGATAGTTCAGCATTACAGAATGGCTGAAAGCAAAAAGAAAGCAGATTGACAAGTAAAATGGCACCTTGATAATACATGCAATGGAATGCAATACATGCAATGGAGAAAATTATATCTTAAGGTGGCCAGATATTTCTCATTACCTGTTATTTTTGTTGTTTTCAGGTCATGGCTCAGCACAGAAAGTTAAAATACTGAAAGAGAAGCTTCAAACACACTTGAGAACCAAGTTTTCTGCTGTTCATCAAGACACTGGAGTTAAAAATGTAGAAGATATCTACACTGACCTTTACATTGTTGAGGGCCGCACAGGTGGGGTCACCAATGCACATGAAGTGTCGCCAATTAACATGAATCAAATTGGGAGAGGACCAAGCTCGGAAGATAAGCAAGTTAACTTGGCAAACATGTTCACTGACAGGTTTGCCACAAAAGTTTTGACTTTGGGGATTGCTGGTGTGGGGAAAACGGTTGCAGTGCAGAAGTTTGTCACGGACTGGGCTAATGGAGGAACAAATCAAGACATTGACTTTGTCTTTGTTCTTCTGTTTCGAAAGTTGAACTTGATTATGGAAAAAGATTACACTTTTCTTGAACTCCTTCTTGCATTCTACACGGAACTCAAAGATTTGACAGAATTGTCTGAATTCGCAAACTGCAAAATTATTTTTGTCCTTGATGGTATGGATGAAAGCAAGCTCCACCTAGACTTTGAAAAGTGTATTAGTGAACTCAATGAGAAGACTTCTGTGGACATCCTCATGACAAGTCTCATTAAAGGAACATTACTGAGTACTGCACACATCTGGGTTACAACCAGACCAGCAGCAGCCAGTCTGATCCCAGATGAGTGCATCAATTTTGTGACAGAGGTGCGAGGATTCAATGATGACCAGAAAGATCAGTTCTTTCAGAAGAACATAAACAATAAAGAGAAAGCCGAGAAACTCATTCTTTATATAAAAAAGAATAGAAGCCTTCACATCATGTGTCACATACCGGTATTCTGCCGTATTATAGCTAGTGTGGTAGATGAAATACTGGGAGATCAGAGCAAAGAAAAAAAAGCCAAAACTTTGACGGAAATGTACACACTGTATACTTGCACTCAGTTGAAAAGAATGAATGAATTCTTGGACATTGACATGAAGATGAGTGCAAAAGAAAAAGGCCAGTTGCTTGTGAAACTTGGGAAACTGGCATTCAAACATCTGGAGAAAGGCGCCTTGATATTCTATAAGCATGACTTGAAAGCTTGTGGTATTGATGTCAGGGCTGGAGCATTGCAGGCTGGAGTTTGTACACAGATCTTCAATGTTGAGGGTGCTGCAGCTGAAGATAATATATTCAGCTTTGTACATCTAAGTGTACAGGAATTCTTGGCAGCTCTTTACGTTCTTAACAAAAATGCAACTTGTTATTTGGGAAATCGTCTCCCCAAAACATGGAGGAAGACAAACCACTGGCTATCTTCACCCTCAAGGTTTGACCTTTACATGCTTAGTGTGGACAAGGCCTTACAGAGCCAGAATGGACATTTGGATCTTTTTGTCCGCTTCCTCCTTGGCCTGGCTCCAATGTTGGAGCCTCAAATCAGGTCCCCCCTGAATAATGTGCTGCCACAGTTAGCTGTCAGAGAAACATGTATCAAGAACACAGTTCAATACATCAAAGAAGTCATCAAGAGAGACGACTCACCAGAACGGACCATCAACCTCTTCCACTGTTTGAATGAGCTTGGGGACAACTCACTGATTGAGGAGATCAATGGGTAATGCATACAAACCATTTCCAATTTGAAGGTTTTGGCAAAGAGCATAAATAAGATCATGATGTTGAAGGGAATTATTTCATCAAAATCAGTCCAGTATTACAGCTAGGCTACACACCGGGCATGTAACTGAAGCGATCTGTTCATGGAGCGAGTGCTACAGTTACCTTCTTCCACACTAACCAATAGAACTGCCTACACCAGACGTTAGAGTGGTGTGAACATTCTAAAAACAGGACCTAGACAGGTCTTTTAAAAACAATTTATATGCTCTGCAAATTTATTTTCAGACTATTAGGAATAATAACAGATCTGTAAGTGTTTAGTTGAATGAAACGTTTATTATTTTTCACAAACATCCACAAAATTGCAAAACAATCATCCACACAGAGGTCAATCACGTTTTGGCTCAATTTGCATTTGAGCCATCAGTTGGAGAGAGTTTAATTTAGGAACCCATAGGGAGGGATTTTACAAAATCAAAAAATCAGTACTAGTACTTGATCTTCATTTTAATGATTTGGTATTGATTTACACATTTCAGTCCTATTCCTTTGACAGTGGAGGTGTGAATAAACAGTACATTAGTGTAGCCTAAATTATACAGTATGGGGGTAAAGTCTCAATAGCATATGATGGTAGATGGTTCCTTGCACAAAGCAATATTTTCTGACAATCACACTCACACTCGCTCACACACACAAATAAAAGGCCAGTCTGTCCGAACAATATGATATTTTGTTGTTTTCTGGACCTACATGTAGGATTACATATCGAAGGCTTTGTTTGGAGCGGTGCAGTTGCATTGTATACAACAATAACATTTTGTGAGGCCGTAAAACTATGAATTAGCCTACTTATGGTATCAAGTCAGCTTCATCTCTCAGAATATATTTAATGTACTGAATAGTACATATGCTTGTATTGTCAAGAAAAAGCGACTGCTTAATACTGTCACTTATCGCTTTAATATTCTGAACTTTGTTTTGAAGTAAAGTGGTGCAGTCTTAAGCAGCTAACAATGAGTATTAGTAAGATTCCAAATTGTATGATTTACATGTTGTCTTAAATGATACCCAGGTACATAAACTCAGCAGATGAGAAGAACCTGACTCCAGCCCAGTGCTCAGCTCTGGCTTATCTGCTGCTCATGTCAACTACAGACATGGAGGAGTTTGATCTGAAGAAGTACCTGAGATCAGAGGAAGGGCTCCACAGAATGCTCCCAGTAGTGAATGTCACAAGGAGAGTTTGGTGGGTAATCATTAATGATAATGTGGGATCTGACGCAACTGGCTGAGATGTTCATTTCTCAGCACTAGGTGTTGATCAGTGTCTATGAATGTGAATGGAAATAATTGTAATAGAATACTAGTGAGATCTCAGATAGGTGGACAAGCAGAACCAACCGTAACTTTTAAACAGGATAAATTGGTGTCCTCTCTCAAAAGAAAGCTGTTAGCTAGGGCCGAATTCGTGAAAAATCATGAAGATTGGGCACTTCTGGAAAAGTTTTTGATTTTTGGCAGGGTGTTAGGTATGGGCCTAAGGGGGCCATTTTGGACTGTATGCATAACTGCCACTAGGGGTGCCACCCCAACTTGTATCCATGGATTTTTTTTAAACCTTAGGCCTATACCTAACACCCTGCCAAAAATCAAAAACTTTTCCAGAAGTGCTCAATGTTCCCGAATTCGGCCCTAGCTATGTAAAAGAATGGCATCTACACTAAGCTGTCTTTATGTACTTTTTAACAGGCTGAATCATTGTCAACTCACTAAAGCAAGTGGTAAACTGTTAGCATCAGTGCTACAGAGGACACCTTCCCATCTGAGAGAGCTGGACATGAGTAACAATGACCTGCAGGATAAAGGTGTGGAGCTGCTCTGTGTGGGATTAAGAGATCCACAGTGCAAGCTGGAGATACTGAGGTCAGTTATGAGCCATATGCGAATAGTGACATAATAGCTGATAGATGTTGTTTGAAACAGACGAAACAAAAACAGGAAAGAGGCACAGAGAACACTGCATCAGTTGTGTTTATGTACAGGTGTGTTCTGCTTTGTATAAGTGACATTTATAAGATTGGTAAATCTCTAGTGTTAGTAAAAGTAATCTGTCCTCCAGCGTGCGTGTCTGCTTTGCACGTGTTGACAGATAGCTAAACAGTCAGTGATGAATGAAAACCCCAGACGTGGATATAAAGTTGACACTTTACTCGTGTAAAGGCATTAACACAGGAAACCACTGAATCTGTGAAACTAAATACAAAAACAGTATTTAGAATTAAGCTACAACCTGTTCCAATAAATCACTTACAATCAGGTCAGAAGTAAACACTGTAAATATTGTAAATACTCATATAGCCTAAATAATATATACCAAAGAAAGAACTACAGTCTAAGCTGTATTAAATGCTAGCTCCTAAGTGAACTGCATAGTAAATGCATTGGGTGAGCTGCTTATGTTAGCCTACACAGCATCACAATATAAGAATTCACAAAAAATACTCACAAATATGCGAACGTAAAATATTCGTTAACAACATTACTTACAAGCAAAGCTTCTCCAAGGCTTTTAAACACATAGATGACGTAGATTGTATTAGGAAGGAAAAATGCTTTCTGCTGTAAGTGTGCTGGTCATAAAATGGTTGAATGGTGGTAACTTAGCAACCACCAGACAGATTCATAACAATAAAGAGATTACATAACACTGACCAGAAACTAGCTATCCTGCTGTATCAGATATGGCCAGTGTGTGTCGCCAAAACAAAGAATTAATAATACATAACATGACAAAAAGTGTTTAGGTAACTCCCTCTGTGAAGATCATAGGTGTAATTATTTATGCATTGTATAAGGTGATCGTAAATCATTAGAATGATTATGGTAATTTCTCAAAAAGCATTCTGTAAAATCACTAGGATTGTAATATTTCTGCGTTATTATTCACCAAAAGGTTTTAGAATAATCAAAACATCAAAACTCTTACCAGAGACATTCACATATTATGCACCTACTGTAGTTGGAATAATAAAAAGGTTATTTCCTATGGCTAAAACACCTCAGCCAACATGTCACAATTATGCCAAAGCAGTTTTCTCAATGCAGTCAGCAAGCTCCCTCTTCTGTCAGACAGGAGGAGGGAAAAACATGAGCTCTTAGAGAGTGTCAACTTACCCATCTCCCCAAACCAGCAGTATTAGTAGCCGCCTCAAACACATGTGAATCACAACAGTACTCCAGCGTTTTGATTTGCAGCCAAAGGAGAGAGTTGTTATCTTAGCCAAGTCGGGAGGGAAAACATCCTCTTTACAGAGCCACCAGACTTTCTTACGGGAATAAAAAGTATAAGTGAATTACAGGCAGGTTATAAGAAAAAGCAGAAGAAAAGAATCTAACGAAGGACACCTTCCCATCTGAGAGGATGAAGGATGCAGGATAAAGGAGTGGAGCTGCTGTCTGTGGGACTAAGAGAACTGCAATGCAGTTATGAGCCATATGTATGTGGGACAAAATAGTTGGTAGAAGTTATACGTGTAGGTGAAATGTGTTTGAGCCCTGGGTAGAATGTACAAAAGTCTCACTTGAACTACAAAATGTATAGACTGTTTATATGCTATAACGAATTAATTACAGTCAAGCATGTAATAGGTGTTGAAACGTACCCTTAATAGGCAGGCAGTTAAATTGGGGTGTGTCAATTTGTGTGTATGTAATCAGACACACACACAACTATGTGATGATACTGTAAATGGCTTCACCTGTCAGTTATATTTTCCAAAATTCTATGAGAGCGATTAGCCTATCGTTATCATTGTGTCCCCCGTGGTTAACATACGTCATCACCAAACAACAGTAATTTAACTCAAATGATCTCAAACTACAGACAAGAATCTTTTGTTTTGTTTTGAGATGTCCTATAATTTGTCCTCTATATTTGTTTGTCTCATCCTGTATTTTAATTGGTCCTAAACATTTTTACCAGTGTATTCTTTATGTGTATTCTTGCTACCATGCCATGTTCTATTCTCTGTCTCTTGGCCTCTCACTCTTTGCAGACTTGCTGGTTGTAAGCTAAGAGAGGAATCCTGTAAGGCTGTAGCCTCTGCTATGGAGTCACTGGTCTCCCTGACAGAACTGGACCTGAGTGACAATGACTTAAAGGATTCTGGAGTTCAGCTTCTCATTGCAAGACTAAGTAGCCCTCACTGTAAACTGCAGACTTTAAGGTTTGTGTGCTTGACGTTCATTCTAGTATCACACGTCTCCTGATTGCATTATGCATGTGCTGGATTAAGTTTATGTCCATTAACTGATCACACTTCTGTTTTTACAAAATCATTCCAGGATAGATCTGCCAACTACCTATGTCTGTTTGTGCAATAGAAAGTTGTGATGTACAGAAGTCTCACTGAAACTACAAAACCTATGGACTGTTTATATACAGACACAAATTAATTACAGTCAAGCATGTAATAGCTGTTGAAACGTACCCTTAATAGGCAGTTAAATTGGGTTGTGTCAATTTGTGTATACGTAATCAATTAGCCACACACACAATTGTGTGATGATAAATGGCTTCACCTGAAAACTATCCCTAAATAAAATAAAATGTTTTGTATTATCAATCATATTTTCCAAAAAGCTATTAGAATATAACTATGAGCACAAAGGTGCATCATCATGCACTTTGTCTTTTATATGGTTGTGTCCTGTAATTTATCCTTTATATGTGTTTGTCCCATCCTGGGTATTCTGTTTTTATGAAATTCAATAGCAGCATAACACACAGATGGAACAAAAACAGGAAAGAGGCACAGAGAAGACCATACATGTTGTGTTACGTATTTGTGTAACGCTGCACAAGTCATGTACATGTGTGTGCTGCTTTGTGTAAGAGCATGTGAAATTTATTTAATGAAAGATTGGCACATTTGTAGTGTAAGTGAAAGTGTTTAGGTAAAGGTAACACATAATAATAACTACAAACTATTCTTCGTTTGTTAGCATTGTTACACTATTAGTAAATGGTTTGTAAAGTATTGCTCGTACATTATTTCTTATTAGTAAAGCATTTGTATGCACAATTATAAATGGTTTGTTCATAGAAAATAAGTCTATCCCAAAATATGTTTGTAAATAGATGTTTTTTACTTAAATAATGCAACAACCATTTATACATGAAATACATTTCCCATTATAGACCAGTTGCAAACTATTACTAAATAGCACAACTGCATCATCATGCACTTTGTGTTTTGTTTTGTTTTATCTATATTTGTTTGTCCCTTCTTGTAATTGGTCCTAATAAACATTTCATTTTTAAACATTTAATACGAGTGTATTCTCTATGTGTACTCATGCTACCATGCAATGATGCGCATTACGTTTTCCCCAAACATCGGGGGTAACAAAAAAAGCTGTGGGCGAGCTAAACTGATGACGAGAGAGCTACAACTTTTGTTTTTGGTCGTAGTTATCCAATTGCATCAGAGTCCATAATCAGTCACAGTAAACATTGGTCGTAGTGTTACCCAATTGTGTGCAGTGAGATTTTCAAATGCATGCTTGGTGCCATTCCTCGAGTTGGGCCATTTTCATTATTCGTAGCCAGACCCTTAATCTGAAAGATTCCAGGGTCCGGTTTACTACCAGGCTATCTGTGTACAACTACCACTATGATTTACATGCTACAAACTTTTCAGTCTGTTTACCAGAAACGACTAGAACACTTTTCTTGTAATAGAAACTGTATTCTTACTTCACTTATTTCCACCTGATGGGATGTTACAGAGCATAAGCCCTGTGTTCAGAAGTGTCCCAGATGCAGTATCCGTCCAAAATAGACAACCTTCTGTAATTGAAGCAGAGTAGAGCTTAGAGCTGCATCTGGGACACCTCTGTAAGTGGTGGACTAGAAGAGTGGAAGTGGTCAGCTCCAGTGACTGTGTTGTAACCTGAACAGAATGAAGCTGTACTTGGTGGAAATCAGCAGTAAAGCAGTGGTGCTCATGATGTTGTTGTTGTTGTTGTTGTTGTTGTTGTTGTTGTTGTTGTTGTTGTTGTTGTTGTTGTTGATGACATTTTCTATTAACTTAAGGCATAGAGTTTTGGTGAAAAAGTTGTGTAGAATGTATTGATAGAATAATAAGAGACGGTTGCAAACTAAGACAGAACAGGAAAACAAAAAGGAAAAACTCAACCCTACTTTCTGGTGGTAAAGGGGTGTTTGCCTGCCTTCATGGGGCACAGACCGCTCCCAAGAGAAGTGAAAAAGTGAGTCTTCCGGGAAATGTATTAGCCTGCATTTGCTAAACTCACATATAAAAACGTTCAAGAAATCTACAACCGCTCAACTGAAAAATAAAATAGTCAAACAATTAATAAAGAGCGGGGATCAGAAAAATAGTAAACAAAAGAATGGCAGAATGCAAGTGAATTTGGGAGAGAGAGCCATCTTGAAATAGGTCGGCTTTTTATAACAGGGGGCTGGCTCTCAGTCGGCCCGTCACTCTGTGTCAGAATGGCGAAAGATACGCCCCATCTCCACCTATAAAAGGGATAGTGACAGAACAGGCCAAAAAGAGCATGAAAAGTACATGCAACCTCAAACCTGTAACAGTCTGTGACTCTTGTTAGTAAAGTATGTATTTAGTTGTTTATGGGATTTTCATTCATAATTCCTGAATGTGCATGGTGTACCGTTAAATGCTTTTTCCTTCTTTATCAATTTCAGACTGTCTGGTTGTCTCATCACACATGAGGGCTGTTCTCTTTTGAATTCTGCCCTCAAATCAAACCCCTCCTACCTCAAACAACTGGATCTGAGCTACAATCACCCAGGAGATTCAGGTGTCAGAGAGCTCACAGAGAGACTGAATGATCCCAACAGTAAACTAGAGACTTTCAGGTGAGTGCTTGGTGTTTATCATAAAGTTTAGTTAGTTTGATGAGGTTCTAGTGGAGCTGTTCATCCTACCACATATTAAACTGGGCATGTCATGGTGCTTTAAGTACTGCAAGTAAAAGTCCCTTAGTTCACACATATGAGGCTCCTGAATAGTGTACACTTCTACAGTTCTAAAATTCATAACACCACACCATCTACCCAGGCAACAGATCATTAAGACAACTTGCACAGTGACTTTCTGAAGGGCAAAGCTCCTGTTCAATTCAATTTGTAGGTAAATAATGAAATACACAAATAACTTTGATACATGAATAACATCCTCAGCACACAGAACAATAAAACACACTTGAATACTAAAATGAGCATCACAACTGTTCATACAGTATGTTCAATCCCCAACGTCACTCAATCCAGCAAAAGATTCTTTGGTCTGACTGATTTATGGCTCCCGCTGACTCTCATTCATTCCCAAAAGCAATATTTAAAAAATAAGCTCAAAGAAATGTTGTTGAATTATGTCAGCAACCATTGTACTTTATTGATAGTAATGTTTTGTTGAAGATATACAGCAAGAATATCAGAAATCCACTGGAGCAGTGTGGAGAAATTAGATAACAACTGCAAATGTCCTAAGACTATGCCTGTCTTTCAAACTATTCAGATTGCCACCACATGGCCATACCATGCCATTACACCACTAAGCAAAACACATAAATGGCTCCGGAATCCCGACGGAATTACGGATCACTCCCAATATTAAATTGTTTCCTTCTTGGGTTATGCCTGACATTCACTGAAAATGTCAGCAAAATCCATCCATCACTTTTTGAGTTATCTTGCTAACAAACAAACAGACAGACAGACAAACAAACAGAAAGACAGACAAACAAACAAACGCCGGTCCCCGGTGAAAACATAACCTCCTTGGCGGAGGTAATGATAGGCCACAATTTAAATTGACCAGATGGATTAGAAGAGTAGTTGGTAAGGACTTACAAGACTTTCACCCTTTTGCTTCTAAACCTATGGGTGACATCAGACATTTTGCCCACTCTTCATACAGTTTATGCTCTAAAATAGTGGTGTTCAAAGTGGGGCCGCAAAAAGTATTCCTATTGTTATGAGTGTTGTTATGAAATAGCATTATAATAATTTGTTGCTTATCTGAACATTATATTTTCCATGTTCATCAGAAAGTGTAGGCTTAGCCCTGCTAAAGTCAGTGACATCTACGAGTTCTATTGCTATTTTGCCTGCTGGCTGGCTCAGTTTTTTAAAAGTTTACACCTTTTTGAAAGTAGAGCCAAAAGGAGAGACATTTTTCCAGTTTGGAAGAGTACATTGAGGCAGATGGACTTGACTGGTCTCGCCATGTGGGAGTGTGTTCAGACGTGGCCAGGGCTATGACTGGGAATAGTGGAGTGGAGCTCATCAAGCAGGAATCCCCAGATGTAATTTTTACAAAGTGTAGGGCTATGCCCATCGCAACGTCTTTGTAGCTAAACAGATATGAGCTTAATTTACCTCCCCCAAGGAGGTATATGTTTTCATCGGGGGCCGGCGTTTGTCTGTTTGTTTGTTTGTCTGTCTGTTTGTTAGCAAGATAACTCAAAAAGAGATGGATAGATTCCGATGAAATGTTCAGGGAAGGTCAGATTTGACCCAAGGAAGAAATTAGTAAATTTAGGGAGTGATCTGTAATTCCGTCGGGATTCTGGAGCCATTTATGTATTTAGCTTAGTGGTGTAATGGCATGGTATGGCCACGTGGTGGCGATCTGAATAGTTCAGGTTCAAATGTATGACAACCTACTGTAGGAAGAACGATGCAGGCAGAGGTCTGCGCTCTGCGCTCTCCGAGTGCTTTTCTAGTTTATTTCTACATTTGCCATAGTAGTGTCAATGGGTAAAATGAGACTTCTTGCAAAAGGGGGACTTTGGCCAGAGCATAGTGGTGTAAGGGGAAAAACACAAACCATATATTCCCACTTATATGTGTTCTGTCTATGTCCGACGCTTCAATGAGGTCGTGTTGAACTATAATCATTTATTGACCATCTGACTCTATTTTTTCTATTTTTACCCTGTGATTTTTGTAATGTAATATGGATCCCCGTGGGTCTGAAAAAAATAATTATATATAAACTGTGTTTTGTGTCAAAACTGTATTTTCTTCTCTCATCCTTCTTAAGGTATGACAGTGGAGGAAAGTGCAGGATTAAACCAGGACCAAGAAAATGTGAGTGATGTATGCATGATTTACATGGATGCATTAAGTGGTGTGAGTTAAAATGCGAGCGTATGTACTGTGTGTGTGTGTGTGTGTGTGTGTGTGTGTGTGTGTGTGTGTGTGTGTGTGTGTGTGTGTGTGTGTGTGTGTGTGTGTGTGTGTGTGTGTGTGTGTGTGTGTGTGTGTGTGCCATCCACATCCTCTCTCTCAGTGAGAGAGTGTACAGTGATGTGTAAAAGTCCAACCTCTGGCTCTCTCTCTCTCTCTCTCTCACTCACACACACACACACACACACACACACACACATAATCAAATTCCATAAATCTATCTCCCTAAATACACCCCACACACACACTAATCTAGAGAGTGTGTAAGAGACAGAAATACACACATCAAACATACACTCCCACTGTCTCTGGGCCTTTCCAAAACAAATCCCTACCCACTCCCCCTTGGTTACAGAATGAACTCAGTGGGAAGTACCCTCACAGCTAAATGTAATTTAGACAGTGTCTGGCTGTACTGAACTTGTTGGAGGAAAGTTTGAGTGTTGTGAGTGTGGAATGAAGGGGAAAGATCAGAGCAGCAAAACACAAGACTGAGGAACAAAAAGTAGAGAGAAAAGGTCATTGGATCTTTTTTCAGATTCAGGTGAATTATTGAATGGCATTTCCTGCTGCTTTACAGGTCTAGTGCCATGACAGTTTACAGTCTAATTAAGAGGCAGGACGTCCTTAACACTTTGTAGACCACCACATGACATATGTGACTCTCCACGGCAACAGACGTTTCTGAGAAAAATGACCATTTTTCATTATTGAATGGCATTTCCAGCTGCTTTACAGGTCTAGTGCCATGACAGTTTACAGTCTAATTAGATAGATAGATAGATAGATAGATAGATACTTTATTGATCCCCAAGGGGAAATTCAAGGTTAATTACAGTTTTTGCCCGATGCTTGAACACTATAGACCCATACTTAGACTAAAGTAACACAACTTGAAGTTTTGTTGCCATATCTCAAACACATGTACCAATACCTTAAACAAAAGTGCTGCTTTGCACTCTAGTTGCAATTCTGCAACACACTTACTCCTTTATGCAACACACTTGGTCCTGCATACTACTCTCTGTGTCATACAAAAGACACTTCGTTCAAAATGAAATCTCAGAGTACCATTTGTTAAACACATATATCCAAAATACAAAACACATCGGGTAATTGCAAACTCTCAAATACACACCTGAACGCACCTACTTGCAAAACTGAACACCAATCAGCCATCTACAAAAAGCCCTCAGTTTTGCCATTGGAAATGGTGATGTGAATGGTATATTTCCCAGTGTTGTGTCATGTTTACGTGTGTTTAGAGTTTTGGCACAATGAGCGAAGTTTTGCAAAAGGTATTCAAGCAAATATGTTTTATATAAAGTAGACTAGTGTGTTCCTCCTCATCTCAAAGTGTATGCATATGATGCAAGTGTGTTTCATTTTGTCACCAGAGTTATATTTTGACAAGGGATTGTTAGGTTTTAATAACAGAGTTTAGGTACTGATAGTAGAGTTTCAATTTGACATAGATGTGAAAGGTATATTTCCTAGTGTTGTGTTATGTTTACTTGTGTGTAGAGTTTTGGCACAGTGAGTGAAGTTTTGCAAAATGTGTTCAAGCAACGGGCAAAAACTGTAAGAGGCAGGACGTCCTTAACACTTTGTAGACCACCACATTACATATGTGGTTCCATGATGGTGTCCATTTAGTCTCTTAGGTGCTGGTCAGTAATATTCTGGTGCTAACATGGCTACTCAACCATTGTGTGCTTGCACTAATATTGAACTGATTTGAACATTCTGAATATTCTGAACTGGTTTGTTTCTTCTATAAAAGAGATGGAGAGAATTTCACAGTGTTCATTAATGAGTTTAAACATCATAGTAGCCAGACATCAGAGAGATGGCAGAGACAGGAGGAAGGAGAACTTGTACAGCATGATACACAAGAGTCCCCTGGCAGCCTATAGGCTTGTAACAGCATAGCTAAAGGATGACCTCAGGGTCCTGCAGGTCATGGAGTGATGGTAGATCACAGCCAATCATCCTCTCAATACAACAAATGATATGCTGCAGTCTGGTGTTATCATTGGCAGTGGGGTGCTTGGGAGTGTGTGTTTGTTTTCCTGTGTGTGTGTCAGTGTGTGACCGTGAGTGTGTGTGTTTGTTTTAAGTTTCAAGATTTATTGTTGCATATACCTTGCAGTTCAGTGGAATTCATATTCCATTCGTTGCAGGATATAAGGGGTAAATAAACACAGTGGGGCAGTGGGGGGTAGATGGAGAGACAACTGTATATGAGACAATACAGGACTGTACAGTACCACTCATGGCCATACTGTCCATACTCCATACATGCACACATTACACAGCCATACATATAGGCCTACTGTACACACACACACACACACACACACACACACACACACACACACACACACACACACACACACACACACACACACACACACACACACACACACACACACACATACAAACACACACACACACAACCCCTGTACCTACATGTAAGACAACTATACACACATAAAACCACAGGCCCATGGACATGAGACATGAACACTAGAAACAGTATGCATCCCGGATGCAGTATAGCAAGTGTGAAATTAACCGTGTGGGTAGAATTTAAAAAGTCAGTAGCGACCATGGCAATGTATCCAGTAGAGCATATCATAAAAGAAATAAGGCAGCATATGTGGGCAATAAAGGGAAGGAACTGTTTAGACACTGACCATTTAGGATTCTGACAGCTTGTGGTATTACAGTTTTTGCCCGTTGCTTGAACACACTTTGCAAAACGCTCATTGTGCCAAAACTCTAAACACATGTAAACATGACACAACACTGGGAAATATACCATTCACATCGCCATTTCCAATGGCAAAACTGAAGGCTTTTTGTAGATGGCTGATTGGTGTTCAGTTTTGCAAGTAAGTGTGTTCAGGTGTGTTTTTGAGAGGTTGCAATTACCCGATGTGTTTTGTATTTTGGATATATGTGTTTAACAAATGGTACTCTGAGATTTCATTTTTGAACGAAGTGTCTTATGTAGACATAGAGAGTAGTATGCAGGACCAAGTGTGTTGCATAAAGGAGTAAGTGTGTTGCAGAATTGCAACTAGAGTGCAAAGCAGCACTTTTGTTTAAGGTATAGGTACATGTGTTTGAGATATGGCGACAAAACTTCAAGTTGTGTTACTTTAGGCTAAGCATGGGTCTATAGCGTTCAAGCAACGGGCAAAAACTGTAAACTGGCTCTGAATGGTGTGGTGTGGGTGGTAATGCTCCGGTAGCGCTTACCAGAGGGAAGCAGAGAGAAGAGGGAGTGAGCTGGGTGGCTGGCATCCTTGATGATGGACTCAGCCCTCCTCTGACAGTGTGTGGAGTAGACAGTTGACAGAGGTGACAGTTGACAGTTGACAGAGGTCTATGGTGGTAGAATAGTGTCATATGTTGCAAGCGCAATATAACATCCTCAGGAGCAAAAAATATTAAATCACTCGCGTAGAAACAGCAGCCAGCGAGGAAAACAACAGCTGGGGGCCATACGCTCTCCAAGATGAGTTCTGCTCGCTCTCTTGAAGTACAGCTTTGCTCGTGTGGGTTGACTTTTGACAGTTTGGGGGAGGGAACCAAGGGAGTTGGGCCTGTTGTAATTGGTCATTTTTCAACCTGAAGTCCCGCCCGCTTAGTTACGGTCTGTTGCTAAACTTTTACAAATGTAGTCATGTGTAACATTAACCACCCCTTTGTTGTTTCTGGTTACTGCTTACTGTGTGTGTGTGTGTGTGTGTGTGTGTATGTGTGTGTGTGTGTGTGTGTGTGTGTGTGTGTGTGTGTGTGTGTGTGTGTGTGTGTGTGTGTGTGTGTGTGTGTGTGTGTGTGTGTGTGTGTGTGTCTGTGTGTTCAATATTTGTGTCTGTGTGTGTGTTATTGCTCACTGTGTTTTCTGCTTACTGTTTCTCTTTTGTGTGTGTGTGTGTGTATGTGTGTTCCCATTGATCCTGCTCACTGTTTGCTGCTTACTCGGTTTCTCTTTGTGTGTGTGTGTCTAGTATGTGTGTGTTTGCTGTGGTATCACTTTATTTATCAATTTATTAGAAGCTAAAGAACACATCTTAACCAGGGGTGCCAATAATTGTGGAGGGCGCTGTACATGAGAGGCCCCCGGCAGCCTATAGGCTTGCAGCAGCATAACTAAGGGATGACCTCAGGGTCCTGGAGTCATGCAGCAGGTCATGGAGTGATGGCAGATCACAGCCAATCACAGCCAAGTTTCTGATGTTTGACACACAAGCATCTGTTTGTGTGTCTGAGTGAGTGTGGGTTCATGAGTGTGTGCAGTGTATGCGTGTGCATGCACATCTGCACTTTTATGCCTGTGTTTGGCTGTGCATTTGTGTGTGTGTGTGTGTGTGTGTGTGTGTGTGTGTGTGTGTTCAATATTTGTGTCTGTGTGTGTGTTATTGCTCACTGTTTGCTGCTTACTCGGTGTGTGTGTGTCCAGTATGTATGTGTTTGCTCTGGTAGCACTTACCAGAGGAGAGAAGAGAGGATAGGGAGTGAGCTGGGTGGCTGGCGTCCTTGATGATGGACTCAGCCCTCCTCTGACAGCGTGTGGAGGCTGCTCAGACCCAGGTCTCTTGATGGCACAACAGTGTTAAAGGCAGAGCTGTAGTCAGTGAACAGCATCCTGCCAGGTGTTTTTCTTGTCCAGGTGAGCTAGGTGATGGAGATGGACAGATCTGCTGTGCGTACAGTATATGGAAATTGAAGATGGTCCAGGAAAGCAGGGAGGTGTGTATTGATGTAGGCTGTAACCAGTCTCCCCAGACAGTTCACCACCACGGAGGTTAGGGGCGATGGGCCGGTAGTCATTCAGGCAAGACACAGCACTTTTCTTGGGCACTGGCACAATCGTTGTCTTTGTGAAACACAAAGGCACTGTGCACCAGGGCAGGGACAAGTTGAAGATGTCAGTGTAGGTTTGTGGCACCTGAGTGGCGCATGTCTTGAATACACAAGACGGGATGTCATCAGCACTGGCAGCTTTGTGAATTTTAACCCGTTTTAAAGGTTTTGCCGACCTCACCCTCTGAGACCTGTAAGATGTCTCCTCCTATTGGAAGAGCACCTTCATCCCCCGGTTTAGACTCGCGAGACTCAAAACGAGCATAGAGTTTATTTAGCTCGTCCAGAACCAAGGCAGGTGTGTCTGTAAGAGCTGGTGTCGCTTTATAGTCTGTGATCACCTGCAGTCCCTTCCACAGGCAATGTCACAGTTGCTGAAGTCATTCTCCAACTCATTCCCATACTGTTTTTTAGCCACTTGTATTGCCCTTCTTAGTGTGTACCTTGAGTTCTGATATCTAATCAGGTCGTGGTCCTCTCCCTCAGGCTCAGGTAAACAGCGTTGTTTACCCAGGTGTTCTGGCTGGGAAAGGATCGGACGATATGGGAATGCACACTCAAGTCCATGATGTAGTCCGTCACCTGATGCACTCTGTCACTGAATGGGCGTACTCGTCCAGCTCCGCCGAGGAGTCTTTGAACACAGACCAGTCAGTTATGTCAAAACTTGTCCTGAAGTTCAGACTCGTTTTCTGCAGAGCAGCATTGAACTTTGCTCACTGCTGGTTGCTCACGCTTTAGCTTCGGTTTATAGGCCGGCAGCAGGAGCACTGACAAATGGTCACAAAGTAGGGAGTCCAGGAGAGTCATACACTCATAGACAATACAGCAGTTATGTACGTGTGGAACAAATGGTCAGATTTACCAAAGAGTGTGTGTGGTACAGACCTGTATGAGCCTTTCAGTGGGGTGAAACAGTGGTCAAGGGTCTGATCGCCCCTGGTGGGACAGGTGACGTGCTGGTGGTACTTGGGAAGGACTGTTTTGAGGTTGCAGTGATTGAGGTCACCCGTTATGATGAGGATTGCTTCCTGGTGCTGACTCTCTTGTTTACAACATACAGTTCAAGTGCCGCTGCAGCAGGGGCGTCTGGTGAAATGTAAACACTTGTGAGAAGTATAGAAGGAAACTTTATCAGCAGATCAAACGGATGCCATAGTCAGATACTCCAAAAGGAGTGT
>NC_084994.1:37595202-37645202 GCF_963854185.1 Sardina pilchardus
TAACACAGTAAACAGGCACATCTGGGCTACTCTAACACAGTAAACAGGCACATCTGGGCTACTCTAACACAGTAAACAGGCACATCTGGGCTACTCTAACACAGTAAACAGGCACATCTGGGCTACTCTAACACAGTAAACAGGCACATCTGGGCTACTCTAACACAGTAAACAGGCACATCTGGGCTTCTGTAACACAGTAAACAGGCACATCTGGGCTACTCTAACACAGTAAACAGGCACATCTGGGCTACTCTAACACAGTAAACAGGCACATCTGGGCTTCTGTAACACATGATGGCACAGCAGCGGCATATCCCTGTCACACTAAAGAACATGTCCAAGTTGTAAGCTGCACAGATCCCACATAGTTTGAGACTCAGAGATCTGGTATCACTGGAGAGGCAACACTTCTTCCCCATTTTATGTCACTACACCATCAACAATAGCCTACAACACTGTCAGGTTTTGGTAAGATTATGAGACTGATTTCATGTCATTGAGGCCATGTAGCCTGACATTGAGATTTTGACCCCAACCAAAATGATGATTTGGATGGAAAATCAACTGTATTTCTATATTTCCATCTTGCTATCTGGCTGTTAAAAGTGCAGCTTTTCAGGGTTACAGGACTGCTGTGTTGCTGTCATTTGAAGAGTTAACGTGTGATCCTCACCAATTGTTCTAAAATGTCGTGCAGTTTTCTACATAGCTACTGTACTGTAAATATTCTGTAGAATGTTGATTTTACAACATTCTCATCAAACTGTTGTGAGGCACACGTTTGTCAGAAAAACTCTGGCAACAACAAAAGTCTATTACAAATGTAAAGATGTCCAGTCTTTCTGCTGTTTATATGGCATAATAATGTCAGTCTGAGTGTTACTACAGTTTCTGCCTATGTGGAAGAATTATTAATAAGTTGAGGAATAATCTAGAAATAATAATGATTTTGTTAGTAAATAGGGAAATTCATGACTTTGATTAAATGTCTACATCACATGATAACCTATCACTTCCTAGTTATGTTGAAAATGTAGTCATAATTAAAATGAAACTGTTCTCGAGCATATCCAGCTCCTTCTTGTGTCTTTATAAAGTGAAAAATCCACTTCCTCTAGGAATCCACAAACTCAGGAATCAGGATATAGTTTACAAGAATATGATCAGGTGTTTACACAAACATATTTAATCGGAATAGCTGTGTGGCGTGGCATGCATTACATTTCTGTGAGAAATTCAAAATGTGAGGCGGAAATGGCACAAGCAGCCTAAAAAGGTTTTGTAGGCTTTTCACTCCAGTACTTGCCATCCTCAGCATGTTAGTTTGCCTTTCATCTTAGTTATGTCTAAGCTAATTATCTACAAAAACAATGTGATCCGAGACGTCTCCACCCTTATTTAAGTGGTTGATGTTGACATTAATCTAAGCCCACCAGAGGACACTCCTTTAGGAGGGCACTATATATACCCTTACTGGACAGTGGTCTAGGCACAGCTTCACTCCTGGTGAATGGTCATCTGCAGTTGCATCTCCAGACAGCACCTAAAGCAGCATGTACAGGAAACTGGCCTCCATTTTGGTTCTGCTGCTGGGCCTCTCGCAGGTCCTGGCTCAAGAGGTAAGACCTGGAGGAACTGCCCAACATCTACAAAGTTTATAGAAGTCTTACAAGTTTACAAGTTGTGTCTTGTTATTGTCATACACTACTATGTTATTTCCCATGTATGTTTCCATCCGTGTGTTCCCGATAGTCAGTAGAGTGTATTGACTGATACTAACATCCTGTTATTATCCAACTCTCATACCTCTGAACTCACTCCACATGATGTCCTTCTCATCACCAGGACCCATCCAGTACAGAGGGTGAGTGTGTCATCTTCGGTGTGTCAATAGGTGGATTTGACTTGATGTAGCTGCCTGCAGCTGTCTTAAAACGATTGCATAATGTGAGATTCTGACACATTTTCAACCTCAAATTGTGTGTATTTCATGGATGCAAATGGATCAGAATCTCAGAAATAACCACCTTATGCAGTCGTCTTAAGACGAATTCCACTTTCGTCACACACTGCTACCTACTGCTCAGTTGTTTTAACATAAATACTGAAGATAATGTTGTGCGTTTGGTGTTATTTCTTCATTAGAAGTCGAAGAGGAAGTCGACATCTCTACAAGAATCCTGGAAGCAAACCAAGGTAAGGCAGTGCTTCTAGATACATCTATAAATGTGAACACTCAATATAGGGGAGATAAGAAACCCCTAATTTGGCATAAACTTTCTCCCCAAAGAAATCTCAGGGTTCCTGATGGAGGGAGACGTGGCCATTCCAAGAGACAGGAACGCCAGGAAGTGCAGTAATTGCAAGTGGCAGAAGTCACCATCCGGACTTGTTGAAGTGCCGTACAATGTTTCTGATGCTTTTTGTAAGTTGTGGGAAAGAATAATGTGTGGTCTTCATCAGAGTCCATGCAATTGATTTGAATGAATTAGTTAATAACTTATTAACATGTAATGCTATAATGCTTTTTTTCGAAGCTGCCCAGAAGAAGGCTGTTATTGAGAATGCCTTGCAGACCTTCCATGAGAAGACCTGCATTCGTTTTGTGCCTTACGTCAAACAAAAAGACTTCATCAGAATTGTGTCTCGTGGCGGGTAAGTGCAGTGACAATGTGTACGATTCTTGTCAGAAATGTTTTGAAGCTGATGTTTGTAGTAGTGTTACTCCTTCATCAACATCGAGAATTGCGATTCACACTGCAAGTGCAGAAAGAGGGAAATGTTTTGTGTTTTTGTGCATTTTGTTTAAGGTCAGGAAAACAAACTGAAGCATGTTTTGCATGGTGTCTTCACTTTGTGTTCAGCTCTTACATAATTTAAGTTTTTTTTTTTTTAGCATTACACGTTCCATGGGTATTGAACCCACAACCTTGGTGTTGCCATCTGTCTCGATCAGTGGAAGCTTAGGAAGTACTGTCGTGACATAATGTCATTGACTGATGTGCAAATGAATGCTACAAAACCAAATGTGCGAAAGAAACTTTTTTTTTTCTCCCACAAAATGGAGTTCTTGGGGGCTAGCTACCCCCATGCCACCCATATCTAGATCCATCACAAGTCCTCCTTGCTCTTCCTAGACACATTCATCTTGAACTTCCCCTTGGGGGATCAATAAAGTATCCATCTATCTATCTATCTATCTACAGTATCTGTCTATCTACTGTATCTATCTATCTATCTATCTACAGTATCTGTCTATCTACTGTATCTATCTATCTATCTATCTGTATCTGTCTATCTACTGTAGCCTATCTATCTATCTATCTATCTATCTATCTAATCAACCGTTATGAGTGACTGGTGTCCCCTCTATGCAGGTGCTACTCGTATGTTGGAAGGAATGGCGGCGGACAAACCGTCTCGCTGAACGTGAACGGCTGTGTTTACAAAGGTGTTGTGCAGCATGAGCTCCTTCACGCCCTCGGCTTTTTCCATGAGCAGACTAGAAGTGATCGGGACAAGTACGTCAAGATCAACTTTGAAAACATCCGAGCAGGTTGGAAAATCACTTATTATGGTATTATATGTGTGCGTAGCAAATATTTTTGTTCTTTTGTTCTTCTACAGTATTCTTTATTCTCAAACAGCAGCGCTACACTATGAAACATATTATTTTCAATGCCTTGCATGCACACCAATATTGTTCAACGGCATCTTGCCGCTCTTGCACGTGCCGCAGTCGAAGTTCTACTATGTTAAGCTTTAACCGAAGTGCGCTTTGAATCATAGGAATTTTGCGCTGAGCCCGACGGCAAGCATAACAAGAATCCTCGGGACATTACCTCAACCAAGAGCAACCTACAGTAGAGGCAGACACAGTGCATGTCATGTGCAATGTGAAGTTCCCTTCAAAAGGACAAAAACACACTTTAATTACACTAACAATTCCACTTTCTTCTCACAGGCGTTTCCCGCAACTTTAACAAGTATGACACTAATAACTTGAACACAGGGTATGACTATGGATCCGTCATGCACTACGGCAGGTGAGCGGAAAAACATAATAATTAGCCTATAGCAACATTTTGTACCAATGGCACATATTAGTCTGGCATCGTCATACTCGATTCTAGTCAGAATTTGAGTCTGATACTGCTCCACCGGGCCTTTGGTACGTGATTATGGGACGTGTTTCAACTGATGGGGGGGGGGGGGGGGGGGGGGGTGCCTTTGCACTCAATTGGATAGACCAATCAGAGCAACGTAATAGCTTACTGTGAGCTGTAGGAAGAACACCCGAACCATCCTTCATCTCCACAAATGCCTTAACATTGTTGTTCACGCAGATGCTAAAAAACAGTTGTAGCTAGTCAGATTTGAAACCAATGACGGAACAACAGGACACAATGCAAAAATGCCATTTCCCCTGATTACATGCAACACTGAGCTTTCCTTCATCTCCAATTTGGCCCAGAGTTCTCAGAAAAAAATTTTCAGTGGAAAAACCTCTGCTCTCCGTGTAAATGAAAGGCCAAACGGCATGGAAATACGCATGCTTTTCCTACAAGGGGTCTTAGAAGCTAGTTTAGTTGCAAACAAAATTAACCGAAGCGTGCTCAGATGACGTGATAGATGAGGCTGTGTCGCTCATCTGTCCATCATCATACAAAGCCCGCCTAGACAATTTGATTTGAACAGTTCTGTTTTGGGCATAGTCAAAGATCATTAAGGGCTGAGCAAGATACTTCATGAGAAGCCACTTCCTGGAACCCGAATCGCAAGAGGGAGAGGGGGGCAAAATCCCCCTTTATGCAGAGCTGTTCCATTGAGGTCTATGGGCAAGACACACCCCTTTATGCAGAAGAAGTGATCCCCATTTTGCGCCCATAGACATGAACTACAATGAAGTATCTTGCTCCGCCTTAAGGATCTTTGGCATAGTTGCAGCTCAACGGAACAATTCCATACAAGTTCAAGTTCAGCTCTCTCTCTCAGGCTTATTTGTGTACCTTAATGCAAATGTTTTCACGTATTCTCGGATTTCAGAAAAGCCTTTTCAAAAAATGGTAATGACACCATCACCCCGATTCCTAACCCCGATGTCAGGATCGGACAGCGCAGAGATTTGTCAGAGATCGACATTGTGAAGATCAACAGGCTGTATGAGTGTGAGGGTGAGTGGACCAGACTGATGGCAGGCAACTGAATCAAACCAAGAAATATCTTCAACCAGCTTGTTTGCCATAGGAGTTGAATATAGCTTGCATACATTGAGATATACAGTAGAGCAAAATTCAACTGTGATGGTGCTCCAAGAACAGTACATTATGAATGATTGCATTCGTGGCAACACCAAACTAAAAAGTAATTTTACAGCATTACATGTAAGTGAACTATATGGCACAGTCAAAACATTTCAAGCATCCCCTTTATTATTTATTTATTTGTTAATGGGCGCAGAAACCCCTACACTCATTCAATGACACACAAAGAGGTGTGCAAAGATGATGATTCTCCAGATTGTATGGTCTCTGTGTATGGCAGAAACAACAAGCTCTTTTCTCTCCACAGACTCCAGCAATGTAACCAGCAGTAATGAAACTCTGAAGGAGCTGATCAGACGCTTGGAGGTCTCAGAGACCCAAGTGAGAAGCCTGGTCGGCCAAGTGAAGAGCCTGGTCAGCCAAGTGAAGAGTCTAGTTGGCCAAGATAAAGGTAATGTGAACTGAGATAAAACAATGCGTGATTCTGAATTATGGATGGACGCATACTTTAAGCATTAAGGGCCATTCACACCAAGAATGGTAGTTATAACAATAACTACCATAATGATAAAAGCGTCCACATATTGACCATTGAGCGACAAAGTCTTTCCGTGTGTTAATGAATGTGATAGCTAAAATTTGATGGATTCTGATTGGCTGTTAATTTTGTATCGCTCTGAAAGTGATCCCCAACGATAACGTTCTTCATGTCGTTATCGTTATAGTTTGTGTGTGAATATCGTCATCCATACTAACGAGAACAATATTTTTTAGGGCCCGAGCACCGAGGCAAGACCCTATTGTTTCTTCTCAGATTATTAGGGCCCGAGCACCGAGGTGTGGCCGCTGAAGCAGCGGCTGCACCGGAGGTGCAAGGCCCTGTTGTTTCTGTAGAGATTATTAATATTATTATTATTACTATTATGCTGTATTATTATAGTATTATGTTATTGCTACCGCTAGTCAGAGACAGAGCTCTGGCTGAGGGTGTGGCTTAGGGAATCTATAGCACCACCTAGCACGTTGTCTGTTGTGGTTGACACATACATTCACAAAAATGAACCAAATTTGGTGGACTTGTGTGTTATTGCTGCCGCTAGTCAGAGACAGAACTCTGGCCAAGGGTGTGGCTTAGGGACTCTTTAGCGCCACCTAGCATGTTGTCTGTTTCACACATTCATGAAAATGAACCAAAATTCGTGGTCTTGTGTGTTATTGCTACCACTAGTCAGAGACAGAGCTCTGGCCGAGGGTGTTGCTTCAAAGACAATTCATTTGCAATTTTTTAAAATAATTTACTACTGGCAACACTTTGTGGGCATTAAGAGATTAAAATAGTTGGGATGTGTGTGTGTGTGTGTGTGTGTGTGTGTGTGTGTGTGTGTGTGTGTGTGCATGTGTGTGCTCTCCTGAAGCTCAGGAATTATATCTGACTGCAATGGAGGCCAGACTGAGAGCCAGTGAGGACACAGTGGACGCCCAGAGGACCCAGCTGCGGGAACTCCAGACACTCAATGAAGGTGAAACAGCGACGTTCAGACTGATAAACTAAAGTGGCTCCTTGCCTGGCCTCTCCACACTGATATCTTGAAGAGACGACATGTGCTTTCAAAAGCACCAGAAAAAAATGATATTAGAGAAGTCGTTTGACTTGTGATATAGTGGCAGAGATACCGGGGCCAATTTGATGATGGAACTAAATCTACAACCAATGAATTGTCCAACAATAAATAATTTTCTCAGTTATAAATATTTTGCTACATGTGTTTTCAGGGAATAAAGTGGCCTTTTCACTTTCACTTGAAACAACCACACACAGGAACTCTGGACCCTATTGCAATGGAAAAACACTTATCTACAAGCACATCTTCAACAACATTGGCAATGCATACG
Source organism: Sardina pilchardus (assembly GCF_963854185.1). Taxonomy (NCBI): domain Eukaryota; kingdom Metazoa; phylum Chordata; class Actinopteri; order Clupeiformes; family Clupeidae; genus Sardina; species Sardina pilchardus. Next base: position 37,602,363 of record NC_084994.1, read on the forward strand.
ACCTTAATACAGGTGAACATTTTACCAGATATACAGCTCTGGAAAACATTAACACTTTCTACAGTTCTACAAACAAGATAGATAGTTTTAGTGATTAAAACGTTTCAGTTATGACCTGAAATGAACACAACGCTAGTGGCAACAGTGGAATAAGCAGGATAATGGACTTCACGCTGTACGATTATACAATGTTAACACACTTTTCTAGATACCATCTGAACTTGCATTAACTTTATAATCCAACGGTGCGTCGTCCATTATCCCTTACTTGTTGTATTGCAGCTACACTGCAGCTAGAGGTCAGAGTAGCACCAAAAGCGGGGGAGGGTTTTGATTCAATTTAATTGAAACATACAGTAGTAAAAATTAATCTTACAGTGTAAAGCACTGTACAGATTGTACATGAAAAAAAATTCATTCTTCTCTGACATTCTTGTCCAATCTTTCAAATGGTGTATAACATTACTATGCCATGTAGCAATATGGTGCATACAATTGATTTAGGATGTCATCCTACAGTTGCTGAGTGACATTCAATAATGGGTGTGTTTGGTTGTCCTGTTGTTGTTGAGCTGTATGGTGCCAGATGCTCTTCCAAAAGGATCAATACTGTACATGTCTACCCATCCTCTGACCCAGGCTTCTTCACCGCCCCTGTGAGAGGAGTGTACGAGTTCAGCCTCTCTGCTCTGAGCCGTGGCAGCGATGTTATCCTGGGGTTGTCCCTGCGTAAGAACAGAGAGTGGGTGGTCTCCCTGTACTCCACGTTCAAGAGCGAACACAACAACGTGTCTAACGGAGCGAGTCTGACCCTAGAGAAGGGAGACGTGGTGGATGTCTACTTGCCAGCCAACAGCAGGGTGCTGGATAACCAAAATCACCACACTACTTTCCGGGGACATCTGCTCTTCCAGATGTAAGCACTGCCAACCAAAATGCTGCATCTGCAGTGCATCATAGAGTTGTTAGGAAATAGTACTTATGCATTGTATATGACAGATTACGTGATAGGCAATATTGGACACAAAACACATGTTTTGTTTGTGTAAAGACCTTAAATGCTGCATTGTTGAGTTAAATGTCTGAGACGATAGCAATATTTCTTTTTTGAGATCAATTGTTTTTATTTTGTAATAATGCATAAATCAGTTACATCATATACAAAGGCATAGAAACCCCCCCCCCCCTTCCCACCCACCCCTCCCATACCCACCCAAGAACAAGCCCTGTGGTAAACATCTGATTGAATTAGGATTATGTAAACAATATTTTGCTGCTTTGTTGCACACTGAACGAACATGACATTTAGAATTGTAATATATGTTTTGTGCACATTAAGGGCCCGTGTCCACCAATAGCATTCTTTGATGATGACGGCCATTTTCTCTACAAATCCTCTGAAGTTCAGCGCTCGCAGCACTTAGCGCCTGCCGTGGTGCTGATAGCTTTTTTCTGCAGTGCGCAGAGCGCTGAAAGTTGAAATGTGTTCAACTATATTAGAACAGCGCTGGCCTCGTCAATGTCACTTCTCTCTTAATGACCAATCAAAACTTTGTAACCTAGCAACAACTAGATGCACCGCATAGCGGTACACAATATGACCGCCGCTCAGTTCTGCACATTCTCTCCAAAAAAATAAATGACGCTTGTCAACTTTCCTGCATCTCCTTTTTGTGCAATTGATATATACATATATCTCCTACTCTTGCTGCTCATGTGTATATAAATGAGTGTGTGCATGTGTGAGCTTGCTTTTGTGTATAATAATGTGTGTGTGTGTGTGTGTGTGTGTGTGTGTGTGTGTGTGTGTGTGTGTGTGTGTGTGTGCGTGCATGTGTGGAATCAGTGGATGTGTTTTTATCTGTGCATGTGAATCTGTTGAAGTGTGTGTGCATACGTGTGTTTGTGAGAGAGTGAGTATCATCCCTAACCAGCAACCCTTCGCTAAATAGCACCATCTGCAGGCCGTTGGGTGAGCATGTCACTAAATGTAAACATACAGTACAGTAAATACATTTATTATATAGCACCCCATGGATGAAATTCAAATTTGCAAATCACAAATGACTGGTTATAAGCCAAGTTGCGGGCTCTTGAGACCAACATACCATAAGCATTTCATCAACCTCGGTGGCAAGGTTCAGGTAGTTATATAAGAAAAACGGCAATTTTTTAGGTTTCAGGGGGGCCTGCGCGGGGGTGGAGTGGCCAAAGATCAATCTCTACCTATACACATACTCAAAGGCAAATGATAGAATGATAGAAGAAAGAATGATGTTTCAAAAGATATACAGTATGCGTTTTTCTTAGATCCTTTTTGGAGACTCCAAACTGTATTACCAGAATTAAACACCTCTAACTTAACAACCCCTTAGCCTGCAAACTAAATCCTGGCCTTCAATGAAGCTGACACTTTGGGGGGCTACTATTTGGGTTTGGATGTCAGTGAACCTGGAATAAAATAAAAGACGCATTATCCCAATAATCATTCATTTCTATTCTGCCTATGACATTTTGATAATAAAAGGCTCCAAAAAAGTGCTTGGCTAATGTGTAGAGCATGAAGACAGCCCCCAGTGTAGAGAGGTGACAGTGGAGACAGTGCTGAGTGTAGAGAGAGGAGAGTGGAGACAGTGCTGAGTGTAGAGAGGTGGGAGTGGAGACAGTGCTGAGTGTAGAGAGAGGAGAGTGGAGACAGTGCTGAGTGTAGAGAGGTGGGAGTGGAGACAGTGCTGAGTGTAGAGAGGTGGGAGTGGAGACAGTGCTGAGTGTAGAGAGGGGGGAGTGGAGACAGTGCTGAGTGTAGAGAGGTGGGAGTGGAGACAGTGCTGAGTGTAGAGAGGGGGGAGTGGAGACAGTGCTGAGTGTAGAGAGAGGAGAGTGGAGACAGTGTTGAGTGTAGAGAGGGAAGAGTGGAGACAGTGCTGAGTGTAGAGAGGTGGGAGTGGAGACAGTGCTGAGTGTAGAGAGAGGAGAGTGGAGACAGTGCTGAGTGTAGAGAGGTGGGAGTGGAGACAGTGCTGAGTGTAGAGAGAGGAGACAGTGCTGAGTGTAGAGAGGTGGGAGTGGAGACAGTGCTGAGTGTAGAGAGGTGAGAGTGGAGACAGTGCTGAGTGTAGAGAGGTGGGAGTGGAGACAGTGCTGAGAGTAGAGAGATGAGACAGTGCTGAGTGTAGAGAGGTGAGACAGTGCTGAGTGTAGAGAGGTGGGAGTGGAGACTCTAGCTGCGTTTCCATTGACCATTAAATTGCGCAAATTAAGATTTGCGAAAAGAAATGTGGTGAATGGAAACACGCACATTTTGAAAAAACTCACATTTTTCGATAAAAAGTTTTTGCGCTAGGGTGAGGTGGTATTTCGAGCGTATCGAAATTTGTATATTTCGCAAAACTGCAATGGAAACACTTTTTTCGCATCTAACGAGTCACGTGATCCAACAACCGGATGTTAGGAGGAACGAAACCGGCGAAGAAGACTGTCGACAGGAAGTGGCACCGGGAGAATAATGTAAAAAATATATATTTTTATTCATTAAAAGTGTCTCGTGTCATTCTAAAATGTTGAATCCACACTCTGTGAACTCGCCAACACTTTCTCAAAAACGCTGCATACGCAACCGCTCAACTAGTTTTGTTTACCCATAGCAACAACGTTGCTATGCTTTGCTGGTTTAACGTGATGAGAACGGTGCTGAAAGAAATCTAATTCTAGATTTTAGATTCTAGTTCTAGAAACTAATCAACTGGGCTGATCTACGAAATATTCCACTGACATGGCTGTGACCCGATTTAAGCATAGGCCTATAACAAACTCCTGTGATTGATATGTCATTTTTAATTTTATGTTTCTGCCCCACCAAAACGTAGGCCTCCTCCGCTGATGGCTTATAGCCTAATGACTGATAATCAGCGTTAGTGCCGTGGTGGCAATTTGAATGCATTTAGTGTAAATCTGGGTTAAATGTTGATAACCGCCATGTCTCCTAATGACTTACAGCACGCGAGAATACACGAGATTTTAATTAAGTTAGCCGAATGTAATGGAAACACCGCAATTGCGAAAATTGTGATTTTCGACATTAAGACAATATCGACAAAGTTTTTGCGCATATTTGTAATGGAAACGCAGCTAGTGCTGAGTGTAGAGAGGTGGGAGTGGAGACAGTGCTGAGTGTAGAGAGGTGGGAGTGGAGACAGTGCTGAGTGTAGAGAGATGAGACAGTGCTGAGTGTAGAGAGGTGAGACAGTGCTGAGTGTAGAGAGGTGGGAGTGGAGACAGTGCTGAGTGTAGAGAGGTGGGAGTGGAGACAGTGCTGAGTGTAGAGAGGTGGGAGTGAAGACAGTGCTGAGTGTAGAGAGGTGGGAGTGGAGACAGTGCTGAGTGTAGAGAGGGGGGAGTGGAGAGTGGAAACAGCCCAGAGTGTAGAGAGGGGAGAGTGGAGCATGGAGACTGCCCCTAGTGCACTTCCTCGTCCTACTCCTCTCACTCTTTCTTCATGTCTTCCTTCACACACACACACACACACACACACACACACACACACATACGGCAGAGGTTGCGATTCACTTTTTTTCAATGATAGTGGTGAAAACCTGCACAGTGACATCTCCAGCAAACACATCTCTGTAACAGACACAATGTGAAAATCTGTCATTGTGAATTATATAGTATGTCACAATTTCATTAACAGAATACGAAATACCTTCTCAACACCTTTAATACTGTTCAGTAAGACAAATCAGTACTATTAGCATCCACTTAATCAATGAGCCTCAGCTATTAGACAGCATGTCCTCTACTCTCAGCATGACCTTTCAGGAGGTTGTAGCCTACTGTACATCAACAGGCCTACAGTGCATAGTAACAGCCTAATCATGTCCATGTTAGTCCAGTAGTCTGAGGAGGATCCTTTTGTTGAGCTAAGTCTTCTTCCTTGAGATTTGGTTGAGAAATATTGAACTCCAGCGTAGCGTATGGTAAGCAGGTAAATAGACTGTGCCACATTGAGCCATAGAACCGATCTGCACGCTGCAGCCAGGGGCTTCTCATAGATTCACCAGGACAGCAGAGGCAGGACAGGTGTGGAACTTAGTGAGAGTGTTTTGGGTGGATGGTGGCAGAGTTGCACTGAATACACCTTACAGTATATACCTCCAAACCCGACCCTCCTCAAACAATAGCTCACAAATGTCAATATCTACAGTATCATCTCTCTGACACGTCTGTAATCAATAATAATGAATAGTCGATCGGTTTCCTGAGACAGGGAATAGAAAAGAAATATAATATATACTTTTTTGATCCCGTGAGGGAAATTCAGTTCTCTGCATTTAACCCAATTTAACCAAATTAGTGAACACACAGCACACAGTGAACACACAGTGAGGTGAATCACACAACCCAGAGCAGTGAGCTGCCTGCCCAACCAGCGGCGCTCAGGGAGCAGTGAGGGGTTAAGTGCCTTGCTCAAGGGCACTTCAGCCATGGTGGACTGGTCGGGGATCGAACCGGCAACCCTCCGGTTACAAGCCCGGTGCGCTAACCAGTACACCACGGCTGCCCCTACTGAACTGCGTCTCTGTGGCACACGACCCACTCTGCAGTCTGCAGGTCAGACTGGAGCAGCTTGCAGCGGTGTGGGTGGCATGGAGGCACAGGGTGGCACACAGTGAAAGAGTGTGAGTGTCATGATGGACAGATGCCCACTGCCTCAGATGAAGATGGAGGCTATCAGACAGGTGGCATGGAGACACAGGGTGGCACACAGTGGAAGAGTGTGTGTGTGGGTGATGTTAGTGCTCAGACACGTCACACACTGCAAGGGTGCGCTGGACAACAAGCAGGAAGCTTGGCACACACAGACAGGATGTGGAAATGTGACGCGGTCTGAGGAGACCAATCAGAACCCAGACTCAGCGGTCATGTCAGGAGGGACTCTCCGCACGGCTCTGGGGACAAGAGGAGGAACGGCACAGTGAGTTAAGAGATGGACTACTCACAAAATGGACACCAGGGACAGACAGCTTTATTCTACATAACAGGGTTGCCTCTGTGCAATATAGAATGTAACAAGACTGAAATATATACAAAGTATATTTCTAAAGCATGATATCAGTTTTGTGTTTGTTTGTGTTCTGGAATGGTCAGGTCTGAAGATTAAGGAGACAAAATGTGCTGTTCTGCAGGAGACAGTGGAGAGAATCAATTTCACAATTCACAGTTCACAATAGCAACAAAACCCAAGTGTGTGTATTCCCTTCCTGAGACATACAGGTACCGTGGACACAAAATGAACATTGCAGGAGAACAGAATGAGCAAGTAAACACCATCTTGTCCGAGTTTACATCCATGTTGGACCTGATTGACAGATGCCCACTGCCTCAGACTATGAAGCTGGAGGCTATCAGACAGGTCAGGTGGCACCGTCAAAAGTACAACATCTATTCTCCAACATTCACATTCAACAGAAAGTGCTGAGTGAAATGAATAGCAAAACACTGAACTTAGTGTGACAGTCTGAAGGTTTGGAGTTAACACACACAGCATCTGTGACATTATCTTTCACCCCCAGTGGGAAGAGGGACTGGGGGTACCATAGAATAGATCTCTAAGAGCATGCGGATTTCTCATCGTCTGAATAACGATGACAAGGACGTTAGGGAGCTGACTCAGTCCTCCCCGTTCCTGGACCTAAGGAGACACGAGGTCCCATTGGCCAGGGAGTCAGGGCCCCACTTCCTAGGATTCAAAAGAAAATCCAACAAGAAACTTGATACCCACTCTGCTGGTTTTGGGGTCTGGTCAGAACGACCTCGGGATCTGAACTGGAGTGTCACTGGAGTGGGTGCGGTCTGACTCTGGGGCTGTGATGGTCTCAGAGGACATTAGAACTGGACCAGACAGGGAAAAGTTGTAGAGTGACAGTCCTGTGTGTGTGTGTGTGTGTGTGTGTGTGTGTGTTCTTCCTAGCAGGTCACAGACCAGCACCTCCATCCTCATGCTGATACCAGCAGAGGACCAGCGTTCAAGGTGGACGCAGATGAAGTGGACCAACTTCTCGGATGAACTGGACCAACGTTTCAGTGAAGCACCGGATTTCGCAAATGTTGAAGTTTGTGTTCCCCTCGAAGATCTGCTTAACACCAGGAGGAAGAGGAGGAGGAGAGGAGGAGGAAGATCATCACTAATGATCTACGTAGTGCTCAGTGTGTGTGTGTGTGTGTGTGTGTGTGTGTGGTGTGTGTTTATGTGCATTGTGTGTGCTTGTTTACAGAGATGTACAGTATTGGTAAAATAAGAGGTGGGTAAACTATGAGTTTTGTAAGCACGGTGGACATTCAGCGCTTGTTTTATGATGGTGGAGGTTATTGTCCAGAGTTCATAAAGATACCAGTCGAATGTTTCCTATAGTGTCAATTAGTGTACATATTATGAATATGGATGTGATTTTTAATGTTAAAAGTTGCAATGGTGATTAAACCCTTTTGAGTGGTGGATTAACTCTAATGACATTTCAGAGGTGGATACCCACACCCTGCTTGTGTGTGTGTGTGTGTGTGTGTGTGTGTGTGTGTGTATCCACCTCAGAAATGTCAGAGCTAGCAATTAGAGTTAATCCACCACTCAAAAGGATTTAATTACCGATTGCAACTTTAAACATTAAAAATCACATTCATAATAATGTACACTAATCGACTAATGTGTGTGTGAGTGAATGTGAATGAACATTTGTGCATGTGTGTGAATGCCTGTAACTGACTGTTCATCCGTTTCCCGCTTCATGTGAATAGTGAGCCCTGCAGACAGGAGCTTTTCTCTTTCTCTTTTCTGTTTCTGGTTGAGATCAGAGGAGTGACCTATCAGAGATGGACATTATGAAGATCAACAGGCTCTATAAGTGCGGTGAGCTGAATGAGAGGGTCTCCAGCACTGATGGCATGCAATCTAATGAAAACATCAATCAATACTAGAAAAACACTCAGAGAGCGCAGACCTCCGCCAAGCCAAAACATAACCGCCTCCTGGATCCAGACGGTGATACGGATCACGCCCAAAATGTAATCGATTCTTCCTTGGGTAATTTCAGACCTTCCCTGAAAATGTCATCGAAATCTATCCATGACTTTTTGAGTTATCTGACAGCCAGCCAGCCTCCCAGCCTCCCTTCCTTCCTTCTTTCCTTGGCGGAGGTAATTCAACTTAACTTCAACTGGTGTGTTGCATGTCAATGTAAAATATGAACCATAATGGGCTGTTTTTTCTATTGTATCTACAGTACTAAACTAAAGAGGGGTGAACCTAAAACCAGAAGACTGAAGCTGCTCCTTGAACATTCACCCTCTGCTATTTCCATTTAACCGTTTATTTAAGAAGCTAGCAATGTATTAGTATTTCTATATTAAAATGGACAGTGGAAAACAGCCTTACGTGACTCCTCTGTTGACACCGGCAGACCAGATGTACATAATGCATGCAACCAGTCATCTTAACTGACGGGAACATGGAGGGGAAACATTTGCAGTGGACACCTGCTGGCCACCATGTGAATGATTTTCTGTTGCTAAAGTGAAATATTTACATCCTATACATATATACAGAGCCTGCTGAACCTGTTGAATTGAAATGGAACTTTTCATCCTCCATCTGTGCTCTCATAATGTCATTAAATGATAATTGATTTATAGGATTGAAAGTGCATAATCTCACATGTAACCAGATCTGTTATTCTTATGCATGGCTCCACATTTACCACTGGGGAGAACTCTGCACCCTTCAATCATGCTTGGAGCTGGAGATTTGGGTGTAAAAATCTAGTTTGATGTAAAAACATTTAAGAGAGTCTTTCTGAAAAGAAGTGGAAAAAGGTCCAAGTAGCAGTTCCTGAGTGTGGCCAGCGAAGGGAGGAGGGTTTGGTCTCTGGGCCCTGTCCAAATTTTCTGTGACTGGCCCACACAGTCTCTCACCCTGTCTGGTCTCTGTAGCACAGTAGGCCTACAGTGGATATGGCAACCAAATTGGTGTGCTATCAAAATAAGTCCCCATGAGGACACAGTCTTCCCCATTTTGTCACTTGACTATACCATTATAGCCTACCACACTGTCAGATTTGGGTAAGATTATGAGACTGTTTTCATGTCATTGTGGTCAGCCTCACCTGACATTTTGTCCCCAACCAAAATGATAATTTGGATGGAAAATCAACTGTATCTCTATATTACCATCTTGCTATCTGGCTGTGTTAAAAGTGCAGCTTTTCAGGGTTACAGGACACTGCTGTGTTGCTGTCATTTGAAGAGTTAACGTCTGATCCTCACCAATTGCTCTAAAATGTCATGCAGTTTTCCACATAGCTACTGTAAATATTCTGTAGAATGTTGATTTTACAACATTCTCATCAAACTGTTGTGAGGCACACGTCTGTCAGAAAAACTCTGGCAATAACAAAAGTCTACAAATGTAACAATGTCCAATCTTTCTGCGGTGTATAAGGCATAATAATGTCAGCTTGAGTATTACTACAGTTTCTGCCTATGTGGAAGAATTAATACGTTGAGGAATAATCTAGAAATAATAATGATTTTGTTAGTAAATTGGGAAATGCATGGCTCTGATTAAATGTTTACATCACATGGTAACCTATCACTTCCTAGTAATGTTGAAAATGTAGTCATAATTAAAATGAAACTGTTCTTGAGCATATCCAGTATCCACAATAACAGGTGTTTACAAACATATAATATCCATCTCCTTCTTGTGTCTTTATAAAGTGAAAAATTCACTTCCTCTAGGAATCCGCAAACTCAGGAATCAGGATATAGCCTATACAATAATAATCAGGTGTTTATACAAACATATTTAATCGAGTATGCTGACTTAGAAATCCATTTTACTTTCTGTCTCTTGATAAGAAATTATTCGGGTCTCGTTGATGTTCTGACGTGTCTTTCATAACCCCCCCTTTTGGAGAAATAAGGACATGGAAGAATACGAGAAACATGTCCAAGAGAAATAAAGTAGAAAATGTGTCAGATTTCCTTCATTCTTTGCCAATTTCTTCGCCTGAACTGCTCCGCACAGCCACCAGAGGAGTAGTTTTTCCACTTTTCTTGGGAACGTGCTATTTACCCATGTGATCAACGCGGAACAGGTGAAAACGAAAGTAACAACAGAAGACGTCACGAGGGCAAGTAGCGCACAGGAATTTCCCATCAATTTTATGTTGGTAAGTAGGCTACACAATTACAATTATGGTTGTAGGCTAGGCCACTCGATAGATGTGAATGGTGGCTTAGCCTATTCATCGACTGAAAAAATAAAAATAAAAAAACCCAACAAGATAGGACCCTAGGGGATCATCAACAACCGGAGACGAGACGGAATGGAGATGTTGGTGGCGGCCTAGGCTTACGTGAAATAGTAGCCTAACCTCAATTAGATTAGGCCAATTTTTCACAATTTACACGTTTTAACTCGGATATTGCAGCCGTGGAGAGAAATATCTTATTATTTGACTATAGAGTCAGTCTAGATTAATCGGCTATCAAGTAGTGTAGTTGGGATATTATAAGTCGTTATAAAAAGGCCAAAAAGGATTCGGCTCTCGGCAGCAGCTACATGGACTTTTTAAAGTAGGCCCTAGCCTATGCTGTTAAGCCCATATGAGGCTATTGTGTTGTTCATCTTTCCAAAAATAATTTAAGCTAACTTAAAAAACGAAAAGTAAAACTTGTTGTAAAAGTCCGCTTCAGATTGGCTGTCAGAAGGAGGGCAGGATTATCCATTTTCCATGATGCACAACGAGTAGGCCTATCCTGACTGTAGACATCCATTTAACATCGTGTAGTCTATCTAAAGCCTACCTTACACTGACAAGATTTGGGAAAGGTTCTTGAAAGATTGTAGTCTTTTGAGAAAAGCTTGAATGAGGGGCATTAGTTAGAAGACTACAATCTTTCAAGAATCTTTCCCAAATCATGTCAGTGTAAGGTAGGCTTTAATTGTCTCAAAATAAATGATTCAGCTTTCATTGATGTTCTCACCTGTCTTTCATAAAATCCCCTTTGGAGAAATATATGAATAGCAAAGGATAGATTTTTAGTTTGTCGAATTTACAATAGGCTACACTGCGACAAGAGGAAATGTAATTAAGAACGAGAAAAAAGAGTCAAAATCTCACATTGATGTTATTCAGTTAGCCTATGTCTAAAAGAAATAAAATAGAAAATGGACAGATTTCCTTTATTCTTTCCCAATTGCCAGACCTTCTCAACAGTTTAATTGTTTACCCACTGTTGTGCATTGCAAGAGACGTTGCCTACCTCATACTGTGTGAACATAGCTAGACAGATTAGGGGCCTGCATGCCATGAGATGTCTTCATGCACACTGTGTACAGTTGTGTGAATTAATTTAAAGGGATGATTTTGTTTTGTTTAAATCGAGCAAGTAGCAACTCTCAACTCTTGCAACTCTTGCACTCACCAGCATTCATTGGTGCTTGATGGCAAAATTTGAAGTTGGAGGAGATAGAGGAATAGGCCTACAGTCTCTTTTACACACACACACACACACACACACACACACACACACACACACACACACACACACACACACACACACACACACACACACACACACACACACACACACACACACACACACACACACACACACACACACACACACACACACAGTAAGGTTGTGGTTCCAGCACTTTCATTTTGTGCATAGTCTGTGCATGTAGTCAGGTAGCTCTTGTTCCATGCCCCCTCTTCTAAAGGGTTTTAAGCTTTGAGTGTATTTTAGTTTTTCTACGTTTTTCTACATTTTTTATTTTTTCTCAGGAGCTGCTGTATTGATGTTGTCTATGTGAAGAGATCAAACTCCCAATAGAGTTGTATGGAGTCATGATTTCAACGATGCCAATAGAGCTTGACAGTCCCGCCCCTCCCCCCGCAATAAAGTGTAGACTCCCCATACTAATGTTCAGTCTTAGTAGTCTTAGATGGAGCTTAGTATGGTGATAACCAGACTAGCAGCACCCCAGAGTGTGGCTGAATCACATGACATCATGACCCATCTTCCTGTTATGTCTTGTTCAGTCTCATTGCATGTCTGTCTATTGTAAATGAACAGATGTCAATCCACTTTACTCACAAGAAAACAGTAGGCCATTTTGTCTTGCGAGAGAGACCCAGTTGTGCCTGTTTGTGAAGGGGGAGTGAGGTGAGCACATCTGGCACGGCTGGCTGGTGAGAGAGGCTGATTGGCTGTTGCCCATGCAGCTCTCTACAACAGGCTCATCCTACAACAACAGGAGCATCTGTAGTCCAACCTCCTATGAGCCTTCTGCTCATCACACGTTAAGGCCACACAGCTGAATGCTTGTTACCATTATGTGCACTTTTCATTATTATTCAACATGTTTTATGCATCTTGGAAGTAAAGGATAATAAGCTATGTGCTGTTTGCTGCTCTGACTGATTCAAAGATCAGCACAGCAGATGTGAATTCTGGGGAAATGACCTTCTGGATGAAGGCAGATGGCAGAGATGTGACCCATGATTAGCTCCATGATTAGCTGTAGTGTGTTCCTGTGTTTTTTTAGTGTTCCTGTGCATGTTTAGTGTGTTTGTCAGCACCCCGTTGGCCTCTCCTCTCTGCAGCGCTTCCCCCTCTGCCACAGCAGCACACGGCTATGAACAGAACAGCCCCACAGCACCTGCTGACAGACACAACGTCCACCTTCACCTTCCTTTCTCTCTCTCTCTTTCCTTCTCTCTTACTCTCTGTTTATTTTCTTATTGATTGATTGATTGATTAGAATGGATTTCCCTCAAGATGCTGAGGATGCTGTTGGTGGAAATTAAGCAGGAAGATTAGCTTTAGCTGTGTGCAGCCACGTAACCATGAAGAATGAGGAGTCTGTCACTGATGGACATCAGGGGGTCAGCACAGGACGACCTTATCCAGGGTGAGTTGTTTCCTCTCATCATCAAGAGTTTCCAAAATCAAAGACAACAATCGTGTAAGAAATCTTTCACCTGGCACAATGCTGCAATCGCGATTACTTAAATGTTATGTATGCGGCTGGTCCTGACTCCTGAGTAATATATTTCATTCTCTTATGTATATAATGTTGAATGACAGTAGAGCCCGACCGATATGGGATTTTGAGGACTGATACCGATATCGATATTTGAGAGTTTCAATAGCCGATAACCGATATATCGGCCGATAATCATTTTTAACCAGCATAATTTAAAAACGTTCTCCTATAAAATTTTGATCAAGTTGGGGCGTTATCTGTTTAAATAGGCCTAACCATCTGGTTTCCTAATGAAACATTCTTATACATTTTTTTTTAAATTAAATAAGTAGTGTGGTCTTTTCACCTTTGATAACCACCATTGCTCAAAATATTATTTTTACTTTACCTTTAACCTTTGTAAACCATGCTTGGTGTAAACACCTTCTTTGAAATGCAAACCAATTTGAAGACTAGAACAAAAGAGTAGGCCTATGTGAGTGTATACTGTAGGAATTAAGGTTAGCTCTGAAGACTGGTTTCATGCTCACATTTATTTTGTGTGCTGTCTTCGTGAGCTTAATGTAACAGTTTACACTCACTGACAGCACTGACAGGACCACCATGGACAGTCTGAGCGATCTTTGTGAACAAGTCAACAGCAGCTTAATAGTTTTAGCAAACAGAGGTGTTTTTAAGGATGCATCACAGCCTACTACTTCCACCGGCTAGATTCCACTAGCTAAATCAAAGATCCTTCATTACTCCGCTTTAACTCTCTCTGGATAAATGTTGGCGCTGCCTATAGTTAACTAATTTAGCTCCCCTTATGATCAGAAAATGAACGGGATGACGGTCGGGAAGAGACAATTACAGTGCTGCTATCAATATCCTCAGTATAACCACGTTTACAAATATACAACAACATTCAAATTAGTCCCCAGCACTCAACCAATGCTAACGTTCAATTTGTTTTAGCTTATGGACTTAACATTGTGACCAGTGGCTCTAAGATTAACGTTAGCCTACAGCAGTAAAAATCAAGCATGTCCGATAAACATTCTTGCATTTATTTAGGCTTTTAGAAGAAATGAGAATTACATTTCACGTGAAATCATCCTACCATGTACACACAAACCACTTCAGAAAACTATGACACGCAAACTGCAATTTGTTGTCGTTGTTTAGGAAGTAGAACTAATTAGAAGTAGAACTATTTAGTCAAGCAGAGTGCGTGTCTTGCAGTAAGAAGATGCGCCCTCTGGTGGAATACCACGTAATTACAACACTAGACGTGAATGGAGGATCAATATTCGGGTTTCCTTTATTTAATTAAAAAATATTTATCGGCCGATACCGATAGTTTTGAAAATGCCTAATATCGGCCGATAATATCGGTCGGCCGATATATCGGTCGGGCTCTAAATGACAGTAAAGTGAAACTGAACTGAATTGAACTGAAAATGTGTTTTATAGTGTGTTTTATTTTGTGTATTATATCTTATCTCCTTGTGTATCCAGGCCACAGACACACAGACCAGTGTCTCCAGTGCCCAGCTGTGTGTCCATGAAGAGTGACTGGTCCATGGATCGGCCTCCCCATTTCAGCAGTGGACCACCACAGCATTATCCAAAGTGAGATTTCAGTTTTTGTATCCATATACAAGAACGTGTGTGTGTGTGTGTGTGTGTGTCTTTGAATGTGTTTGTGTGTGTGTGTCTGAATGTGTGTGTGTGTGTGTTTTTGAAGCTGAGGCTATGTGCTATGCATACATTCTGACTTTAGTTATTGTGGAGACGTGTCAGCTCAATCTATTGTGTATGTTGTCTCCTTGTGTATCCAGACCACAGACACACAGACCAGTGTCTCCAGTGCCCAGCTGTGTGTCCATGAAGAGTGACTGGTCCATGGATCGGCCTCCCCATTTCAGCAGTGGACTACCACAGCATTATCCAAAGTGAGAGTTCAGTTTTTGTATACATATACAAGAAGGTGTGTGTGTGTGTGTGTGTGTGTGTGTGTGTGTGTGTGTGTGTGTGTGTGTGTGTGTGTGTGTGTGTGTGTGTGTGTGGTGTGTGGTGTGTGGTGTGTGGTGTGTGTGTTTTTGAAGCTGAGGCTATGTGCTATGCATACATTCTGACTTTAGTTATTGTGAAAATGTGTTGTCTCAATCTATTATGTGTGTTGTCTCCTTGTGTATCCAGACCACAGACACACAGACCAGTGTCTCCAGTGCCCAGCTGTGTGTCCATAAAGAGTGACTGGTCCATGGATCGGCCTCCCCATTTCAGCAGTGGACCACCACAGCATTATCCAAAGTGAGATTTCAGTTTTTGTATCCATATACAAGAAGGTGTGTGTGTGTGTGTGTGTGTGTGTGTGTGTGTGTGTGTGTGTGTGTGTGTGTGTGTGTGTGTGTTATGAGTTAGGTATGGGCATTCGATTAACTTTTCGGTAACACTTTACTTGACGGGTTCATTCATAACACATTCATAACAGCTGTCATGAACTGCACATGAAGCATTCATAACTGTTGAGTCATGAAACATGACTCAACATTCATACCAACACATTCATGAATGTGGAGGACAAAATGACAAAAACTTGTCAAAATAAAAGTCCAACAATCTAGTAGACCAGAATCCTCTCCAGCGTTTGTAAACATCTCATGAATACTTTATGAAGTCTACTTCACATGTCACTTTACTATACGAGTTGTGAAGTATTCATCATACTGGGAAGTGAACTAGGCTACTGACCATCTGTGGATCTGGTTGGAAAATGGTTCCTTTTTTTTCTATATCTATTTATAGACAATTATGCATTCTTTAGAGGTTACTATCATAAAATAAACAAACAGACAAACAAAAAACTAAATTCTCCTGGACACTGGACTTCCCCGTTGACTAAGATGTGACATGATCAGGTTGGCTAAAACAAAAAAGACAGCAATGCTGCTTTCCGATTGTTGGACTTTTATTTTGACAAGTTTTTGACGTTTTGTCTTTCAGTGAGTGGTCAGTAGCCTAGTTCACTTCCCAGTATGATGAATACTTAACAACTCGTATAGTAAAGTGACATGTGAAGTAGACTTCATAAAGTATTCATGAGATGTTTACAAACGCTGGAGAGGATTCATAATAGGCCTACCCTGTGTATGGACTAGATTGTTGGACTTTTATTTTGACAAGTTTTTGTAATTTTGTCTTCCACATTCATGAAAGGGTTGGAATGAATGTTGAGTCATGCTTCATGAAACAGTCATGAACGCTTCATGTGCAGTTCATGACAGCGGTTATGAATGTGTTATGAACGAACCCGTCAAGTAAAGTGTTACCAAATGTTCTTAGTCGATCGTCGGGAGAATTAACGATCAACTGTCGATTAATCATTAATATTTTTATATTAAAATGAATTATTTATTTAATTTAAAATGCAATGAAAATACAAAACCACAATGTGTTTGTTGCGTAGTTTGAGTCTTGAAGCAATGAAATCAATGCCACTGTGTGGCAACAATTAAACATTTTACCAATCAGGGGCAATATTTCAAGCCATTCTCAGTTACCTGCGAGTTTGTTTTGATTGCGCTCAGTTTCAACCTAGCATCAACTCGAATTTAGCATGGACATTTATTGAATCCAGCATATCGCATGCTGTCACGACATAGCCTAGGCTAAAGGCTACTATCACCAGACTGGTGTCTCACTACAGCGACTGCTCCTTTTCTTCGTAGTAAGATTCTACCTGTTTGGTAGGCTAAATAAAGTTACAGGATGCACTGCTATATTTATTCAAGTGGTAGGCTAGTTTGAGTGTGGCGGTGTTGTACTTCGCTTTGGACAAAGGCATCTGCTAAATAGCATAACCATACACGTTGTTGTAGTGCTTGCAGTGAAGTAAGTCACTTTTAAAATTAAAATGGTCCCACGCCACACTTCACCGTGACCCCTTCATGATTGGCTACTACTGAAATCAAAACGGAAACTCGCAGTTACAGTAACTGCGTCAAACACTTCCCCCGGCTGGTAAAATGTTTAATTGTTGCCATGCAGTGAAAGTAATATCATTGTTTCAAGACTCACACTACGCAACGCAACGTACAACTGTTTAATCGATTACAAATATATGTTATCGACAAAATTCCTAATGATCAATCCTCGATCGTCGATTAATTATGCCCATCTCTAGTGTGTGTGTTTGAAGCTGAGGCTATGTGCTATGTATACATTCTGACTATTTATTGTGGAGATGTGTCAGCTCAATCTAGGGCTGTCCACGACCAAGGATTTCGTTGGTCGACCAGAGGCTGTCATTTACTCCGACTAATCGATTAATTGCCCCCCCCCCCCCCCCCAAAAAAAAAAAAAAAAAAATTTTTTTTAATGCCCAGCTTTTTTTTTTTATTATTATTATTATTATTATTTTTAATGCCCGGCTGCCAGTAGCCTATCTATGCGCATTTACCACTAACCTCGTGACTGACTGATAAAATGTTTTCTGATTCTGATCTAGCATACATATCTGATATAGCTGATATAGCAAAATCGTTATGCATTGACGGTCATTAGGCTATGCGTGACGCCTGCGATACTTATGACAGGATAGTCAGCAGACGCCTACAGTTAGTTTAAGCTAATATCAACGTATGTATGTAGGCTACTACCCTTGTTGACACTTTTAGTGCAAATCCGCTAACTAGACGAGCGTCAGATTTTCTTTGGCTGGGATAAACTTCTCCCCTAACGCTGATTGTGCATGTAACGTTAATGTTGTGCCCACATACATTGTCAGAAAGGTTCTGCTTCAATCATGATACACACATTTATTCTGACACTTTAGATTTTTTATATTTCAATAGAAATACATTATCTGACAATGTAAACAAATATGCTGCTAGGCCGTTAAGAGTTAGCTATCCGCTAGTAAGACTATCGACAACAATCAGCTGATGTCGGACAGAATGTCGGACTTGACAGCAGAATTCTCCCACAATACAGGGGGGCGTAATTAGAACGCTCCTGGCGAAAGGTCAATTGACAGCTTAGTTCTTCTCTCAGACGGAGAGTGAAAAAACCCGACGTCAGTGACATTATGACAAGCGCACAGCAGACAAGCGCACAGCAGGACCATAATCCTAAACCTGTCCCCTTTACACGGGCAAATGATTTCAGATTTTGAAATTCTGAATGTGTCACAAAAATAATCAGAAAAGACAGACGAACATAGCTAGGCTAGCAGGCAACGCTACTTACAGTATTGAGGTGGTAATGCATGTTCGTCGTGGACAAGTGATAGGCAAATGATTTACTGCAAAGTTTGCAAATAATCCTCTTTGGGTCATCTTTGTCCTTTTGGAAATGTTCCCATATTTTAGATAGTCTTCCAGACATGGTCAAATAGTGGATGCCTTCTGTTCTTGTCGTGTCACGTCTTCCTTGTCACAACGACTCACGCCCTTCAAATTAAAAGTTGACGCATTTTTTTTCCTACGACCAATCGACCAACGGAATTCGGTCGAATAAATTTTTTTTTGGTCGACCATTGATTGATCGATTATTTGCGGACAGCCCTAGCTCAATCTATTGTGTATGTTGTCTCCTTGTGTATCCAGACCACAGACACACAGACCAGTGTCTCCAGTGCCCAGCTGTGTGTCCATGAAGAGTGACTGGTCCATGGATCGGCCTCCCCATTTCAGCAGTGGACCACCACAGCATTATCCAAAGTGAGATTTCAGCATGTGTGTGTGTGTGTGTGTGTGTGCCTCTGCTCGTGTGTGTCAGTAATCATGTGTGCGTGTGCGTCTGCACGTGTGTCAGTAATTGTGTATGTGTGTGTCTGTGGGTGTGCATCTGCCCGTATGTCAGTAATTAGCCACTTTTAGACAGACGTGTATTTCCGCAATGTTCAGTCTTTTTACGGTATGTTTTTTTTGTTGTGCTGTCTGAATGCATAATGTCCTTATATCTACTACCCGAACTTTTCCTACTGCTGACCTAGTAAGTTTGCCGTAATGTTGCCACTACAGCTGTTATGTGAATGCAATCGCTAAAAATTCCGCACTTGTCAGTAATGATCGAGGGAAGTATTACATGTATTTAAAGTGTTCTATTGCCACTGAACAGTTTCGCATCTCTCGGCTACGTGTGTCAGTCTGTTTATTTGGTATTATGACTTTATGTGTGTGTGTTTATTTGTTTATTTTGTGTGTGTGTGTCTCTCTCTCTCTCTCTCTCTCTCTCTCTCTCTCTCTCTCTCTCTCTCTCAGATAGACAGACAGACAGACAGACAGACAGACAGACAGACAGACAGACAGACAGAGACTTTCGGTTGGATGATGTGTGTCTTTGTGCTATTATTGTGTCTCTGCAGTGGATTTAGGAACATCCTGACCCAGGATACGTCCAGGTGTGGAGTGTGTGAGCAGCTGCTTAGGGACCCAGTCATCACCAGCTGTGGACACAGTTTCTGCAGGCAGTGCATCAGCAGCTACTGGAGCCAGTCTGGTCCATCAGGAGACTACAGCTGCCCCCAGTGCAGAAAGAGATCCAGAACACAACCCATTATAAACCCTGACACAACTATGGCACAATCACTTGTATATCCACATACAACCATGGCACAACCTCACCTATACCCACCTACAGCCATGGCACAACCTCACCTATACCCACCTACAGCCATGGCACAACCTCACCTATACCCACCTACAGCCACGACTCTACCTCACCTAGACCCAAATACAGCCATGGCACAACCTTCGTCGTACCAACACAGTGAAATGGTACTTCATCTGAACCCATCTGCAAACATGCCACAAGTTCCTCCATACCCACACTCAGACAGGGGCAATCATTATACACACATCCAGCACCCTCTTTATCCACACATCCACACGGCACAGATCTCTCCACAGCCTCCCATAGATGAACACACAGTCATGAGAGGCAGCACCCATCTGCAAACTGAGAATGCTCCAGTCAAAAGGGCCAAACTAACAGGTGAGTCTTTAAATATGTCCATCAGATCTGTGTCCATGAGCAGGGCTTGTGCTTGGAGACCATTTACTGTATTTGAAAGAAATCAAATGTTACACAATCTATTATCTGTTAAGATAATACAAGGTTATTTTTTTATAAAAGTACTGTAACTTGTGCCAAAGAAATGTGTTCTAGACACATTGACCAGTTAGTTATGAATAATGCTCATCTCTTGGTTTGTTTGTTTGTCTGTGTATTGCCAAACAGATGACTGTGTCCTGAACAAAGTGCTGAAGACCCATAAAGTTAATATGAAGAGGAGGTTTGAGAGCATATGTGAAGGCATCATAAGGTCAGGAACTCAAACACCCCTGAACAAGATCTACACAGAGCTCTACATCACAGAGGGAGAGAGTGAAGATGTGAATAATGAGCATGAGGTTTGGCAGGTAGAGTCAGCATCCAGGCCACAAAAAACAGAAGATACAGCAATCAGCTGCAATGATATTTTCAATCCCTTACCTAGACAGGAGAGACACATCAGAATGGTCATGACCAAGGGGATTGCTGGCATTGGAAAAACTGTCTCAGTGCAGAAGTTCATCCTTGACTGGGCAGATGAGAGAGCTAACCAGGATATAGATTTCATGTTTGTGCTTCCGTTCCGTGAGCTGAATTTAGTCAAAAATGATCAGTACAGTCTTCACAGGCTCCTGCTTGAGTTCCACCCTGAGCTTAGGGAGCTACAGGATGGTGAATACAAAGATTGCCACATTGTGTTCATCTTTGATGGTCTGGATGAGAGTCGACTTCCACTGAATTTCCAAGAGAATCAGAGGTTGTCTGATGTAGCACAACCATCATCTGTGGATATGCTGATGACGAGCCTCATTCAGGGAACTCTGCTTCCCTCTGCTCTCATCTGGATAACCTCCCGACCAGCAGCAACCAATCAGATCCCTTCTCAGTGCATCAGTCAGGTCACAGAAGTACGAGGATTCAATGACCCACAGAAGGAAGAGTACTTCAGGAAGAGAGTCAGTGACCAGAATCAAGCCAACAGAATCATCTCACACATTAAGGCATCTAGGAGTCTCCACATCATGTGCCACATGCCAGTCTTCTGTTGGATCTCAGCCACTGTCCTTCAGCAGATACTGGAACAAGATGATGGGAAGGAAGCCCCCAAAACTCTGACTGAGATGTTCATACACTTTCTGCTCATCCAGACCACCAGGAAGGGCCAGAAATATCAAGAAGAAAGTGAGACAGATAGACAGAGGCTCCTGGAATCACATAAGGGTGTGATATTGAAACTGGCAGAGCTGGCTTTCAAGCATCTAGAGAATGGCAACCTCATGTTCTATGAGGAAGACCTGAGAGAGTGTGACATTGATGTCAGTGAAGCCTCAGTGTACTCTGGCATGTGCACTGAGATCTTCAGGGAGGAATGTGTGTTCTACCACAAGAAGGTCTACTGCTTTGTCCATCTGAGCATTCAGGAGTTCCTGGCAGCCATGTTTGTGTTTCACTCTTACATGTCAGGACATATGGAGGCACTGAAATCCTTCCTCGCTAAAAAACACAGAGACAATCAAGCTCCCCTTCCTTTGCATATCCTGTTGAAGAGTGCTGTGGATAAGGCTTTGGACAGCAAGAATGGACACTTGGACCTTTTCCTCCGCTTCCTTGTAGGCATCTCAGTGAAGAGCAATCAAGCCCTCTTGCAAGGCTTGTTGACAAACACACACAGCAGCTCAGAGAGCATCAAGAAAACATGTAGCTATATCAAGATTATTAAGAGGAGGGACCTGTCACCTGAAAGATGCATCAATCTTTTTCACTGCTTATTTGAAATGAATGATCAATCCCTACATAAAGATCTTCAGAAATATCTCAAATCTCCAGATGGCTTCTCGGGTGAATTGAGACCTGCCCACTGTTCAGCACTGGCCCACATGCTACTGACGTCTGAGGAGGTGCTGGATGAGTTTGACCTGAAGAAATACAAAACATCAGAGGAGGGATGGAGGAGACTGGTGCCAGCTGTGAGATGCTGCAGAAAGGCTCTGTGAGTATCACTATACTTCTTTTGTGAGTTAATTTATTTCATGTCCAATGTGTAGGCCAGTAGTGATTCATATGCAAGTCATAATGGGAATAGCCTACACAGAGAAATCTACAGTAAGATACATTTGCACCTGTATTCTGTATTTCACAACACCTGACGTCCAGCAGTTTTGCAGAATGTCAGGATGTGGGTTTGAGCACAGAGACCTGTCAAATGAGGAGGCACAGGTCAATAGGTCATCGATAGTCCACAATAGGCAGGGCGTAAGTTTCAGAATACAGTTCATTCAGCACAGGGAAATGTTAGCATAAGAGAATTCTCAAATTGAGACAGGGGAGTTCAGTCTACAAGCATAAAGGTCCAGGGCTTATGTTGTGTAATTCCAAAAACAGAGAAGATTAACAGAAAAATCAGTTCACAAGAGAGAGAGGTCCAATAGTAAGTCTGCTTGCAATGAGTAATCCTCACAGAAGTTCGTCAGATGAACAGATTCCACCACGTCAGCTTGAGCAGGCACTGGAAGATCTTGTTGAAGCACTGAAGTCAGTCTCAGCTCAGCTTACACATTTACCAAATGAGTCATGTGGTGATTCCACTTATTGAATCACAGGTAAACTGAAAAGCTCAGACAAAATGTGATTGAGAATAATGTCTCCACCCAGTGGTGACTATCAGGAACTGTGCGAGGTCTGACAGGTTAAATACATTCTTTTATGTTTCAATGGTAAGTGAGACAGATACATGAACTGTTCCATCATGAAATACTTCAACATCAAATCAAATCAATCCACACATAACTCGTTTGGCAGGTTTACATTATTGTTATTATCTGTTTAACAGAGAGACTTCCTCAGTATTGGGTTTGCATTATGAGAATACTCCATGTTATATGGAGGTGTATGGTATAAATGGGGTGTAAAACACTGAATATCATTTTCTCCAGTCTGAACTGTCTAAGTAAATCAGGCTTTTGCTCATGCAGCTCTGGGTTAATCACACTGCTCAGTCTTTAGTGGTGGTTTGTCTGTGGTTGGGCAGCGTTAACTCTGCGTGGTATTCAGGGCTCATATATTATTCTCTCCTCTTATTCCCCTTAGTAGTTTTCTTTTGGCCTGGTACTGTATGTGGGGCAGTTATATCATTTTCCTCTCACTCTTCCTGCAGATTTGAACATGACACATTACCTTTTTATCATCGTTTTCCTCCCTTTCAGACTTGCTGACTGTAAGCTGTCAAAGAAGTCCTGTGAAATTGTGGCCTCAGCTCTGCAGTCTTCAAACTCCCCCTTAAGAGAGCTGGACCTGAGTCAGAATGACCTGCAGGAGTCAGGAGAAAAACTGATCTCTGCTCTACAGAGTTTAAACTGCAAACTGGAAGCACTGAGGTTGAGTACCATTAGATAGACAAAGACTTTTCATTGATGTATTCTATTTCTGTCTTATTTTCTGCACATATTCTTAATCATTATGTCAACTGTACTTAACAGGCTTGTTGGCTGTGGACTCACTGAAAAGTCCAGTGATATTTTGGCCTTTGCTCTGCAGTCAGTAAACTCCCATCTGAGAGAGCTGGACCTGAGTAAGAATTCTCTGGGGGATTGTGGAGGAAAGCTGGGCTCTGAAGCAATGAATCCACTCTGTAAGATGGAGACACTCAGGTCGGTGTTACTGAGTCAATTCTGTTTCTCTAATGCTTTACAAGGACCCAATATATTTGAAGTACTTGTGTGTTACATTATTTCTTTCTTGTCTGGTGTTGTAAACAGTACAAGGAAATCATATTGGATTATATTGTCATTACATTGTATTACAAGAGTTGTCAGATAAGATTGTGAGGTTGAGGTGTGTAGATTTCCACACATTTTCCTCTCACTCTTCCTGCAGATTTGAACATGACACACACATTACCTTTTTATCATCGTTTTCCTCTCTTACAGACTTGCTGACTGTAAGCTGTCAAAGAAGTCCTGTGAAATTGTGGCCTCAGCTCTGCAGTCTGCAAACTCCCCCTTAAGAGAGCTGGACCTGAGTCAGAATGACCTGCAGGCGTCAGGAGAAAAGCTGCTCTCTGCTCTACAGAGTCCAAACTGCAAACTAGAGACTCTGAGGTCAGTAATATTTTTGATGGCATTGACAGGCACTAATATTGTAGAGTATTTGTCAGACTGGTGTCAAAAGTAGACTGTGCAAACCAGACAATAAGAGCGTCACGGTTTTACTCTTGATAGATACAGTCCCCTCCATAAGTATTGGAACACATGCTAAAGTTGACTATGCAAAGGAATTAGGGCCGGGACTTTAGCGCGTTAATTACGATTAATTAATTACACAAACATTAATGCGTTAAAAAAAATTGACGCATTTTAATCGTATGCCTATTTATTTTTGCACCGCGGAACGTTTCTCACTGGATGAGTTTCAGACGGACCGATTATACTGGAGCACCAAGTAACGCGCATGAGTTCGGTTCAGACAAAACAAACCACAGTGGCACAGTGAACATGAACAAAGAAGCTGATGTGACCGCGTTGGTTGGCCCCGTGGATGGGAAATGTTGTTACAAAAAACGAACGGATGGAAGCGTAGATAAGAGCATGGTTGTGTGCAACCTATGCAACAAGGACGTATCACCGCAGGTATCACCTCAGTGCAAAACATAAAGCAGCTAGCTGCTAGCGTGGACAAAGTATTGTGCTATTCCAGACACTTGAGGGAAACCTCTGAGCTTTATTCATTAAACAAATAGCAACCGAGTTGCTGTTACAGCCACAACTCACGCTTATAACAGTAATCCACCGCACCTAATTCCATGTCCAACTTTCATAGACCTAAAAGAAACTTCACACTCAGAACCGCATACAAGCACACACGCACACACGTAAACTCCGCCCCCCAGTTCCCCTTAAAGGGACACAACAATTTCATGAACTCAACTCAAGGTAACAGGTGACACAATTAACAGGATATCACAGTATTATAGTTTACAGAAGGTTTACCTATCTATAGGCTACATGAATTTCTGAAAATGTACTATTTCTAAATATGGTATTGCTACACTTTATGGCAAAAATTGCACTGGTCTGTTGGACTTATTAATAAACAATATTTGTGTTGCTTAAGCTTAGGCCTATGTATTCAGTCATTATCCAATAGTAGGCTATACTAAAAATCCATGTGAAAAAAAAATACTTCTCACTGTTCTCAGGTCATATATTTATATACAATTAAAATGCGATTAATTTCGATTAATTAATTACAAAGCCTCTAATTAATTAGATTAATTTTTTTAATCGAGTCCCAGCCCTAAAAGGAATATAAAATCATCTTTTGAAAATTGGTCTTAATGCCTTAAATAAAGAACATGAGGAAATATCCAACCTTTAAGGATATCAATTTTCTTTGTGAATGAATAATGCATCGTAAATAAATGAACGTTTTCCTTAAAATACAGGGGTCATTAGTATTGGAACCCCTGTGTTAACCCTATGTGTTAAAATCCCATAGAGGCAGGCAGATTTTTATTTTTTATTTTTTGCTTTTTAAATGCCAGTTATTTCATGGATCCAGGACACTATGCACCCTGGCCTTTTGAATGAAAATAGCCCCACATCATCACATACCCTTCACCATACCTAGAGATTGGTTTGGTTTTATTTCAGTTAGCCTATTAGCTGGTTTGATTTGCACTGAGCATGAGAATGAAACCAACTAATGGGCTAAACACATTTCCAAAAGATGATTTTATATTCCTCTTTGTAGTCAACTTTATTGTTCCAATACTTATGGAGGTAACTGTATATTGTCTTTGATTTCAGTATTTGTGATTCTGTTTTACAGACTGGTTGGCTGTAAACTGAGGGGAAGATTTCTGGCCTTGGCCCACCACGGGTCAAACCCCCACCTGAGAGAGCTGGACATGAGTGACAGTGAGCTTGAGGACTGTGGAGGAGAACTGATCCATCAACCACTGAATCAAGACTGTAAAGTGAGGTCTGTATTTTGCACAGTGCACACAGACTGGTAATTCTGCTTGAAGTAATAAACGGCTAACACCTTTATTTACCATTTCATATTTGGGAATGTAAGGAGTGTAGAGGACATGTTGCTCATGGTGTTTTCCTCTCTTTCTGTAGACTTACCAGGTGTAAACTCAAATACAGCTCCTCTGAGGTTGTGGTCTCAGTTCTTCAGTCATATATTTCTCAACTGGGTGAGTTAGACATGAGTGGCTGCGATCTTCAAACATCAGAAGAGGAGTTGCTCTCTAGTCTTAGAAACCCAAACTGCCAACTGGAGAAACTGAGGTCAGTAAAACTCTGAAGGACACATAGGCCTTCTCTACACACATTCACATGTTGGACTGTAACGGTGCTACTGCCCGTTACCACCACACGATCACATGCATACAAGCCAAACACGCACACAGTTTCAAATACGACGCTTTATTTTTCACACGAACATAACTCTACAGCTCATCACTCGACAGCGGTTGTAACCGGTATCTGCAAGACATAAACAAACATAACTACATTAGTGACGAGCCTTACATACAACGGGATGTGTAAGGACTACGGACAGTAAACAAACAACAAAACGAACTCTTACTGTACCTTGCAGCCGGTGCGTGGTTTACTTCCGCGTCTGGCAAAGGATCCGACGGCAGCTCCCGAGGGGCATTTGAACTTTGGGCGGGGTGACGTCATAGCATGGACTGATAGTTGTGTGTGTGAGAAGAGGGGTGTTTGGGGCGTATGAGTTATTTATGGTTATTTATGGTGATGTGAGGTGATGTGTGGTGCTGGTTTAGTAAATGATGTGCTGCTAATATGGGATCGACTGTATTTATTGATATTGGAAAGTGGAATGTATACAGTATTTGTATAGTTAATTGATTTGGGCAAGAGTGGCCAAAGCCTTTCCTGCCACAGTGCATCTCAGAGTCGTGTCAGCATGGGGTTTGTCCAGGAGGACCGATTGTCCCCTTGGATTATTTATCCACACACACACACACACACACAGTTTATGAACCTGTTTCCTTTGTTTACTAATCCATGTGCATGGTTCCTATCATGTCCCCTGTTTCTGAGTTCTGATTTCTAATCTGTAACATGGTGGTCATTGAACAGGGTTGGACTCTTCACTGGTGTTATGTACTTTGGTGGATTGATTAACAGCAGATTTCATTAATCACACAATGACAACATTGCTACTTTACACTTCAATTGATACGTCTTCTCTGATTGTCACTCATTGTAATTCTCTGTTACATGGGTTATGATCTTACAGACTTGTTGGCTGTAAACTGAGGGGAAGTTATCTGGCCTTGGCCCACCAGGGGGCAAATTCCCACCTGAGAGAGCTGGACATGAGTGACAGTGAGCTTGAGGACTGTGGAGGAGAACTGCTCCATCAACCACTGAATCAAGACTGTAAAGTGAGGTCTGTATTTTGCACAGTGCACACAGACTGGTATTTCTGCTTGAAGTAATAAACAGCTAACACCTTTATTTACCATTTCATATTTGGGAATGTAAGGAGTATACAGTAGAGGACATGTTGCTCATGGTGTTCTCCTCTCTTTCTGTAGACTTACCAGGTGTAAACTCAAACACAGCTCCTCTGAGGTTGTGGTCTCAGTTCTGCAGTCATATATTTCTCAACTGAGTGAGTTGGACATGAGTGGCTGTGATCTGCAAACATCAGAAGAGGAGTTGCTCTCTGGTCTTAAAAACCCAAACTGCCAACTGGAGAAACTGAGGTCAGTAAAACTCTGAAGGACACATAGGCCTTCTCTACAGTACACATTCACATGTTGGACTGTAACGGTGCTACTGCCCGTTACCACTACACGATCACATGCATACAATCCAAACACGCACACAGTTTCAAACACGACGCTTTATTTTTCACACGAACATAGCTCCCCAGATAGCAAAACTACACTGGGACGGAACTGGGCCTCATCTATCACAACATTCGGCACGGATCTGCATAATGGACCTGATCCAGCGTCCAAACGCACATCGGTCCAAAATTGTTTTGGATCCGTTTGACGGAACTGCGGCAGATACGGACTTGCACTCGTCCATGTCCGTCCCAGATAGCAAAACACACCTACCATGACATATGGCACGGATCTGAATAGTGGACCTGATCCGGCGTCCAAACGCACATCCGTCCAAAATTGTTTTGGATCCGTTTTACTGATCTGGTGCCAATAAGGGCTAAGACTGCTCCCGACAAACAAAATAACGTCCCGGCGATGATTCAGGGCATTTCAAAGAACGTATGGTCACCGCGACGGTAAAAGAGGAAAAATCGAATTTCCACTAGTTCACCCAACTAGCTTTTGCGGCGTTCAGTTCGTCGCCAAGTTCACGAATCATGTGACATTCGGTTAGCCTACTTGACTGTGGGAGTGAAACACCTGTCAGCATTGTTAAGTAGTATTAAGGTTTTAGCAGCTGTTTACAATTACACAATTATTTACACACAAATATTTCTCTTACCTGTCGTTGCGACTTGTAGATTGATGATCACGTCCAATTGACTAATCAAATGTTGAGTTAGCTGGATATTTCTACTCAGTTAGGTCTAATACTTTCACGACTACGGTGTCTTTTCCCCCTAATAAATTACTAAGTCAATGGTCATATCTGATAATGTTATTGTTCAAAACATCAGTGGAGTAGGTTAGCCTATAAGCTAAAATGTCCCAACCACATTGTTTCAAAATTCAAAACTAATATTTGCAATGCATGCTGGGAAGCAAACCTCAACAAAGTAGGCCTACACAAAATATAATTAAAGTTATCAGAGAATGTCTAGGTTATATTTTATATCTAAACCATGAGGTTTATAAAGTCATAAAATTGTGATAAGCAGTATCCTTAATTATTCTGCAAAGTTTGGGGATGTTGTGAATGTCTGCCTAAAGTCATGCAATATGGGACCCGTATTGCAGATCCGTACCACACACAAGAAGCGGACCCGTAGGCTACCACACATAAGAGGCGGAACCGCATTGCAGATCCGTACCACACACAATAAGCGGACCCATACCACACACAAGAGGCGCAACCGTATTGCAGATCCGTACCACACACAATAAGTGAGCCCGTACGGGTTCGCTTTTTGTGTGTGGTACGGATCTGCAATATGGGTCCGCTTGTGTGTGTAGTACGGGTCCGCTTGTTGTGTGTAGTACGGATCAGCAATACGGGTCCGCTTATTAAGTGTGCTACGGGTCCACTTATTCTGTGTGGTACGGATCTGCAATACGGGACCGCTTATTAGGTGAGGTACAGGTCCGCTTATTTTGTGTTGTACGGATCTTCAATACGGGTCCGCTTATTGGGTGTGGTACGGGTCTGCTTATTGTGTGTGGTACGGATCTGCAATACGGGTCTGCTTATTGGGTGTGGTACGGGTCCGCTTATTCTGTGTTCTGCGGGTCTTCGATACGGGTCCGCTTATTGGGTGTGATAGGGGTCCGCTTATTCTGTGATGTACGGATCTGCAACACGAGTCCGCTTATTGGGTGTGGGCTACATCTGGCCCACAGTCAGATACCGTAGGTCCGCTACATGCGGATCTAAAGGCTTTTATGCGGATCCGGCCCAAAGGAAATTGCTATCTGGGTCTACAGCTCATCACTCGACAGCGGTTGTAACCGGCATCTGCAAGACATAAACAATCATAACTACATTAGTGACGAGCCTTACATACAGTACAACGGGATGTCTAAGGACTACGGACAGTAAACAAACAACAAAACAAACTCTTACCTTGCAGCTGGTGCGTGGTTTTCTTCCGTGTCTGGGCAAAGGATCCGACGGCAGCTCCCGAGGGACATTTGAACTTTGGGCGGGGTGACGTCATAGCACGGACTGATAGTTGTGTGTGTGAGAAGAGGGGTGTTTGGGGCTTATGAGTTATTTATGGTTATTTTTTTATTTATTTTTTTAAGTATATTTTTTGGGCTTTTATGCCTTTAACGATAGGACAGTTGAGAGAGACAGGAAGTGAGTGGGAGAGAGCGTTGGGGTGGGATCCGGAAAGGACCACGGGGCGGGAATCGAACCCGGGTCGCCGGCATGCCCCAGCCAGTCGCGCCACGGCTGGGGCCAGTTATGGTTATTTATGGTGATGTGAGGTGATGTGTGGTGCTTTAGTAAATGATGTGCTGCTAATATGGGATTGACTGTATTTATTGATATTGGAAAGTGGAATGTATATTTGTATTGATTTGGGCAAGAGTGTAATGGGTAAGCCATGGGGATACTGTAAGTGTTTGGTGGGAGATGGCTGAAGGCAGTTGGGTCTAAGGTGGGGTAGTGAGAGTACCTATGAATAGACCTGTGGGAAATGCCTGGAACTAGTTTTTGCTATTTGTTTGCTATTTGATAGTTTGAAGTATTATTTTGAAGTCTTTAATTATTGATTTAAAATTATTATTTGGAGTTTTTCTTTTTTTTCCTCCATGATGTTTCCCGGTGCCTTTGAGGAATAAAACCTCTTGCCATTTTTCAAATCACCCTGTCTCCATTCCATTCCCGCAATGCTGTCCAGACTACACTACAGTACATGGACATAGAAGAGTGTCACCTGTTATTTCCTACTGAAATCAAAACATACATTTTTGAAACAGTGTCTTTTGTTTTTGTGTCAATGGTGACGCAAGAGAGTTGGTCCAAGACCTGTTACTTAGTATCATACTCCTTCCTGATGTGTCCCATATATAGCTCAGTTAACTGTAGAGTATATTAATAGGACAACAACAAAATCTGCGTTTCACTCTTGATTGGTCTCTGATTGCATGTTTTGTGTTACATGGTCTATATTCTTACAGACTTGTTGGCAGTAAACTGAGAGGAAGATTTCTGGCTGTGACACTTCAGTGGGCAAACTCCCACCTAAGTGAGCTGGACATCAGTGACAGTGAGCTTCAGGACTGTGGAGGAGAATTGCTCCATCAACCACTGAATCAAGACTGTAAAGTGAGGTCTGTATTTTGGACAGTGCACACAGAAAAAGTGCTTTCTGTTTTATCTAAATGTCCATATTTTTTCTGCATTTTCATATTGGGGAATATAAGGAGTATAAAGGACATGTTGCTTATGGTGTTTTCCTCTCTTTCTGTAGACTCATCAGCTGTAGACTCAAACACAGCTCCTCTGAGGTTGTGGTCTCAGTTCTGCAGTCATATATTTCTCAACTGAGTGAGTTGGACATGAGTGGCTGTGATCTGCAAACATCTGATGAGAAGCAGCTCTCTGGTCTTACAAACCCAAACTGCAAACTGGAGAAACTGAGGTCAGTAGAACTCTGACACATACTGTAGGCCTACACATGTGCACATTCACAGTGTTGAACTTAAAATAATGTCACTGTTGTTTTCTGCTAGAATCAAGACATGAATTTGTGAAACACTGGCTTTTATTCTTGTGGCAATGTTGATGTTGTCATAGACCTGATATGTCTCGTGTATAGCTCAGTTAACTGTAGAGTGTATTAACCAGACAATAACAACAGCTGTGTTTCACTCCTGATTGGTCTCTGATTGCTCTCTGTGTGATTCTCTGTTACATTGTTTATGTTCTTACAGACTTGTTGGCTGTATACTAAATGGACGATTTTTGGCCTCAACTCTTCAGTGGGCAAACTCCCATCTAAGAGACCTGGACATCAGTGAGAGTGAGCTTCAGGACTGTGGAGGAGAACTGCTCCATCAACCACTGAATCAAGACTGTAAAGTGAGGTCTGTATTTTGGACAGTGCACACAGACATGTGCTTTCTGTTTTATCTAAATGTCCATATTTTTTCTGCATTTTCATATTGAGGAATATAAGGAGTATAAAGGACATGTGGCTTATGGTGTTTTCCTCTCTTTCTGTAGACTCATCAGCTGTAGACTCAAACACAGCTCCTCTGAGGTTGTGGTCTCAGTTCTGCAGTCATGTATTTCTCAACTGAGTGAGTTGGACATGAGTGGCTGTGATCTGCAAACATCTGATGAGAAGCAGCTCTCTGGTCTTACAAACCCAAACTGCAAACTGGAGAAACTGAGGTCAGTAGAACTCTGACACATACTGTAGGCCTACACATGTGCACATTCACAGTGTTGAACTTAAAATAATGTCACTGTTGTTTTCTGCTAGAATCAAGACATGAATTTGTGAAACACTGGCTTTTATTCTTGTGGCAATGTTGATGTTGTCATAGACCTGATATGTCTCGTGTATAGCTCAGTTAACTGTAGAGTGTATTAACCAGACAATAACAACAGCTGTGTTTCACTCCTGATTGGTCTCTGATTGCTCTCTGTGTGATTCTCTGTTACATTGTTTATGTTCTTACAGACTTGTTGGCTGTAAACTAAATGGACGATGTTTGGCCTCAACTCTTCAGTGGGCAAACTCCCATCTAAGAGAGCTGGACATCAGTGACAGTGAGCTTCAGGACTGTGGAGGAGAACTGCTCCATCAACCACTGAATCAAGACTGTAAAGTGAGGTCTGTATTTTGGACAGTGCACACAGACATGTGCTTTCTGTTTGATCTAATGAACAGTATATCATATCTTATGCAACAGTTAGGTCCGGTCAAACGATTTAGCAATATCTGATTGGACGAGACGCGTTCTATCAGTGGTGATATTAAGCAATATCACCACTGGTGACTCTTCACAGCTAATGTCCGCTCACTCCGCTAATGTATCGAGAGACGGTTGTCCATGTTCTTTGATTTAACAACCACACGCGTTCTGAGCTAGGCCTACTTCGCATAGCAGAGGAACTGGGCTAAAAAAAAACAATAGCACAAAATAAATTATCCTTCCTTAAAGGGATAGTTTGGGTTTTAAGACACGAAGTTATATGGGTTCCCTGTCAGCAACGTTGTGCATCAGCACTGACTTACCCCTCGACAGCGTCCTGTGAGCCGAGATCCAGACGGTTTTTGATCGTTTTTGATGCTGAAGAAAGTAGTCCGTCAAGTTGCTGGGGTCACGAAAGTAAAGTGCTTTTCTTCTCAAAACCATATGCATTCAAAAGAGTGATAATTTTGCACCACAAAAACGTTGTCCAGCTGTCAGTAGCGCGCAGTGATAGGAATCGAGAAAAATAGTGCCAAGTGATAACGAGGTTTGAATTTTTCCTGGACAACGTTTTTGTGGTGCAAATATATCACTCTTTTGAACGCATATGGTTTTGAGAAGAAAAACACTTTACTTTCGTGACCCCAGCAACTTGCTGGACTACTTTCTTCAGCATCAAAAACGATCAAAAACCGGCTGGATCTCGGCTCACAGGACGCTGTCGGGGGGTAAGTCAGTGCTGATGCACAACGTTGCTGACAGGGAACCCATATAACTTCGTGTCTTAAAACCCAAACTATCCCTTTAAAAATGCACTCTGGTATGTTTTTTTGTTGCCAATGGAACTGTTGTATAAAAGCGTTATCGCATTCGTGGTCGTGGTGTTGTTGGCCTATATCGCCACGGCTGTGGTTACCTACAGCACTCAGCCCTCGGCTTCGTGCCTACGGCGAACCACAGCAGTGGCGATATAGGCCAACAGCACCACTCCCACTCATGCGATAATGCTTAGATATTTGGGAATGTAAGGAGTATAGAGGACATGTTGTTTATACTGTTTTTTATTCTCTCACTCTAGACTCGTCAGCTGTAGACTCAAACACAGCTCCTCTGAGGTTGTGGTCTCAGTTCTGCTGTCATATATTTCTCATCTGAGTGAGTTGGACATGAGTGGCTGTGATCTGCAAACATCAGAAGAGAAGCTGCTCTCTGGTCTTAGAAACCCAAACTACAAACTCCAGAAACTGAGGTCAGTAAAACTCTGAAGGACACAGAATTCATAGAGGCCTTATTCATACATTCATACCTGGGCATATGATTGTGATTTCTGTTTTTGGGGCACTGGAATCCAGATATGAAGTGGTGAAATATCATCACATAATGTATTATTGTTGTTTATGTAAGTGAATGTGTCACGGTAGTATAAATTCTCCCTGCTGATGTGTCCCATATACATTTACATTTATTCACTAGGCTGACACTTTTATCCAAAGCAACTTAGAGTTGATGTCTAACATGCAAGCTACATGGTAAAAAGGAGGCCGTAGGGTAACAATAAATGCTGCTTTTTCAAACACCACCTGGCGAACCAGATGAGAGTGCAGAAATAAGCACCAGCCAGAGAGTTATCAAGAGGATGGTACTGTAGTAGAAGGAAGTAGCTTCTAGCATCTAGAGCACAGAGCACAGTAACACTGTGTGTTATCTCCACCATTTAAACCGTAGGGTAACAATAAGTAAGGGATAATCAACGACGCGCCGTGCGTTATAAGAAAATAATGCACGTTCGAAGTGGTAATAAGGACCCGACGCCGCAGGCGGAGGGGACTTTACACTTCGACAAGTGCATTATTTTCCTATAAACGCACAGGGCGCGGAGTTGATTATCCCGCTTATACCACTGCTACTATCATTTTCGTTTATATTGCCGCTGTCTTAGATACAACGTTGCTGTTTTTACCGTTACATTCACATTGGCGAATTAATATTCAAGTGTAATAAGAGACCAAAAGAAGGGAACTACTTCATAGCCGTGCGGTATATAGAAAAATAATGCACGTTCCAAATAGCGCATCACAATAGGAAATTTGACCAAGCAGTGGTATAATACTGCTTTTTCACACACCACAAGAGAACCAGAGGATGAGAGTGCAAACGTTTAAGCACCAGCCAGAGTGTGATCAAGAAGATGGTAGTAGAGGGAAGTAGCTTCTAGCATCTAGAGCACAGAGCACAGTAACACTGTGTGTTATCTCCACCATTTAAACCGTAGGGTAACAATAATGCTGCTTTTTCAAACACCAGAAGAGAACCAGAGGATGAGAGTGCAAACGTTTAAGCACCAGCCAGAGTGTGATCAAGAAGATGGTAGTAGAGGGAAGTAGAAGGATAGCATATAGCATCTAGCATCTAGAGCACCGAGCACAGTAACGCTGTGTTTCATCTCCACCATTTAAACTTTGTGTGGCCGTTGGGAGTTAGAACCCAGTTACAGTATATTATACCACAGTATGGTCTGACTATGCCACTCTCATTTCTTTGACTGGATGAGAGACCCAGCTAACACAGTAGAATACAGATGCACCCCACGCTAGTGTTATTCAAGTGAATGAAACAATTGTAGCAAAAGCAATGCAGACATTTGTATTTATATTCTTCATTCAGAGTGATTCAAATAGTTAATTGGTATAGTCACAGCCATTAATGACAGCATACATCATGGACACATACAGGAGTTCTCGTAGACAAGTATTTATATAAGAGATTACAATAAATGTTGGGCAGAATAGCACCATAATACTCAATGTTGACAGGAGATCCACGTTTGGTTCACCATTTGCACACGGCTCCAAAGGGATTCAGCACTCCCAAAGACAGCAACCCGGATTACACTGAGAAAACGTCCCATGTCCCAAGTCCCATGTCCAAACAAAGTAAACAAACAGACGAGAAGCGGGTTTCATTCACAAAAGGTTCCTAATGACCTTGTGTGAACTGAGGCACACATACACTGGAGGCACAGAAGCCAGTGGCCCCAGATGATGGAGTGCACGGGACCTGGTATAACGACGGATTTGGCTCGACCACAAGCACCAGCACATGGCAGCGATTACGCAAACACCCTGTAGCACCAGCACAGTCTGAGAGAGAGAGAGAGAGAGAGAGAGAGAGAGAGAGAGAGAAAGTCCTAGCAGAGATCCTAGCAGAGAGTGTGCTCTACAATTCCTTAACATTGTAACAATTG
Source organism: Sardina pilchardus (assembly GCF_963854185.1). Lineage (NCBI taxonomy): Eukaryota > Metazoa > Chordata > Actinopteri > Clupeiformes > Clupeidae > Sardina > Sardina pilchardus. The sequence continues at coordinate 37,638,285 of NC_084994.1, forward strand.
ACGTTTTTTAAAGCTTGCTGCCTACACTTCTTTCCTCTCCGACTGTATGTGCTGGTTGTAAACAGAGGGACCCTGTGAGGTTGTAGCCTCTGCTGTGCAGCACATGATGTCCCTGTTAGAACTGGACCTGAGTGACCATCATAGTGTGCAGGAAGATATCGCCGAGTTTGAGTGGCTGTGTTTGTTTGCTACACACCAAAATAGTCTGATACTTTAGTAAGGGGGCTCCTCTGTTGAAGGCCAAACTAATTCATGTCCAGAATCTCCTCAGCATCAACTTATATCATTCTGAATCTGTTATGTTTCTGGTGAGCTGGGTGAAACTACACAATGTAGGAAGGGACCAGAATAGTTTTCAAATTCATAAAAATGATAACCGTATTGTTTATGAATTTATATGACTGGCATACAGTGATCCTGTGTCCAGTTTTGTGTATAAACTGATATGGTTGTTTAATGGTTTAAACATGCAATGTCTCCTGGACCCACATTATGATTGCCTGTCTCCAGGAGACCCATGAACACTGTGTGTAACTAATCTATGAACACATAAGAGCATCATGATGGGCTGGCTGAGTTGAGTCCAGTGATGTACTTCCCAGTGCTTATGGGTTGTTACATTACATTACATTACATTACATTTCATTTGGCTGACGCTTTTTAACCAAAGCGACTTACAACATGGAAAAAAAACAATTAGGTTTTTAAGAGCATTTCAAACAACAATAAAGAATACAATAAGTGCATCAGTGAGTCTAATAAGTGCATAAATAAGTGAATAAGTGCATGAGTGAGTGCGATTGTTATATTGATTATTGATCATATTATTGTTAAAATGAATCAAATTAAATGATATCATTCCTTTCTGCCTTTTGCACTCTGTCTTTGTCACTCCATGTAGACTAGCCGGTTGTAAACTGACAGAGGAATCCTTTGAGGCTTTAGCCTCTGCTGTGCAGCACATGGTCTCCCTGACAGAACTGGACCTGAGTGACAATCACATAAGCATCACTGGAATTCAGCTTCTGAGTGCACTGAAAAGCCACATCAACTGTAAACTGCAGACATTGAGGTTTGTGTTTGACTTTCCTCAGGCTTTTAAACAGTGTCTTTTGACATATAGTTTCAGTACCAGTATGTTCACCACACAACATTATGTCAGTGTTTTTTCTACCCAGCAGTAAAAATGGGTTAGGTGAGGAGTGTGTTGAGAGTCATTGTAGTCATGTCAGAGTCCAGTCTAATGTCTGATATGACTGAGTCACTGATACCTTATAGCATGTTGATGCAATTGAAGTTTCAATTTCATCAGTGTCATTAAATGGTGTTTAGAAACTCAAGTTCAGGAGGAGCGAGAAGGAATTTGCCACGCCTCTGTCTCAGTCGGTCTTACAAACGTAAAGATGTCCAAGCTTTCTGCTGTTTACATGGCATAATAATAAGCTTGAGTAATTACTAGTCAAGTCAAGTTTATTTACATAGCGCATTTCATACACAGAGGTCATTCAATGTGTTTTACATAAACAAAACCAAACAGTAATAGCAGATAAAAGCATACTGTAACTGCCAAAGCAGCAGCATCGGGTTAACTTGCTCACTATGTCCCCTCACACCTCCAGTCTTCCTTAGTTAAGAATAAAGGGGTATATGACGGGGTCCTGCATGACTTCTGCCTGCCCAGTTGACTCTTGCACGCACCCACAAAACACTTTAGGACCCTGGTCAGAGACATCGCCAAACACGCTTTGCTACCGCATGTCTTTATGCAAATTTCAGATCATGAGCTAGTGAATTATTTGTAATAAGATGACTACTGACGGATATAATGTACTCTGAAAATAAACTACAAAGTTTAGAATACACCTGCAGAGTCACTGACAGAAAGACTTTAAAGGGCCTAATGCTCTTATAACACTCTCTTTATGTACAGTATGTATATCTACCCAGCAGTACATATGGGTGAGGAGTGTGTTGAGTGTCACTGTAGTCATGTCAGAGTCCGGTCTAATGCAATTTCATCAGTTTCATTAATTGTTTGGAGTTAGATGACTAATGAGGGCTATGATGTACTCTGAAAACGCTGACAACCTGTCAACCCAACCAAGTCACTGACAACAAGGCTTTGTGTGGCATATTGCTCTTATAACACAGCAATGTCATTGTTTTGCCATTTAAAACATTCAAGTTGGTGAAGATTATTGTCTTATTATAATGGTAGAATTTCAATAGATTAATTTTATTCTAAAACCCTTAAAATAAGAACATTTCACATGACATTTCATTAGTGGAATGCTAATGTTCTTATATTCTCTCATTCTCTCCCTCTTTCTCTCTCTCTCTCTCTCTCTCTCCTTTAAAGACATGCCTGTGGAGAACTGAAAAAATGTAAGTGTTGATCTACTGTTGAGTGTTGCACTGTTATTATATGCTTATGATGTTGAAGTGTTCTTTATTACTGTAAGCAGCTGTGTCACTGTGCCGTATGCCACCACTGTATGTGAAAGGCCTTTAGAACATGTGTGGGGGTCTGTGGCGTCCTGCAGAAACACACTGAATCATAGTGACCAAGAGAACAGAGACAGATTGACATGTTGACATGTTACAGTAGCCAGACATCAGAGGGATGGCTACTGTAATATATTACTGTAAATGACTAGATTTTTTATTTAGATTCCAGATAGAGTATGTCCTGTTCAAACTCATGTAGTAGATGTTATACAGTACATCCACAATAGCTCCAGACTTGTTGGGTAGTGTATGAGTTATCATGGTGGAGAGCAGTTTAAGCTTGTAGCCGCATAACTATGTGATGGCAGATCAAAGCCAATCAGCCTCTCAATACAACAAATGCTATGCTGCAGTGCACCAGGTAGTGATAGAGCAGGTTAGGATGGACTTCATGATGGCAGTGTAAAAGTGCACCATCATGTGCTTTGGCAGGTTAAGCCTTCTTTGTTCTGGAGCTCATGTTCAGCTCCCATGTCAGGTCCTGGGTGATTCTGATGCCCAGGAAGCAGAAGGACTGTTGAGTGAAAGTGTCTTTGTGAAAATGTGCGGTGTGTGTGTGCGTGCACATGTGCATTTTAATGGCTGTTTGTGTTTGTGTGCTTGAGAGTGTGTGTTTGTCTTCCTGTTTGTGTGTCACTGTGTGAATGTGAGTGTGTGTATTTGTTTTAAGTCTCAAGATTTATTGTTGCATATACTTTGCAATTCAGTGAAATTTGTATGTCATTCGTTGCAGTAGTGCAAGGATAAAAGGGGTAAATACAACTTTATGAGACAATACAAGACTGTACAGCATCACTCAGCCATTCATATACTGTGTACACACACACACACCAGGGATGGAAATTAGCACCAGCCACCAGCCAAATGCTGGTAAAACGTGAGAGTGGCTGGTAGATTTCAGACACAAAGTCATATTTTAACATTGAGTGGCTGGTTAATTTGACCAGAAATCTGCTATTGGCTGATACATTTTCACATTCTAAAATTTTAATTTCCACCCCTGACACACACACACACACACACACATATACACACACACACAACCCCTATACTAACATGTAAGACGACTATACACACATAAAAGCACAAGCCCATGGACTTGAGACACGAACACTAAAAACAGTATGCATCCCGGATGCAGTATAGCAAGTGTGAAATTAACCGTGTGGGTAGAATTTAAAAAGTCAGTAGTGACCATGGCAATGCATACAGTAGTAGAGCATATCATAAACGAAATAAGGCAGCACATGTGGGCAATAAAGGGAACTGTTTAGTCACTGACCATTTAGGATTCTGACAGCTTGTGGTATAAAACTGTGTCTGAATGGTGTGGTGTGGGTGGTAATGCTCCGGTAGCGCTTACCAGAGGGAAGCAGAGAGAAGAGGGAGTGAGCTGGGTGGCTGGCGTCCTTGATGATGGACTCAGCCCTCCTCTGACAGCGTGTGGAGTAGACAGTTGACAGAGGTGACAGTTGACAGTTGACAGAGGTCTATGGTGGTAGAATAGTGTCATATCTTACAAGCGCAATACAACATCCTCAGGAGCAAATACTATTAATTCACTCGCGTAGACACAGCAGCGAGCGAGGAAAACAATAGCTGGGGGCCATACGCTCTCCAAGATGAGTTCTGCTCGCTCTCTCCAAGTACAGCTTTGCTTGAGTGGGTTGACTTTTGACAGTTTGGGGGACAGAACCAAGGGAGTTGGGCCTGTTGTGATTGGTCATTTTTCAATGTGAAGTCCCGCCCACTTAGTTACTGTCTGTTGCTAAACTTCTACAGTCGTGTGTAATATTAACCACCCCTTCTGTTGTTTCTGTTTACTGCTTACTGTGTGTGTGTGTGTGTGTGTGTGTGTGTGTTCAATATTTGTGTCTGTGTGTGTGTTATTGCTCACTGTGTTTGCTGCTTACTGTTTCTCTTTTTTGTGTATGTGTGTGTGTGTGTGTGTGTGTGTGTGTGTGTGTGTATGTGTTCCCATTGTTCCTGCTCACTGTTTGCTGCTTACTCGGTTTCTCTTTGTGTGTACGAGCGTGTGTGTGTGTCCAGTATGTGTGTGTTTGCTCTGGTAGCACTTACCAGAGGAGAGAAGAGAGGATAGGGAGTGAGCTGGGTGGCTGGCGTCCTTGATGATGGACTCAGCCCTCCTCTGACAGCGTGTGGAGGCTGCTCAGACCCAGGTCTCTTGATGGCACAACAGTGTTAAAGGCAGAGCTGTAGTCAGCATCCTGACAGGTGTTTTTCTTGTCCAGGTGAGCTAGGGCAGTATGCAAGGTGATGGAGATGACTTCATCCACAGATCTGTTGTGCTTATATTCAAACTGAAGTTGGTCCAGGAAAGCAGGGTGGTGTGTATTGATGTAGGCTGTAACCAGTCTCCCCACACAGTTCACCACCACGGAGGTTAGGGGCGATGGGCCAGTAGTCATTCAGGCAAGACACAGCACTTTTCTTCGGCACTGGCACAATCGTTGTCTTTGTGAAACACAAAGGCACTGTGCACCAGGGCAGGGACAAGTTGAAGATGTCAGTGTAGGTTTGTGGCAACTGAGTGGCGGACGTCTTGAATACACAAGACGGGATGTCATCAGCGCTGGCAGCTTTTTGGATTTTAACCGGTTTTAAAGGTTTTGCCGACCTCACCCTCTGAGACCTGTAAGATGTCTCCTCCTACTGGAAGAGCACCTTCATCCCCCGGTTTAGAATCGCGAGACTCAAAACGAGCATAGAATTTATTTAGCTCATCCAGAACCAAGGCAGGTGTGTCTGTAAGAGCTGGTGTCGCTTTATAGTCTGTGATCACCTGCAGTCCCTTCCACAGGCAATGTCACAGTTGCTGAAGTCATTCTCCAACTCATTCCCATACTGTTTTTTAGCCACTTGTATTGGCCTTCTTAGTGTGTACCTTGAGTTCTGATATCTAATCAGGTCGTGGTCCTCTCCCTCAGGCTCAGGTAAACAGCGTTGTTTACCCAGGTGTTCTGGCTGGGAAAGGATCGGACGATATGGGCACACACAAGTCCATGATGTAGTCCGTCACCTGATGCACTCTGTCACTGAATCGGCGTACTCGTCCAGCTCCGCCGAGGAGTCTTTGAACACAGACCAGTCAGTTATGTCAAAACAGTCCTGAAGTTCAGACTCGTTTTCTGCAGAGCAGCATGAGCTTGAACTTCACTCACTGCTCGTTGCTCACACTTTAGCTTCGGTTTATAGGCCGGCAGCAGGAGGAACACTGACAAATGGTAACAAAGTAGGGAGTCCAGGAGAGTCATACGCTCATAGACAATACAGCAGTTATGTACCTGTGGAACAAATGGTCCGATTTACCAAAGTGTGTGTGTGGTACAGACCTGTATGAGCCTTTCAGTGGGGTGAAACAGTGGTCAAGGGTCTGATCGCCCCTAGTGGGACAGGTGACGTGCTGGTGGTACTTGGGAAGGACTGTTTTGAGGTTGCAGTGATTGATGTCACCCGTTATGATGAGGATTGCTTCCTGGTGCTGACTCTCTTGTTTACAACATACAGTTCAAGTGCCGCTGCAGCAGGGGCGTCTGGTGAAATGTAAACAGTTGTGAGAAGTACAGAAGGAAACTTTATCAGCAGATCAAACGGATGCCATAGTCAGATACTCCAAAAGGACTGTTTGGGCTAAGCCAGGTCTCGGTGAAACAGAGTACACTGCACTCTCACAAGTCCCTGCATGAGCCGATGCAACAGTGGAGCTCATCCAGTTTGGTCTCCATGGACTGCAGATTAGCCAGCAGTAAGGTAGGGATGGGAGGCCGGGTTGGACGCCTTCGCCGTCTGGCTAAGACGCCACCTCGTCTCCCCCTCCTCCACCGATGAGTAGACCTGTTGACCGATCCGCTTGTGGAGTTACAAACAATATCCACAGGTAATCCTGTTATATTTATATTGATCATTACATTGCTTCTGATGTCCAGGAGAGTCATACAGTCATAGACAATACGGTAGTTTTGTACGTGTGGAACGTGTGTGTGTGTTGTCCCGTTTGTGTGACCTGTTTCCGTGTGAGTGTGAATGTGAATGTGAGACTGTATGTCACTTAGAGTGTGTGTGTGTGTGTGTGTGTGTGTGTGTGTGTGTGTGTGTTTGTGTGTGTGTGTGTGTTTGTGTGTGTGTGTGTGTTGTCCCTGCTCCCCTCCTGTGTGTGTGTGTTTGTATATATTCTCTTTTGATCCGTGAAGGAAATTTGGTCTCTGTATTTATCCCAATCCGTGAGTGAGTGAAACACACACACAGCACACAGTGAGGTGAAGCACACACACTAACCCGGAGCAGTGAGCTGCCTGCTACAGTGGCGCTCAGGGAGCAGTGAGGGGTTACAGTAGGTGCCTTCCTCAAGGGCACTTCAGCCGTGTGTGTGAGTGCAGGAGAGCAGTGAGG
>NC_084994.1:37652702-37655202 GCF_963854185.1 Sardina pilchardus
CTTTCATATGTGTATGTGTGAGTGTTTCAGTTGTTTGTATGAGAGCATTTCACTAGAGTGTGTGAGTGGATTTCATATGTGTGTGTGAGAGCATTTCATATGTGTGTGTGAGAGGATTTCATATGTGTGTGTGAGAGCATTTCACTTAAACAGGAAGGTGTTTTCGTTAAACAGGAAGAGCGTCATTGGGTGCATCCAATAGACGACTCCGGCACTGGATTTTTTCTATGTTGATGAGTCGTCGCTAACGTTTAACGTGATACGCGGGCTCAGGGGCGTGCAGAGACCTTTGAAGGGGCAGGGGCTCAAATTTTAAAAAAGGGCACATGGAACAAAATTTTCAAAAAACTGCGTTCTTTTCCTGTCTTTAGTGGGCATCTTTGCACTGCAGAATATAATATAATGTTTTATAGAACATAATGCATACGAAAGCTAGAAAAGATACACACAATTTGAATGGTGTAAAAACTGGAACTTAAGTTTTACATTCCCTAGCCTATAAAGCTTTAATTAATACTTGCGTTGATTTGATTTTGATTTATAGATAATAAAAATTCAAAAAGCATACTATACAAATTCTTACATTTTGACTGTATCTCATCACAGCAAGCTGACAGCTCGACGTGACTTTCATGTTTGTGTAGGCCTGACTGCCCTGAAAATGGCAATTTAAGAATGCATGTAGTCGGACTTTGGAGCTGAGCAATTTACAGAAATAGGTGGTGTGTGCCTTACAGAAATAAATGGCAATTTCTATTTAGTGATGGAAAATTGTGTTTTGACACTTTCTGTGCTCCATATTTGTGACACGAGCTGATCTGACCTGACTTGTTTGCGTGGTAGCACACATGACGTGCACACATGATGATTCTCTATAATAACTTTTTACTACATTGCAATGAACAAAGTAAAGGCAAAAAAGTGTTTATTTGTCAAACAAATTTGGATGCAATATGAGTCTCGGTCACCCGCGGTTATGGGTCAAGAAAAAATATTTGTAATGATATTCGGGTCATGTTTGGTCGGGTCGGTTAAATTAAATATGCCGTTAATTTTTTGTCATTTATATCGTAGGCCTACACGTAATTGTCTTAAGAAAAGACAGACATCATTTGCAGCACCCCCGATAAAACGCGATTCTATCCCCCACATTTTGTCACGAACATGTAGAAATGCTGGGAGTCAATTGACGTTGAAAGCGGGGTGCATGGACCAAGCCAGTTGTTGTTTCTGCGTAGACAGACCCTCTGCTACACTTGACATGCAGTTATGTTCTGTTCTCAGAGCTATGCTTTCTCTATGATCTGCAGCTTTTCTCGAACTGCAGCTGGCCTCGTCGACAGAGAATTAGGCTACTGAGCAGCGAAGTTTCCGATGCGATGCGTGCTTCCCAAGTCTGATCATTTGAAGCAAGATCGAATGGTATGGAACCATGGACAGGAAGAAAAATAAACTAAAAGTTTACCAAATCAGGAAATACTTCTTAATTTAATGTCATCAAGGCATATAGCCTACATTTGGTATGAGCATGCAATGTGTGCGTCCTTACGCAACTTATAAAGTGGTTAATTGGAAAGCCCCACGTCTTCTTTCGTGCAATAAAGGTTTCATCTCGCTGCAATTTATAATCGCGGAGAAATGTAACAGAGAGGTGTGTTTTTGACACACTCAATCGAGCTCTATGGGGTTTGGTTTTTATTTTGGTCCATTGATGAAGTCGTTAATAAAGAGTTTCTTAATAATATTCTATGCCAACTTGGGAGAGCTTCAATTAGGCATTAATACGAGGAACGGCTGAAACAGAATTCGTAGGAAAATCCTTAATTATTTTCAATGTTGGGTCAAATAGCCTAATTTTTGGATGAATGCTGACACGGAACATAAAAAGGTAGATTAAATGCATTTTTCCCAAATGCTGAGCAATCACGTGATTGCTCGGGATTTGGGAAACATGCATTTAGTCTACCTTTTTTCTGGTGCTTATGTAGGTGTTACACAGGGGCAGGCTGTGTAATAACGGCGGGTGAACGTATATATTTTTGTTCCATATCTGTATTTTCCCTCTGTTGTTGTAACAGCCAAACACACAACAGGTTCTTCCCGACATCGTAAGCCAAAAAACGAAGGGGGGGGAAAAGACGATTTGTTCAACTCCACAGGTAGGCCTAGCTATCATAAACGTTAGCGCCGACTCATCAACATAGACAAATCCAGTGCCGGATTCGTCAATTGGATGCACCCAATGACGCTCTTCCTGTTCAACTGAAATACCTTCCTGTTCAACTGAAATGGCTTCCTGTTCAACTGAAATCCTCTCACACACACATATGAAATCCTCTCACACATACATATGAAATCCTCTCACACACACATATGAAATCCTCTCACACATACATATGAAATCCTCTCACACACACATATGAAATCCTCTCACACATACATATGAAATCCTCTCACGCACACTACTGAAATCCTCTCATACAAACAACTGAAACGCTCA
>NC_084994.1:37660202-37697702 GCF_963854185.1 Sardina pilchardus
TGGATGAGGAGACTGGCTCTCAGTCTCTGTTCTAATTCATCCCAAAGGTGTTCTATCGGGTTGAGGTCAGGACTGTGCAGGATAGTCAAATTCATCCACACCAAACTCTGTCAACCATGTCTTTACAGACCTTGCTTTGTGCACTGGTGCAGTCAGCCCCCTATTTCTATTTTTTTTGCTAAAATTACCTACCCAAGTTGTAAGCAGAATGATAGAAGAAAGAATGATGTTTCAAAAGATATACAGTATGCGTTTTTCTTAGATCCTTTTTGGAGACTCCAAACTGTATAACCAGAATTAAACACCTCTAACTTAACAACCCCTTAGCCTGCAAACTAAATCCTGGCCTCCAATGAAGCTGACACTTTGGGGGGCTACTATTTAGATTTGGATGTCAGTGAACCTGGAATAAAATAAAAGAAGCATTATCACAATAATCATTTACTTTCTATTCTGCCTATGACATTTTGATAATAAAAGGCCCCAAAAAAGTGCATTGGCAAATGTGTAGGGGTGGGAGTGGATCATGGAGACAGCCTCCAGTGTAGAGAGGTGGGAGTGGAGAGTGGAGACAGTGCTGAGTGTAGAGAGGAGGGAGTGGAGACAGTGCTGAGTGTAGAGAGGTGACAGTGGAGACAGTGCTGAGTGTAGAGAGGTGGGAGTGGAGACAGTGCTGAGTGTAGAGAGGTGGGAGTGGAGACAGTGCTGAGTGTAGAGAGGTGGGAGTGGAGACAGTGCTGAGTGTAGAGAGGTGGAGACAGTGCTGAGTGTAGAGAGGGGGGAGTGGAGACAGTGCTGAGTGTAGAGAGGGGGGAGTGGAGACAGTGCTGAGTGTAGAGAGGTGGGAGTGGAGACAGTGCTGAGTGTAGAGAGGTGGGAGTGGAGACAGTGCTGAGTGTAGAGAGGTGGGAGTGGAGAGTGGAAACAGCCCAGAGTGTAGAGAGGGGAGAGTGGAGCATGGAGACTGCCCCTAGTGCACTTCCTCGTCCTACTCCTCTCACTCTTTCTTCATGTCTTCCGACCTTCACACACACACACACACACACACACACACACACACACATACACACACATACGGCAGAGGTTGCGATTCACTTTTTTTCAATGATAGTGGTGAAAACCTGCACAGTGACATCTCCAGCAAACACATCTCTGTAACAGACACAATGTGAAAATCTGTCATTGTGAATTATATAGTATGTCACAATTTCATTAACAGAATACGAAATACCTTCTCAACACCTTTAATACTGTTCAGTAAGACAAATCAGTACTATTAGCATCCACTTAATCAATGAGTCTCAGGTATAAGTACTCTACCAATACTCTCAGCATGACCTTTCAGGAGGTTGCAGCCTACATCAACAGGCCTACAGTGCATAGGAACAATCTAATCATGTCCATGTTAGTCCAGTAGTCTGAGGAGGATCCTTTTGTTGAGCTAAGTCTTCTTCCTTGAGATTTGGTTGAGAAATATTGAACTCCAGCGTAGCGTATGGTAAGCAGGTAAATAGACTGTGCCACATTGAGCCATAGAACCGATCTGCACACTGCAGCCAGGGGCTTCTCATAGATTCACCAGGACAGCAGATGCAGGACAGGTGTGGAACTTAGTGAGAGTGTTTTGGGTGGATGGTGGCAGAGTTGCACTGAATACACCTTACAGTATATACCTCCAAACCCGACCCTCCTCAAAAAATAGCTCACAAATGACACGTCTGTAATCAATAATAATGAATAGTCGATCGGTTTCCTGAGACAGGGAGCTGCGTCTCTGTGGCACACGACCCGCTCTGCAGTCTGCAGGTCCGACTGGAGCAGCTTGCAGCGGTGTAGGTGGCATGGAGGCACAGGGTGGCACACAGTGGAAGAGTGTGAGTGTGAGTGTGAGTGTGTGTGTGTGTGTGTGTGTGCATGTGTGTGTGTGTGTGTGTGTGTATGGGTGGCATGGAGGCACAGGGTGGCACACAGTGGAAGAGTGTGAGTGTCATGATGGACAGATGCCCACTGCCTCAGATGAAGATGGAGGCCATCAGACAGGTGGCATGGAGACACAGGGTGGCACACAGTGAAAGAGTGTGTGTGTGGGTGATGTTAGTGCTCAGACACGTCACACACTGCAAGGGTGCGCTGGACAACAAGCAGGAAGCTTGGCACACACAGACAGGATGTGGAAATGTGACGCGGTCTGAGGAGACCAATCAGAACCCAGACTCAGCGGTCATGTCAGGAGGGACGCTCCGCACGGCTCTGGGGACAAGAGGAGGAACGGCACAGTGAGTTAAGAGATGGACTACTCACAAAATGGACACCAGGGACAGACAGCTTTATTCAACATAACAGGGTTGCCTCTGTGCAATATAGAATGTAACAAGACTGAAATATATATAAAGTATATTTCTAAAGCATGATATCAGTTTTGTGTTTGTTTGTGTTCTGGAATGGTCCGGTCTGAAGATTAAGGAGACAAAATGTGCTGTTCTGTAGGAGACAGTGGAGAGAATCAATGTCACAATTCACAGTTCACAACAGCAACAAAACCCAAGTGTGTGTATTCCCTTCCTGAGACATACAGGTACCGTGGACACAAAATGAACATTGCAGGAGAACAGAATGAGCAAGTAAACACCATCTTGTCCGAGTTTACCATGTTGGACCTGATTGACAGATGCCCACTGCCTCAGACTATGAAGCTGGAGGCTATCAGACAGGTCAGGTGGCATCGTCAAAAGTACAACATCTATTCTCCAACATTCACATTCAACAGAAAGTGCTGAGTGAAATGAATAGCAAAACACTGAACTTAGTGTGACAGTCTGAAGGTTTGGAGTTAACAACACACACAGCATCTGGGACATTATCTTTCACCCCCAGTGGGAAGAGGGACTGGGGGTACCATAGAATAGATCTCTAACAGAATGCGGATTTCTCATCGTCTGAATAACGATGACAAGGACGTTAGGGAGCTGACTCAGTCCTCCCCATTCCTGGACCTAAGGAGACACGAGGTCCCATTGGCCAGGGAGTCAGGGCCCCACTTCCTAGGATTCAAAAGAAAATCCAACAAGAAACTTGATACCCACTCTGCTGGTTTTGGGGTCTGGTCAGAATGACCTCGGGATCTGAACTGGAGTGTCACTGGAGTGGGTGCGGTCTGACTGTGGGGCTGTGATGGTCTAAGAGGACATTAGAACTGGACCAGACAGGGAAAAGTTGTAGAGAGTGACAGTCCTGTGTGTGTGTGTGTGTGTGTGTGTGTGTGTGTGTGTGTGTGTGTGTGTGTGTGTGTGTTCTTCCTAGCAGGTCACAGACCAGCACCTCCATCCTCATGCTGATACTAGCAGAGGACCAGCGTTCAAGGTGGACGCAGATGAAGTGGACCACCGTCTCAGATGAAGTGGACCAACGTTTCAGTGAAGCACCGGATTTCGTTAATGTTGAAGTTTGTGTTCCCCTCGAAGATCTGCTTAACACCAGGAGGAAGAGGAGGAGGAGAGGAGGAAGATCATCACTAATGATCTACGTAGTGGTCAGTGTGTGTGTGTGTGTGTGTGTGTGTGTGTGTGTGTGTGTGTGGTGTGTTTATGTACATTGTGTGTGCTTGTGTACAGATATGTACAGTATTGGTAAAATAAGAGGTGGGTAAACTATGAGTTTTGTAAGCACGGTGGACATTCAGCGCTTGTTTTATGATGGTGGAGGTTATTGTCCAGAGTTCATAAAGGTACCAGTCGAATGTTTCCTAGTGTCAATTAGTGTACATATTATGAATATGGATGTGATTTTTAATGTTAAAAGTTGCAATGGTGATTAAACCCTTTTGAGTGATGGATGAACTCATAAGATAGTTCTGACATTTCAGAGGTGGATACCCACACCCTGCTTGTGTGTGTGTGTGTGTGTGTGTGTGTATCCACCTCTGAAATGTCAGAGCTAGCAATTAGAGTTAATCCACCACTCAAAAGGGTTTAATTACGGATTGCAACTTTAAACATTAAAAATCAATGTGAATGAACATTTGTGCATGTGTGTGAATGCCTGTAACTGACTGTTCATCCGTTTCCCACTTCATGTGAATAGTGAGCCCTGCAGACAGGAGCTTTTCTCTTTCTCTTTTCTGTTTCTGGTTGAGATCAGAGGACTGACCTATCAGAGATGGACATTATGAAGATCAACAGGCTCTATAAGTGCGGTGAGCTGCATGAGAGGGTCTACAGCACTGATGGCATGCAATCTAATGAAAACATCAACCAATACTAGAAAAGCACTCAGAGAGCGCAGACCTCCACCAAGCCAAAACATAACCGCCTCCTGGATCCAGACGGTGATACGGATCACGCCCAAAATGTAATTGATTCTTCCTTGGGTAATTTCAGACCTTCCCTGGAAATGTCATCGAAATCTATCCATGACTTTTTGAGTTATCTGACAGCCAGCCAGCCTCCCAGCCTCCCAGCCTCCCTTCCTTCCTTCTTTCATTGGCGGAGGTAATTAAACTTAACTTCAACTGGTGTGTGGCATGTCAATGTGAAATATGAACCATAATGGGCAGTTTGTTCTATTGTATCTACAGTACTAAACTAAAGAGGGATGAACCTAAAACCAGAAGACTGAAGCTGCTCCTTGAACATTCACCCTCTGCTATTTCCATTTAACCGTTTATTTAAGAAGCTAGCAATGTATTAGTATTTCTATATTAAAATGGACCTTGTCGCTTGCGGTGGAAAACAGCCTTACATGACTGCTCTGTTGACACCGGCAGACCAGATGTACATGGTAATGCATGCAACCAGTCATCTGAACTGACGGGAACATACAGGGGAAACATTTTCAGTGGACACCTGCTGGCCACCATGTGAATGATTTTCTGTTGCAAAAGTGAAATATTTACATCCTATATATATAGAGCCTGCTGAACTTGTTGAATTGAAATGAAACTTTCATCCTCCATCTGTGCTCTCATAACGTCATTAGATGATAATTGATTTATAGGATTGAGGGTGCATAATCTCACATATAACCAAATATGTTATTCATATGTATGGCTCTACATTTACCACTGGGGAGAACTCTGCACCCTTCAATCATGCTTGGAGCTGGAGATGTGGGTGTAAACATCTAGTTTGATTTAAATAGAACATTTAACAGTCTTTCTGAAAAGAAGTGAAAAAGGTCCAAGTAGCAGTTCCTGAGTGTGGCCACCGGAGGGAGGAGAGTTTGGTCTCTGGGCCCTGTCCAAATTTACTGTGACAGGCCCACACAGTCTCTCACCCTGTCTGGTCTCTGTAGCACAGTAGGCCTACAGTGGATATGGCAACCAAATTGGTGTGCTATCAAAATAAAATTTTATGTCACTTGACTATACCATCAACAATAGCCTACCACACTGTCAGGTTTTGGTAAGATTATGAGACTGATTTCATGTCATTGTGGTCATGTAGCCTGACATTGAGATTTTGACCCCAACCAAAATGATGATTTGGATGGAAAATCAACTGTATTTCTATATTACCATCTTGCTATCTGGCTGTGTTAAAAGTGCAGCTTTTCAGGGTTAGAGGACACTGCTGTGTTGCTGTCATTTGAAGAGTTAACGTGTGATCCTCAAAATGTCATGCAGTTTTCCACAAAGGTAAATATTCAGTAGAATGTTGATTTTTCAACAACAACAACAAAAGTCTATCACAAACATAAATATCTTTTCAATCTTTCTGCTGTTGGCATAATAATTTCAGTTTGAGTATTGCTGCAGTTTCTACAGTAGTCTTTGCTAGAATATCAATTTGTTCCAGTAGTACGCCTATCTTACCTACTTCATGACAACCCTCTGTGTTGTTAGTGTTAAACATGTGACGCCTGTTCCCACATTTCTCTAGCCACCCACTTCAGAGCCTCTCCCAATGTGCTGCTCTTTTACCCTCCAGATATTCTCCTCTGGTGAACACCACTGTATAGCGTATTCCCAAACTTACTTTCTTTTTTCTGAGAAAGATAATGGCTAACAACATTCTCAAAGAAGACAAGCGACATTGTACAATTTAAAAAGCAGCTGTAACAAAAGTCAGAGAGGTCAATTAAATTGTAACTATGACAATGTTGCTCAAAACCACAT
This sequence comes from Sardina pilchardus, assembly GCF_963854185.1. Classification (NCBI taxonomy): domain Eukaryota; kingdom Metazoa; phylum Chordata; class Actinopteri; order Clupeiformes; family Clupeidae; genus Sardina; species Sardina pilchardus. Next base: position 37,666,315 of record NC_084994.1, read on the forward strand.
TGAACTATCAGGAGAAGAAGAAGTGACTGTTGGTCTGTTGGTCTGTGGGCTGTAGTTTGACAAACAGCACTACTGTACAGTAATGCCCTAAAACCTTATGCAATGTAGTCGCATTAAAGAAAATGTCATATAGGCTACAGTAATATCAAGGATGACTTAAAGTTGTACGAATTGTCAATTGGGGGGGGGGGGTTCGCCTTTTTATCGCTAGTCTCCTTATAATGGTTTTTTTTTTTTTTTTTACCAAGATGTGAAGCTTGTCTTTATTTGAAACACACACACATATTATGTAATTATTTACATTATATAGGCCTATACTATACTGACATTTCTGATATTCATAACAGCAAACTTTATGCAGATTATAGCCTACTATTCATATTACAACTCCACTTCTTAAATTCAGCTGTCTGGTTGAAGCCTGAAAATATTGTAAACATAGCAGGCTAAGCTTATCATACTCTACTGGTTGGACTGTTCATTTTCCCCACATGTGTTTAAGTTTCAAGGTAAGCTAATACTTTTTCTCCTTGGGACAGGCCCTTTTAAGTCTTGGAGTTGAAAAACATTGGTGGTCAGTCAACTCGAATGCAAGAGTTTTAATCAAATGTCTGTAGCATAGCCTACTAATGATGCTAACCGAATATAACAGTAATTTAGCTAGTCGTCTTCTATGCGTCAATGCGTCCACGATTGTGAATGTTTTATTTGGATTAAATGTGCATGTGGAGGGCGGCTGTCCATTGAGCGCGCACGAGAGCGGGCCAAGGAGAATGAGTTTACTTCTACTGTTTGGTAATTAAGTTGCACGCATAGACTACAAAAGTTGCGGGAGAACTGTATGCTTCTACCCGAGCAACGTCAGGTGCATCAGTGCGACCACCGACCACGCTTCCAGGGATGATCTCGTTGGTTTTCATGGAGACAGACAGCCGCGGTGTGCACGGAGGGTATAGGGGCTGTGCGTGTTTGTGTGTATGAGAGACAGACGCGCGAGTGACAGAGAGGGAGCGCAGGGAGAGGAAATTAAGCTTTACGAATGCTGCGTGTTTTTCAATAGCGTTTCAAAATAAGAATAAATAAATAAATAAAAGAATAACGAGACGCAATATGTGGCGGCCGGTGCTGAATCTGTGGCGCACCGCCACAAATTTGTCTATGTGTGGGAAACACTGCTCTATCAACATGACTGGAGCAGCAGACAAGTTGATTGAAGATACTTTCCCGCACACTCTCTCAGCATAATTTTAAATGTAGACAAACAAACTTCTCTTAGTTAAGACCTTTAAGACAATGAGAATGCTGACTAGACATCCATTTAACTTTGTGTCTTATTTGTCTCATGAGAAATTATTCAGCTCTCATTGATGTTCTGACCTGTCTTTCATAAACCCCCTTTTGGAGAAATAAGGAGCAATATAGGCCTACAACTAGACAGAGTTTTGAACTTACATCACACTGAGGAGATGGAAGAATACGCAAAAAATGTCCAAGAGATCACCCAGGCTAAACAGAAAGTAGCCTTGAAAATGGACAGATTTCCTTTATTCCTTTCCAATTGTTGGCCTGAACTACTCCGGTCAGCCACCGGGGGAGTAGTTTCTCCACTTTACCTAACTTTACCTGGGAAAATGCTGTTTGCCCATGTGATCAACGCGGAACCGGTGAAACCGAAAGTAGGGAGGACTTTACGAGGGCAAGTCGCGCACAGGAATTTTACATCAATTTTATGTCGGTAAGTAGGCCATAGGCTACAAACAAAATTACAATCACGATTGTAGGCTACTCGATACATGTAGGCCTAGTGATTGGTGGTTTATTCGTGTAGGCTACTAAAAAAGAAGATTATTACCGTCAACAATCGAGACGAAACGGAGTTGATGATGGCGGCTAACAGTAGGCTTATGATAGCCTAGAGTAGATTAGGCCTACCTTTCACACTTCACTAATCTTGATTCTTGACTCGGATATTGCAGCCCTGAACATGACAGAAATATCTTATTGTTCGGGACCATAGACTATCGTCTAGATTCATCGACTTTACAGTAGGCCTAGGCTATCAAGTGGGTCCAGGGTAGTTGGAATATCGGTAGACTGAGTAGCCATGTGTAGCCTACAGTTGAGACGTGCGCAGAAGATGTGATTTTTAATATGTTTATTACCCTCTTTGATCATGGTAAAATTGAACGACACAACTAGGCTACTATCTATGGGCATCTCTAATCCAAAGTTATCGGCAAAAACGTTTTTAACCTCACTATGTTCCTTTTAAGCCCTATTCGCACGGGATTAGTAGGCCTATTACCTGTGGACCTCCGGTCATTTTCAAATTATCGCCCCACCTCTGTGTTACTTGCAGCGCATTCGCACGGGATAAGCAAAGTCTGTAAATTACTCTATTTTCACTGACATTACACCCGGATATGTCGTATGCTAACGTCCGAAAACAACACAGAAAGTAGAAAAGATATGCAATTGCAACAGCAATCACTGAGATACAGATTCGCACGGGATTAGTATTATCACCGGACGTCTGTGTTTGGCGAAATATGGTAGGTAATTTGCGGCGGAATTTTTACTTTACAAATTACAGACATGGCACATTCGCACGGGACTAAGATCTCAGACATTCTCCGCAATTATCACAAATCACCAAAGGTCCACAGGTAATACTAATCCCGTGCGAATAGGGCTTTAGCCTACAATCCATAACCCTTATGGGTCATTCCACCTCAATTCAACAAATGCCTTCTGCTTGACCATCTCAGATTTCCTTCAAAATTTTACCACCTAAAGAGTAACCATTTAAACTAACTTAGCCAAAATATTAGATTGGTATACCTAATACATCCAGAGAAAAACATTTCTGAACATGGTACCCCCCTTCTGATTTTTGGCACATTGGCGCCCTCATCTAAATCTGCAGCAAAGTTCAGATGTCATTATCTCAAAAAGTTTTCAAGCTAAAGACTTCAAATGTTCTGTGAATAATGATTGCTACCTATAGATGCCACATATTCATTCATAGGCCGTATGTGTTGATACTGACTGTGTTTCAATCTTGTGAAATCAGAAGAAATATTGCAGATCTTTTTCAAACCCCCACATTGGGTGCACCATTACACAATTTATAAACAAAATGTTTGGCAAATGGTTATGTCTCTCTACAGAAGTGTTTAAGCTGTCTTTGAAAAAGTAATTAAGAGGTGTCTATATAGCTTTTTTGTTGGAAGTATTGTAACACAAAACTGAAAAATAATCAATTTGGATGATATTGTATCTCCCCATTACAGAGGTATGACAAGCTATACCAATGAATTGAACACATCTCCAGAAAGAGTATGAAATGGGCTTTCAGACTGTGAAATTTCAAGATGGTATTATGGCTGCAGTTATTTAAGTTTTATTTTTTAAATATTGGTCTATTACAACAATTAGCGTTGTTTTTTGTGCTATTATTTCATGATTTCATAATCCTTGTCTTATTCCTAAGTATCAGATGTTTATGTCTTATTCTGTTAAACATTTTATTTTTTCATTTACTTGCTGGGTGATGAACTAATTAAATATTTCCTGTATTTCCTAAATAAATAGCTGCTGCCACTATTTAATGCCACTAGATGTCCCTATTTAGTGATATCAGCAATGTGTTGTTACAGTAGACCAATATTTCAAAAATAACATTTCAATAACCATAGTCATAATACCATCTTGAAATTTCACAGTCTGAAAGCCCATTCCATACTCTTTCTGGAGATGTGTTCAATTCATTGGTATCGTTTGTCATACCTCTGTAATGGGGAGATACAATATCATCAAAATTGATTATTTTTCAGTTTCGTGTTACAATACTTCCAACAAAAAAGCAATATAGACACCTCTTAATTACTTTTTCAAAAACAGCTTAAACACTTCTGTAGAGAGACATAACCATTTGCCAAACATTTTGTTTATAAATTGTTTAATGGGGCACCCAATGTGGGGATGTGAAAAAAATCTGCAATTTTTCTTCTAATTTCACAAGATTGAAACACAGTCAGTGTCAACACATACAGCTTACGAATGAATATGTTGAATCTATACGTGGCAATCATTATTCACAGAAAATTTTAAGTCTTTAGCTTGAAAACTTTTTGAGATAATGACATCTGAACTTTGCTGCAGATTTAGATGAGGGCGCCAATGTGCCAAAAATCAGAAGGGGGGTACCATGTTCAAAAATGTTTTTCTCTGGATGTATTAGGTATACCAATCTAATATTTTGGCTAAGTTAGTTTAAATGGTTACTCTTTAGATGGTAAAAGTTTGAAGCAAATCTGAGATGGTCAAGCAGAACTTTTCTCTAAAATCCATTGAATTGAGGTGGAATGACCCTTATGAAATTGTTTAGCCTTTATGCCGTGTGCAATGCCATAGGCCTACGGTCGTTGCAAAATCTAGGGAAACATGCGGTGCTCTCCGGGGTAGGCTACAGTTGAGGGTGATAGCGGTGGAGGTGGTGGGATGTTTAGTAAGATGTTCAATTTCTTCTGCATTTCCGCTTACTTTTCACTACGTTTCAGACGTCTATTGGTGGAGCAGAAATGCACCCACAGATCAGATCTGGTCCACACAGCTGCTAAAACTAAGCACTTCATCAGCAACCTTGAAGTGTCTTTATGCCGTCCTCTCTTTCACTCTTTCTCATTTTCTCTTTACCTTTATTTCCTGTATTTACTGATTGATTGATTGATTGATTGATTAGGATGGATTACTCTGAAGATGGTGAGGATGCTATTGGTGGAAATCAGACAGGCAGAGCAGCATGTAGGCCTACTGTGTCCAGCCACGTGTCCCTGAAGGATGATGAGTCTGTTACTGATGGACATCAGGGGATCAGCAAAGGACAAGGGCTACACAGTGCAGGGTGAGTTCACCAGAGTACATGCACACGCGCACGCGCACGCACACACACACACACACACACACACACACACACACACACACACACACACACACACACACCGCTCATGTATGTAGGTACCAAAGCTGTAAACTGGTAAAACTAATGTAAATCTGTCAGTCAAGGAAAATTCATCCAGTCAGGCTCATGTGATGACATCTTATTCATCCATCAGTGTGTGTGTTTCTCAACATGTCCTCACACACTCACAGCGAAAACTCACAGACAGAGAAGTACTCATACACAAAAGCAAGTGCACACATGCACATATTCATATTGTGTACCGTGTGTGTGTGTGTGTGTGTGTGTGTTGTATGCGGTGTTGGTCAACTTGGAAAAAGTAATTAGTTACTGATTACTTATCTATGAAAGTAATCCAGTTACTTTACTAATTACTTATTTTCAAAAGGTAATTAATTACTTTAATAGTTACTTAACTTATTTTTTTTTTCAAAAGCACACTAGCTACAGTATACACAGCCTGGATACTCTATAAAGCAATAGACCTTTCAGCCTAATTCTATTATTTCTGCATATTCCACCATATAAAATAGAATTAAATGAAACAGTCTCTTTTAAAAACTTGTTTTATTAGTTTCAATTTTAACTATGCACATTGCATCAAACAAAAATTAAATGAAATGCAACAGTCTCTGACTTTGATTCTAACTAAATTGTTGAACTGTTAAACCGGTTTTCTACCCTGGAAGTCTAGAGTGCTCCCGAGAACACAATTTGAATTGTGTCTGCAAGAGACTCTGGCCACGAGCAATGATGCAAGTTACGTTTACCCCAACCATCTGGGATAACAATCAAATCAGTGTATAATAATAATCACTGATAAAGGCGGGCCAAAGGTGAGCTAAACTGATGACGACAATGCTGCATCGTTCAAACTCAGTACACATTGGTGGTGTTATCCAGTTGCGTTGAAGTCCGGAATCAGTCAGAGTAAACATTGATCTACTGTTATTCAATTGTGTGCAGTGAGATTTTCAAATGCACGCTTGGTGCCTCCCCTCAAACGGGCCATGAAATTATTCGTGGCCAAACCCTTAATCTGAAAGAATCCCAGGGTCTGGTTTACAACCAGGCTACCTGTTTTTTTGCAAATTCCACCATAATTTAATAAAAAATAAAGCAAGTCTTTCTTCTGCATATTCCAGCATAGTTATTATTCATCGTCCAAATGTCAGCAGTAGTGAAAACAAAGTCTACATCTCCGAGTGCAGCCTTCAAATTATCCCTCATTATGTCGTATTCTCTCTCAAGGTATCCTGCAAATTACTTTTTCTGCGGCAGCTTGACACCGCTTTTGGTCGGTATTTTTTCTACAACGCATCAGACTGAATCAGAATGAGTCTACAGTGGAAATGGGCAACATGTCCTCGACAATGTAGCCAGCGACAAGCTTCTTTAGTTCAGCGGCACTAAGTCCTGTCACTCTTAAGTCTATTTAGAGGGGCCCTCGGAGGTTGCTGCAGCAGCCATGTCGGGATCTGGGGGTTTCTCAATGAGTTTCACATTCCTGTGCCGGCTTGCTACTGTATGTGCTTACTCAGATTTGAGGTGGAATTGTTCGCTGTAGACAACATTTTTCTTCCCACGCAGAATGTACAGCGGGCTCTAATGTCTTTACTCTTTTACTGAGACAAACTCAAAGTAATATCTGAACTTCCATGTATTCAATGCAGCATGGTCGTATTCATACATTTGCCTTAGGCAAAACCCTCAGCAGCAACGGAGTGGCAATCGGGATGCGTTATTTGAAAAAGTTGTTTGCTTTAAAGGTATACTATGCAGGATTGGCGATTTCATCGCCGGTTTCGCTTTCACTTTTCATTTTCGCTCGTTTTATGCTTGCATATTTCTCTGTAGAGCTTCCCCTACAGCTTTAGCGCGTATATTTGACAAAACTCCTCAATCGGTCAGTCTGCCGTGTCTTTTCATGAGACTTTACATGACACTTCCTGGAGTAGAGCATGGGTGCGTGCCCGGTGTCTCCTGAAGTTGCAAGTGTGGTTTTACCGCTACAGACCACTAGAGCGGCCAAAAAAAACACCATTCGATCGGTAATGACTCATTTAATCATATATAACAGTATGGAACGAATTGATTAACTGAAAAACGTTGCATAGTATACCTTTAACTGTTATTTATTTCGACTGACTTTCACTTTCCGCTGCCCTCATAGTTGGCAAGCAGGTAGCCTAATAAGGTGGGATGTGTAGCACATAAGTTTGGTACAGACTGCGGTAGTTAAGATTTTAGATGAATGACCGTGGTACTGTATAGCCTAATCTTCAGTAGCTTTTTTGCTAGGCCCAGCGAAGGTGTACAAGCAGATGTTCAGATTGGCTGTCTATTGGTCTTTTGCAAGGATTTTCTTGGAGCAGATCTTCCACACAGTAGCCTAGTCAGTATGTTTCTTAGCTGTCCACTTTCATCTGGCCATATAGCTTATATTCGCTCACGTATAGCGTCAAAAACAAAAATCACGGTCAAAGCAGAATCATGGTTTAGTAATGCAATAACACAGCCTGCTTGCGGGAGAGTGACAGTAATCTAATTGCTGTTTTTGCCATTTTCCCTCACTTTATTCGTTACTCGAAAAAGTAATCGAATTACATGTTACATTTCACTATTCAATCCCAAAACTCTATTTAACCTGTCCACACGTTTGTGTTTCAGAGAGAAGAAAAAACAGAACATATAGAGATATTGACCTTATTAGTTGAGATGTGTTGGTTAATGTGTTGTGTGTGTGTGTGTGTGTGTGTGTGTGTGTGTGTGTAGGAGATGAGCGAAGAAAGGAGGTGCATGGTAATTAGCTGGTAGGTGTTTTAGGTTTTTAGATGTTCTGGGAGAGGAGTTATTCTCAGAAGAGTTGAGTCTTCAAGAGCTCTTTGGGGATAGAGAGATATTTGTGTTTGTGTGTATGTGTGTGTGTGTATACTGTACTGTTCTGTACATGTATATGTGCATTTTGTAGAGAAAGAGAGAGATATAGAAGCAATATAAATTAGTGGTCAGAGAGATGTGTTGGTTAATTCTATTATTTGTCCCATTACGTAAGCAGTCCACAGACCCACAGACCAGTGTCTCCAGTGCCCAGCTGTGTGTCCATGAGGAGTGACCGGTCTAAGGGTGATCCTCCCAATCTCAGCAGAGGACCACCACTGTCTGATCCAAAGTGAGAGAAGTCTGTGTGTGTGTGTGTGTGTGTGTGTGTGTGTGTGTGTGTGTGTGTGTGTGTGTGTGTGTGTGTGTGTGTGTGTGTGTGTGTGTGTGTGTGTGTGTGTGTGTGTGTGTGTGTGTGTGTGTGTGAAGGAGATGAGAAAAGAAAGGAAGTGCATGGTAATTAGCTGGTAGGTGTTTTAGGTTTTTAGATGTTCTGGGAGAGGAGTTATTCTCAGAAGAGTTGAGTCTTCAAGAGCTCTTTGGGGATAGAGAGATACTTGTGTTTGTGTGTATGTGTGTGTATATGTAAGAGGGAGAGATAGAAACAATATAAAAATGCCTGTTAAAGAGAAACTATGCAGGATTGGCGATTTCATCTCCGGTCTTGCTTTCGCTTTTCGCTCATGTTATGCTTGCATATTTCTCTGCAGAGCTTTCCCTGCAGCTTAAGCGTGTACAGTATGTATATATAATCATTTATATATAAATTGCAAGCGTGGTTCTTCTCGTTCCTCACGCGTCTCAGACTTCCAGATGTAAACAAAGAGTGATCGCTCCCTGGACAAACTGCAAGGCTGCAATAGCAGATAGGGACACTTGGGGCGGGAGGAAATGTAACTGTTTTCGATAAAACTGGTCAGTCAAGCAAAACGACGATTTCTAAGCGATTTTATGACTATGAAAATGTTGCATAGGGTCTCTTTAACTATCAGATAGATATGTTGGTAAATATTTTATTTGTCTCTTTATGTAACGAGACCACAGACATTTTATGTCTGCATGGGTGCATATGCTTCTTTTTAGAAATACTGACCTCATTAATGGTCAAAGAGATGTGTTGGTTAATCCTATTATTTGTCCCATTATGTAAACAGTCCACAGACCCACAGACCAGTGTCTCCAGTGCCCAGCTGTGTGTCCATGAGGAGTGACCGGTCAAAGGGTGATCCTCCCAATCTCAACAGAGGACCTCCACTGTCTGATCCAAAGTGAGATATCAGATAATATACTTACAGCGCCCTCCACAATTATTGGCACCTCTGGTTAAGACGTGTTCTTTAGCTTCTAATAAATTATTTTTTTTTCCAAATAATATAGGACCACAATGAAAAAAAGCGTAAAATCCAACCTTTAATACAAGTGCATTTATTTAGAAGGAAGGGGGTGCCAATAATTGTGGAGGGCGCTGTACATATAAGAGTGGACAAGTGTGTGTGTGTGTGTGTGTATGTGTTTGTGTGTGTGTGTGTGTGTGTGTCTGAGCATGTACGTGATTGTTTTCTGACAAGCACTACTTTCCAACCATCAGTCACCAAAAAACAATTCTGGGGCCCCTGTATGACCAAGGAGGTGGAGTCTGAGAGTCTTCTATACTGTGAATACTTAGCAAAAACTTAGCAAATTTTTTTCTCAAATGCAGGGGTGTTACAGGCCCCTTGGCCTTGCCTCTTCCCTGGCCGTCTTTCTGTCTGCTTCACTTCACTACAGGTGTGATTGGAGGCAATCAGCCCAATTAGGTGTACCGGTGCACAGGTCACCTGTTGGTGTTTAAAACGCTGGAGTTCCTCCCACTGGCAGAGCAGAGTGAGAGAGCAGAGTGAGCAAGCAGATCAAGCCGAGGGTCGTACGTTGGTGCCTTTATCTGAAGGCTGGTCGGCCGTCGCTGTTTGAAATGTTGGACTTTTTGAGCGAATAAAATTGTGTTAAATACTGCAATTGTACTCGCTCTCCCCCCTTTTGTTTTGTTGTGCTTTTTTAAGGGCATAACAGGGGAAACTAGAAATGCTTTTGGGAGAGAGATCCATGCAATCTGACATCACTCTCCTCAGGTCTCTACCCCTTATATGTGACCTCCGCTGCTGGTCATTTTGGTGCTAAAAGCAAGTTTCTTAATGGTGATTGTGATTGTGATGAATCTTAATTTTGTTAAATGTTTAAATGGTAACTCAAACACCTAAAGTTAAAAAAAGAACCCCAGTAATTTTCAGTCCATTACTGTGTGTTTTTAACCATTCATTTCTGAATAAATGCTGTTTGACTTAGACTTTGATCAATTATGCATCGTCACTTTAAGAGCATTGAGTCTTTACATGCTCATAATGCCCTTTTGTCAACTCTTATTCACAAGCCTTGTTTGTTTGAGCTACTTTGAGAGCACAATATTAGCAATAATATGCACAATAATGCGTTGCTATAAGCAGCCTTCATTGCTTTGGAGATGGAATTGTGTAATGACATGCTTGACAACTCTGTTTCTAATTAAAAAGGAACAAGTGCCGTGCCCGTGCAAACAATGTTTTCCAAGAAACTTGTTGCCCAATGACATTGATGCAGGTAGATTATGTTAGATTGGTGATGGTGTAGAATCATAGCCTGGATGCCAGACCGAAGTTTAGCCCCGCCTACATCCTATTTCTGTAGGGAACTTCGGTCTGGCACTGCTCCGTTCAGCCAAAGATCCTTAAGGCGGAGCAAGATACGTCGTCGTAATTCATGTCAATGGGCGCAAAACGGGGATCACTTCCTCTGCATAAAGGGGGTGTGTCATGCGTGTCATGTCCATAGACTTCAATGGAAAAGAGGCGGAACAGCTCTGCATAAAGGGGGATTTTGCCCCCCTCCCTCTTGCAATTCGGGTTCCAGGAAGTGGCTTCTCATGAAGTATCTGGCTCCGCCCTTAATGATCTTTGGTTCAGCTGCTACTATTCGCGATACAGATCTGTTCGGACCAATCATATTGTCAGGGCAGGCTTTACATGATGATTGACAGATGAACAGCAGTGATGCTCACGGCTGCATGCGTCCTTGTTCGACGAGTTGGGTGTGAGACCACGTTGGCTTCGATTGATTTTGATTGCAACAGAAACGCTATGGCTATGAATGCATAATTTGTTCATGCAGTTTGGCCTTTCATTTATCTTAGCTATTGAAACGGAGGTTTTATCACACAACTATTTCTGAACACTTACTTGACCAACGTGGATATGTGGGAAAACTTCAGTTTCACTTTCACCAAGTTAAAACAGCATGTTTGGGTGATGTTGTTCCCGTTTGTTTAAAAATGTCTGTTTGCTCGTTGGGTTAATGACACACTTCCCCAGCTGTTCATTGCATACAGTTTGAAGGAATTATTTTTAAAAACGAAAAATACCATATCCATATAGTCTACCCTGCTATATATGTCGTTGTCTTAGATTTCGGTGTTGTACAAGATAGATACTGACAGCCAATAGCTTGTTCTGTTTGGTTTGGTCTATCCAATGAGTGCAGAGCTACCCCCCCCCGCCCTGTATCGGTTGAATCACGCCCCATTATCGCAGCTGAATGGAGCAGTTTCAGACTCATATTCTGACAAGAATTGAGTATGACGTCGTCAGGCTTGTAGAATCATGCAGTTAGTAGAGCTTTTTACTGGCTTTGCAAAGTAAAAAAAGTGAAGGAGAAAGGCGTTTGAGTTGCAGCTAATGGCAATATTAGACACATTACATACCCGTGCGTTTTTGCTGTTCTTGACCACATGACCATGGCCATGCCAGTGCTATGAACTCGGAAGTGATGTTTGAATGAATGTTATGCCCATAGCTGATGTCCAGATAGAGTCAAGACCGGCTGTTTTAAATGCAAATTTTAACAGAATGCTACCGACGTGTGTGTCGGCATATTTTTGCAAGTTCAGCAACCTGATCAGGCAACAGAAGCGCTAGGCAACCGTGGTTGTTGATGGGTAGGCTAGCCTATGCAACGTTACGCAAGGGATAATCAACGACGCGCCGTGCGTTTAGGAAAATAATGCACGTTTGAAGTGGTAATAGATGGAATCTACAGGTGGAATCATTGTTGTATGTAACATGGTGTTGGTGCATTTTGACATTGATAACATTGCGAGGGAGAGTAAAACACAGTTTGCGGTAAAGCAACGGTTTATTGGGTATATTTGGGTGCCCCTGTGTCCCTTGGTGCCCTAAGCACAGTGCGCAATGCGTGTGGTGGGACTGGCGGCACTGACTGAAGACAAGGACCACCCTCAATAAGCCTCTGAGAATACGTATGTCTTCATATGCCATCTCCTGATCATTTGATTTCCTTTGTGCAAATAATGAAGTGAAATCCCTGTAGGAAAATGTAACCACCAACAACTACTTTCATTCCACACAGTATTTATTTATGAGGATCTACAGTATGATACAGTATGTGGAAAAAAGCTTTTCTGTTGCGGAAGGATCCTGTGAATAATGTGCACAATTATTATTGTCTCTTTAGTGGATTTAGGAATATTCTGACCCAGGAACAGTCCAGGTGTGGAGTGTGTAAGCAGCTGCTGAGGGACCCAGTCATCACCAGCTGTGGACACAGTTTCTGTAGGCAGTGCATCAACAGCTACTGGAGCCAGTCTGGTCCATCAGGAGACTACAGCTGTCCCCAGTGCAGAAAGAGAACACAACCCTTTCCACACCCTCCAGTCAAAAGGGCCAAACTATCAGGTGAGTCATAAGGTAATTAGAGCAATTTTTTAAAAAAGAATCTAGCACGGTCATGAAAAACTTTTGTGTTTGAAACTCAATAATCAGGAAATTGTTCAGTGCACTTCAATCTGTATAAAATGACACAGTAACCAGTTGTATTAAACAAATCTTGTATTATTTTTCCAAACAGACAACCATGTCCTGAACAGAGTATTGATGACCCATAAAGCCAGTATGAAGAGAAGGTTTGAGAGCATATGCGAAGGCATCATAAGGTCAGGGACTCAAACCCTCCTGAACAAGATCTACACAGAGCTCTACATCACAGAGGGAGAGAGTGAAGGGGTGAATAATGAGCATGAGGTTTGGCAGGTGGAGTCAGCATCCAGGCCACAAACTACAGAAGACACAGCAATCAACTGTAATGATATCTTCAAGCCCTTACCTGGACAGGAGAGACACATCAGAACGGTCATGACCAAGGGGATTGCTGGCATTGGAAAAACTGTATCAGTGCAGAAGTTCATCCTTGACTGGGCAGAGGACAGAGCTAACCAGGATATAGATTTCATGTTTGTGCTTCCGTTCCGTGAGCTGAATTTGGTCCAACATGATCAGTACAGTCTTCACAGGCTCCTGCTTGACTTCCACCCTGAGCTTAGAGAGCTACAAGATGGTGAATACAAAGATCGCCACATTGTGTTCATTTTTGATGGTCTGGATGAGAGTAGACTTCCACTGAATTTCCAAGAGAACCAGAAGTTGTCTGATGTGACAAAAACATCATCAGTGGATGTGCTGATAACGAGCCTCATTCAGGGAACTCTGCTTCCCTCTGCTCTCCTTTGGATAACCTCCCGACCAGCAGCAACCAGTCAGGTCCCTTCTCAGTGCATCAGTCAGGTGACAGAAGTACGAGGATTCAGTGACCCACAAAAGGAAGAGTACTTCAGGAAGAGAGTCAGTGACCAGAATCAAGCCAACAGAATCATCTCACACATTACGGCAACCAGGAGCCTTCACATCATGTGCCACATGCCAGTCTTCTGTTGGATCTCAGCCACTGTCCTTCAGAAAATACTGGAACAGGATGATGGGAAGGAAGCCCCCAAAACTCTGACTGAGATGTTCATACACTTTCTGCTCATCCAGACCACAAGGAAGGGCCAGAAGTATCAAGAGGAAAGTGAGACCGATAGACAGAGCCTCCTAGAATCACATAAGGGTGTCATATTGAAACTAGCAGAGCTGGCTTTCAAGAATCTGGAGAATGGCAATCTCATGTTCTATGAGGAAGACCTGAGAGAGTGTGGCATTGATGTCAGTGAAGCTTCAGTGTACTCTGGCATGTGCACTGAGATCTTCAGGGAGGAATGTGTGTTTCACCACAAGAAGGTGTACTGCTTTGTCCATCTGAGCATCCAGGAGTTTCTTGCTGCACTTCATTTGTTTGCCTCCTACTTGAATAAGAGCATGGAGGTCCTGAAAACATTTCTTAGCAAAAAATCCAGGTCTGTGCCAGATGTGCCTCTCGATGAGCTGCTGAAGAATGCAGTAAACAAAGCCTTGGAAAGCAAGAATGGACACCTTGATTTGTTTGTTCGCTTCCTTCATGGCATTTCTCTGGTGTCAAATCAGAGACTTTTGCTTGGCCTCCTGACACACACACACAGCAGCCCAGACAGTGTTAAGAAAACCATCAAGAACCTGAAGGTGATGCAGAGACAAAATATCTCCCCTGAGCGGTGCATCAACCTGTTCCACTGCCTGGTGGAAATGCATGACTCCTCTGTCCATGATGAAATCCAGGCTTTCCTGAAGGCAGAGAAAGGTGCTGTGAAACAGCTCACATTGGCTCACTGCTCAGCCTTGGCTCATGTGCTTCTGATGTCTGAGGAGGTGCTGGACGAGTTTGACCTGAAGAAATACAAAACCTCAGATGAGGGACGGAGGAGACTAGTGCCAGCTGTGAGATGCTGCAGAAAGGCACTGTGAGTATCAGAATGAATACTTCAGTGATTACACACACTGCACAATCCTGACATGTTTGCTAGAGCTCATGTTTTATATGTAGGCTGATTAATAATAAAGAGTTTACACAGAGAAATCGAAAAACAGTTTACTGAGTGTGTGTGTGTGTGTGTGTGTGTGTGTGTGTGTGTGTGTGTGTGTGTGTGTGTGTGTGTGTGTGTGTGTGTGTGTGTGTGTGTGTGTGTGTGTGTGTGTGTGTGTGTGTGTGTGTGTGTGTGTGTGTGTGTGTGTGTGTGCTTGTTTGTTAGGGCAGGGGTGGGTGTAGTTTTTTGCACATCTCAAAATTTGACAGTATCTTATTTTCCAGTTTAAATAACCATTCAGAGGTTTCCTATTTATCTATTTCCTGTTGTGTGAATGTTCCCATCATGAGAATATTCCATCTCTGCACCTGATCAAATCAAATCAGCAGGTGCAAATGTTCCATGGAGGTGTATGGTATAAATGGGGTGTAATTAAAAACACTGAACATGATGTTTTCCAGTCTGAACTGCTTAGATAAGTCAGATCTCTGCTCATGCAGCTCTGGGTTAATCACACATCAGTCTTTAGTGGTGTTGTGTCTGTAGTTGGACAGCGTTAACTCTGCATGGTATTCAGGGCTTATATATTCTCTCCTCTTATCCCCCTTAGTAGTGTTGCTTTGGGTCTGGCACATACTGTATGGGGGGCACATGTATTGTTTTCCTCCCTCACTCTTCCTGCAGATTTAAACATGATCCATTCTTTGCCTCTACTGCAGACTTGCTGGCTGTAAGCTAACAGAAAAGTCCTGGGAGATTTTGACTTCAACTCTGCGGTCTGCAAACTCCCCCTTAAGAGAGCTGGACCTGAGTCAGAATGACCTGCAGGCATCAGAAGAAAAGCTGCTCTCTGCTCTACAGAGTCCAAACTGCAAACTGGAGACTCTTAGGTCAGTAATATTGTAGACTATTTTGAGACACATACAGTTTGATGGTAATAATTTATGAGTATTATTTTGGAGTTCTATACCATTGCAAACAGCCTTGAATCACGGATCTGTGCAGGCAAGGATACTTGTTGTGTTAGAAGGAAAACACTTTCCCTTCCCCCCTGTGAAATGCTAATTGCCAACATTCCTTTGCAATTTGAACCCAACTTGCCCTGTGACAAAGGATTCTACCTTGATGTAATATATCTATATGTCATGAAATGTAAATGTCTGGTATCATTATGATAGTCTCAGTGTAAGGATTGTTATGGTTCCAGTGTAAGAATGTTTGGAATATTCTGTAAGTGATGATAGTGACATACTGTATATGATATCCCTCCACATGTAAATCTAATCAGAGTGAGAAGGTGTGGCTAGGTGTGACTAGGTGTGAGTGGGTGTGACTGAAGCCATCTAAGTGAACCAATGACCTTGCCTTGTTTTTGGCGCCCTGTTCCCTTTGTTCAAATCTTTATAAATGTGATGAATTAGCAGTGTTGGTCAGAAGAAGAATGAGAGATTGACTTTTGTAGAAGGTGGACATGCTGCAGGCCATGGGTCTTTGGTTCAATCCAAGGGCCCATGGCCTCCTCAGACTTAAGATCATTTTTACCCTCTCTGCTTGTAAGAATAAAACCTGATTCCTAAGTTTTCTTGAGTTTGCCAGTCTAAATTAATAAGTAGCCTAATTATATATAGAAATATAGAATTACCAACAAGTTGTGTTAACCAGACAAGAACAACGTAGCTGTTTGCTTACTTTGATTGATTATCCTTTGATTTCGGTCTTTTTTTCATGTTGTTTCATTCAGACTTGTTGACTGTAAACTGAAGGGAAGATTTCTGGCCTTGGCCCACCACGGGGCAAACCCCCACCTAAGAGAGCTGGACATGAGTGACAGTGAGCTTGAGGACCATGGAGGAGAACTGCTCCATCAACCACTGAATCAAGACTGTAAAGTGAGGTCTGTATTTTGCACAGTGCACACAGACTAGTATTTCTGCTTGAAGTAATAAACGGCTAACACCTTTATTTACCATTTCATATTTGGGAATGTAAGGAGTATAGAGGACATGTTGCTCATGGTGTTTTCCTCTCTGTAGACTTACCAGGTGTAAACTCAAATACAGCTATTCTGAGGTTGTGGTCTCAGTTCTGCAGTCCTATATTTCTCAATTGAGTGAGTTGGACATGAGTGGCTGTGATATTCAAACATCAGAAGAGAAGTTACTCTCTGGTCTTACAAACCCAAATTGTCAACTGGAGAAACTGAGGTCAGTAAAACTCTGAAGCACACACAGGCCTTATCTACACATTCACATGTTGGACATAGAAGAGTGTCACTGTTATTTCCTACTGGAATCAAAACACGAATTTGTGTCTTTTGTTTTTTTTGTCAATGTTGGTCCAAGCCCTATTACTTAGTATAATGCTCCTTCCTGATGTGTTCCATATAGAGTTCAGTTAACTGTAGAGTCTATTAATCAGACAATAACGAAATCTGTGTTTCACTCTTGATTGGTCTCTGATTTCACAATTTGTGACTGTTACATGGTTTATGCTCTTACAGACTTGTTGGCTGTAAACTGAGAGGAAGATTTCTGGCTGTGACTCTTCAGTGGGCAAACTCCCATCTAAGAGAGCTGGACATCAGTGACAGTGAGCTGCAGGACTGTGGAGGAGAACTGCTCCATCAACCACTGAATCAAAACTGTAAAGTGAGGTCTGTATTTTGGACAGTGCACACAGACATGTGCTTTCTGTTTGATCTAATAAACAGTCCATATTTTTCTGCATTTTCATATTTGGGAATATACTGTAAGGAGTATAAAGGACATGTTGTTTATAGTGTTTTCCTCTCTCACTATAGACTCATCAGCTGCAGACTCAAAGACAGCTCCTCTGAGGTTGTGGTCTCAGTTCTGCAGTCATGTATTTCTCAACTGAGTGAGTTGGACATGAGTGGCTGTGATCTGCAAACATCTGAAGAGAAGCTGCTCTCTGGTCTTAGAAACCCAAACTGCCAACTGGAGAAACTGAGGTCAGTAATACTCTTGACACATAGGCCTACACTTGTACACATTCACATTGTTGACCTTAAATTACTGTAATGACACTGTTGTTTTCTACTAGAATCAAGACATGAATTTGAGAAACATTGGCTTTTATTCTTGTTGCAATGTTGATGTTGTCATAGACCTGATATGTCTCGTGTACAGCTCAGTTAACTGTAGAGTGTATTAACCAGACAATAACAACAGCTATGTTTCACTCTTGATTGGTCTCTGATTGCACTCTTTGTGATTCTCTGTTACATGGTTTATGTTCTTACAGACTTGTTGGCTGTAAACTAAATGGACGATTTTTGGCCTCAACTCTTCAGTGGGCAAACTCCCACCTAAGAGAGCTGGACATCAGTGACAGTGAGCTTCAGGACTGTGGAGGAGAACTGCTCCATCAACCACTGAATCAAGACTGTAAAGTGAGGTCTGTATTTTGCACAGTGCACACAGACATGTGCTTTCTGTTTGATCTAATAAACAGTCCATATTTTTCTGCATTTTCATATTTGGGAATATACTGTAAGGAGTATAAAGGACATGTTGTTTATAGTGTTTTCCTCTCTCACTATAGACTCATCAGCTGCAGACTCAAAGACAGCTCCTCTGAGGTTGTGGTCTCAGTTCTGCAGTCATATATTTCTCAACTAAGTGAGTTGGACATGAGTGGCTGTGATCTGCAAACATCAGAAGAGAAGCAGCTCTCTGGTCTTAGAAACCCAAACTGCCAACTGGAGAAACTGAGGTCAGTAATACTCTTGACACATAGGCCTACACTTGTACACATTCACATTGTTGACCTTAAATTAATGACACTGTTGTTTTCTTCTAGAATCAAGACATGAATTTGAGAAACATTGGCTTTTATTCTTGTGCCAATGTTGATGTTGTCGTGATGTGTCCCATATAGAGCTCAGTTAACTGTAGAGTGTATTAACCAGACAATAACAACAGCTGTGTCTCCTTCTTGATTGTTCTCTGATTGCGCTCTTTGTGATTCTCTGTTACATGGTTTATGTTCTTGCAGACTTGTTGGCTGTAAACTAAATGGACGATTTTTGGCCTCGACTCTTCAGTGGGCGAACTCCCATCTAAGAGAGCTGGACATCAGTGACAGTGAGCTTCAGGACTGTGGAGGAGAACTGCTCCATCAACCACTGAATCAAGACTGTAAAGTGAGGTCTGTATTTTGCACAGTGCACACAGACTGCTGCTTTCTATTTGATCTAATAAAAACAGTCCATATTTTTCTGCATTTTCATATAAGGAGTATAAAGGACATGTTGATTATAGTGTTTTCCTCTCTCACTGTAGACTCATCAGCTGCAGACTCAAAGACAGCTCCTCTGAGGTTGTGGTCTCAGTTCTGCAGTCATGTATTTCTCAACTGAGTGAGTTGGACATGAGTGGCTGTGATCTGCAAACATCTGAAGAGAAGCTGCTCTCTGGTCTTAGAAACCCAAACTGCCAACTGGAGAAACTGAGGTCAGTAAAACTTAAAGGTGCTGTTTGTGGGACCAGAACCAAGTCATGAATTTGTGAAACAAAGGCTTTTAATGCTGGGACAATTATTATGAAAATTAATTTGTCCTTTCAGTTAGTATTACTATTCACTAAACGGACACATTAAAAGTGACCTACAATTGAGAACTGATATTCAAGCGACAAGGCCGTAGGGTAACAATAGGTACTGCTTTGTCAAATAGGTCTGTTGGTTGTACACTAATACAAGAGTGAAATCCAATGGCATGCAGGGATACCGTCCTCCAAAATCTCTCTGTCTGTCTGCAAAAGTGGCTTATTCCACTGCTCGGTTGAATTCCCCATTGTCCTGCGTTCTATAAGGGTGTGCATTAACTTTAGATATACGCACGGCTATGAAGTAGTTCCAATTTGTTGGCCGTATCACACTTGAATATTAATTCGCCAAACTTGTTGTGAAGTTTAAATGCACTGTCACGTTACATACATGCTGTAAAATAGACGTTCAGATCATAGTAACGTTTAGCATACGACAGAGGTGTCATTTAGCTAGTTAGGTGGCAGTAGGCTAAGAGAAATAGCAATCTTTCAAAGTTAACGTTCATCAGAATCCTGGGATATGCCAGCTTGACAACGGGAGATTAGAACTAACGTCTGGCTTTTGGCCATAGCAACCATCTATTTAGAACTAGTAACCGCAGTTTGAGAAATGAGTTGAAATGTGTCTGGGAAAAGTAGTTCTACAAACAATACAGTTCTAGCGAGTAAAACATTTAAATTAGCACCGGAAACTAACACAATTAAGTGGCAACAGTGGAATAAGCGGGATAATGGACTTCACGCCGTGCGGTTATTCAAAGTTAATGCACTTTTCTAAACGGAACGTCCCTCCGCTTCGCGTCGGGCCGTATCACCATCTAGAACGTGCATTAACTTTGAATAACCGCACGGCGTGTCGTCCATTATCCCGTACTTAACACACTTCCTGCATGTCCACAGTAGCTAGCAGAAACATCAGCTGGACAGAGTTGGGTGTGTCTGAAAGGACAGATTTTCCTCTTGGATTATTAATCCATGTGTGACCGAGGGCAATGCCCTAAATCAGTGTTACACCCAGTCACACAAATGAACAGAGGTACCCCACAGTTCTGTGAAAAGGCAGAGAAGACAGAGACGTGGTCTATCATTTAAATAAATAAATAGATTTAAAGTTGTTAGCATCTGAGGCTGAAAAGAAGGCAACCGTTAACATAAACTCCAGCGTATAAAAATATCTGTCCACATCAAATACAGCAACAATAGATATTTATTAAATGGAGTTATTAAGTGTTAAAGTGGATGACGACACTGTTGGGAGGGGTAGCCTATACTCACCTTATCGGATCCCAGTGTGCAGTTACCACCCGGTGCTCTCTCACAGCAAATCCGATACTGCAAACAAGGTGCTATGTGATTCAGGTGCAATTAAGATTAACACTCTAACACGTGAAGGGGGTACCCCTGCTGACTAACCCCACCACCATACAGCGCCGAGTCCACTAACAATTTAATAGCTACAGTCTATAAAACCCCTACCCCTATTACTCTACCCATACCAGTTGACCCAGCACAGAATAATAAAAAGAGAATCAAAAGGCCGCACTGTTCTTCTCCTCTGAGATTCACACACACACAGACACACACCACCGCGTCACAGACACACCCACACTCCTAGGCCTATCAGCATAGCAGAGCCGGCGAAAGGGAGTGAGACAGAGACCCACGATAAGCAACAACCACAAACGCAACAAATAAACAGAAACAAATCAAAGTACACTAATCAAATTAAGTTAAAGGCAAAACAGCAGTGACCATCACACCTACAGAGCAAAGAGAATCCGGTTAGTAGCCTATACACGTAATGCATTCAGTCCAGTGATAGCACCGGGAAGCAAGATACTTTACCCAGGCGATTCACGGTGATCAGTATGGCTATCGGCTATTCCGTGTGGCTAAGTCAACTCGCAGCACCATAGAACTGGTGCCTTCAAGAAGAGACAACAGATTAGTTTACGGAAGTTCTACCGGTGTGAAACTACTAAACAGGGCTAATTGCCTACTATACCCGAGGCAGTGGAAACAACAGCCGGGGACTTGCAGGAAGAACCAGGAAGACAGGAAGGCTATAAACAATATGCTGTATTAGATAACATTGAAAAACACACACAACCCACACAACAAACACACGCAACACGCACACTTACCGTGGCCAAAGGTAGACAAGGATACAGGGGACAGGAGGAAAGGCAGGGAACCGATCAAAAGATACACAGAAAGTAACAAAAGCATTTAAAAGTGTGACGTGCTATGGGATTGGTCATTGTCATTCACATGACACCACCTAATTAGGGTTGCCGGAACTTTCCGCAAGTGGACTCACCTTGTCACACATGCATACAGTTTATTAACCTGTTTATCCAAGTACATGGTTCCCAACATGTCCCCTGTTTCTGAGTTCTGATTTGTTATCTGTAACATGGTGGTCATTGAACAGGGTTGGACTCTTCACTGGTGTTATGTACAGTACTTGGATTGAGTAATAGTAGACTTTACTAACCACAGACTTGTGGTTCTTACAGACTTGTTGGCTGTAAACTGAGGGGAAGATTCTTGGCTCTGGCCCACCAGGGGGCAAACCCCCATCTAAGAGAGCTGGACATGAGTAACAGTGAGCTTGAGGACCATGGAGGAGAACTGCTCCATCAACCACTGAATCAAGACTGTAAAGTGAGGTCTGTATTTTGCACAGTGCACACAGACTGGTATTTCTGCTTGAAGTAATAAACAGCTAACACCTTTATTTACCATTTCATATTTGGGGATGTAAGGAGTATAGAGGACATGTTGCTTATGGTGTTTTCCTCGCTTTATATAGACTTACCAGGTGTAAACTCAAATACAGCTACTCTGAGGTTGTGGTCTCAGTTCTGCAGTCATATATTTCTCAACTGAGTGAGTTGGACATGAGTGGCTGCGATCTTCAAGCATCAGAAGAGAAGCTGCTCTCTGGTCTTACAAACTCAAACTGCCAACTGGAGAAACTGAGGTCAGTATAACAGTATATCATACTGTAGGCCTACGTACACATTGTTTGACATAAAATATTGTCTCTGTTGTTTGCTACTAGAATCAAGACATGAATTTGTGAAACATTGGCTTTTATTCTTTTGCCAATGTTGATGTTGTCATAGACCTGATTTGTCCTACTGTATGTAGAGCTTAGTTAACTGTAGAGTGTATTAACCAGACAATAGCAACAGCTGTGTTTTCGTTCTTGATTGGTCTCTAATTGCACTCTTTGTGATTCTCTGAAAACACTAAGGGCTCTATTATCAGGATCAAATGGGCATTGTCGCAAGTCAATCGCGCAAGTTTCTTTGGGGGCAGTCCTAGCGCAAAAGGCTATAATGACTGCGTGAAAAGTGAACATTGCGCTCGGCGCAAAGTCAAAAAGGGTTGTCTTAATTTAGTTAATTAGTCGTGGGTGTCTTTTGGGAGTAGCATGCAATAAACCAATTAGATTTCACACTCTCATTCCCTTTAAAAGCCTGGCGCATTGTTCAATGGCCTATTATCATGGCGGATTTACCTGAGCATCTACTGTACTCCAGAAGAGACCGATTTGCTCGTGCATGAGGCATGGGCAGTGTGTAATGGAGGCTCAGCCTTCCCAAATTTTATGCTGGAAAATTGTGAAAATAATGTGTCTAATGTACATGATGTGTGAATATCATTTTCTAACACGGATAGTTCCGGTCCTTGATGATGATGGCTGAATCGCGTTCGATGCTGTTATAAAATCCAACACAAACATTTACCTTGACCGCATTTCGTTAATGCGCTACCACAACTTGCACAAAAGTTAAAGTAGCTGCGTCTCGATGTTGCATGAAAAAGTCAGTCAACACCTTATCAAAATTAACTTAATTCGCTTAATGCGCTATAGAGCTATATCCACTCGCACACATTTAGTTTGAACAGGAGAGATTACGCATGCAGGCGCGCAACTAGGCTACTTGTTGTTTTCTTTTACTCCGCTATCAGCACACAATGTCAAGCTAATTCACTAACTCAATAGCCTACTCATCATGGATATCGCAAGTTCTTTTAAACAAACAAAACAGAAAGGATGGAGGATGGAGGCAGCTAGAGGAGTTATTCCAGATGACCAATAACAAGGTAGACAATTGTCAGAACGCTACAGCTGTTTAATGCCAGACGTTAAATGTACGCTAGAACAAAACTAACTGAAGGTAACTTAGCCATAGGGCTGTGTAATGTTGTCTAAATGAGCAGGTCACTGTTGGACGTTATTGTTGTATTATTGCATGTGGATGTTGTTTTGCTATGTAGGCTACTTTTTGCTGACCAATACACAAACCTAAAACCGAGAAACAGACAAATATTATTTAATTATATTCGGGCTGCGCACTCCTGCTGATGAAAGAAGTAGGGTGTGTGCACTCACTGTGCACTCTTCCATATCCCCAAGCCTCATGCGCTCATAAAATGGCCTTTCAGCTATGCACGAATGATTCCTGACAAGGTTTTTCCTGGTCAGTGGCACGCTTACTTTCTGCATCCATATATTAGCGACTGGTGAGCTTTGAGCCGGACCACACCTCTTCTCTTCACTGACACGCCCGTTAGGGCGCAATATCATCTCCCATTTAGAGAACGTACATTTGCGCTGGAAAAATGAAGGATGCGCTCGCAGAGAATAGTAATTATAGGTTGCGCAAGTCACGAAAGCTCATTGCGGTCTGCAAAATCGGGCCCTAACACTTTGATACACACATTCCCTTTCCTCCATCTAACAGTGGCTAATAGAAAATAGTGTTACCTCAGATTGCTTCATGACACACACATCGATCAAGTCAAGTTACTTTATTCATACCGCACATTTAAAACCATCAGGAGATGATCCATTGTGCTTTACAGGTCAGGCAAACAAGTAGATGATACAGTATATGTAATTAGAAGTGTCTCAGCTATCTTGTAAGAGCTTGTGATCTACAATTCCTTAACATTGTAACAACTGACGTTTTTTAAAGCTTGCTGCCTACACTTCTTTCCTCTCCGACTGTATGTGCTGGTTGTAAAACGGTCAGAGGGACCCTGTGAGGTTGTAGCCTCTGCTGTGCAGCACATGGTGTCCCTGTTAGAACTGGACCTGAGTGACCATCATATGAATATCGCTGCAGTTCAGTTCCTGAGTGCAGGGAGAATTCAGCCCGGGTTTGAGTGGTGGGCTGTGTTTGTTTGGTACACACTGAAATAGTCTGATGCTTTAGTAACTTATCATTCTGAATCTGTTATGTTCCTGGTGTGCTGGGTGAAACTACACAATGTTGGAACGGACCAGGATAGTGTTCAAATTCATATGATAACCACAGATATTGTTTATATGACTTGTAACTGGCATATAATAATCCTGTGGTCAGTTTTGTGTATAAACTGATATGGTGGTTTACTGGTCTAAACAGGCAATAATAATGTGGGTCCTGGAGACCCATGAACACTGTGTGTAACTAATCTATGAACACATAAGAGCATCATATCAGGGATATCAGGGCTGGCTGAGTTGAGGCCAGTGATGTACTTCCCAGTGCTTATGGGTTGTTATATTGATTATTGATCATATAATGGTTAAAATGAAGCATTTTATAATAATCATTACTATGAAAATGAGGATCACCTTATAGTTTGGAGTCACAGGTCGAATCAGTTATCCTATTTAAAAAAAGAAGCAATAGCAATAAAAAAGAACTCCAAGAGACAAATATGACTTTGCTTTTATGAATACTATTTCCATACCATCACTGATATGCTCATCACCAAAATAGCATATCATGACATTGTGGTGTAGTTTTAAGTCTTTGTTGCCCATCTCTACTCCTGCTGTAACATATTGTATGATTATATATGAACTTGAACAACGTTGAGATTTACACAGGTGATCAAATTGAATTATATCATTCCTTTCTGCCTTTTGCACTCTGTCTTTGTCACTCTATGCAGACTAGCTGGTTGTAAACTGACAGAGGAATCCTTTGAGGCTTTAGCCTCTGCTGTGCAGCACATGGTCTCCCTGACAGAACTGGACCTGAGTGACAATCACATAAGCATCACTGGAATTCAGCTTCTGAGTTCACTGAAAAGTCACATCAACTGTAAACTGCAGACATTAAGGTTTGTGTTTGACTTTCCTCAGGCTTTTAAACAGTGTCTTTGATAGTTTCAATACCAGTATGTTCACCACACAACATTATGTCAGTGTTTTTTTTCCTACCAAGCAGTAAAAATGGGTTAGGTGAGCAGGAGTGTGTTGAGAGTCCAGTCTAATGTCTTTTATGACTGAGTCACTGATACCTTATAGCATGTTGATGCAATTGAAGTTTCAATTTCATCAGTGTCATTAAATGGTGTTTAGAAACTCAAGTTCAGGAGGAGCGAGAAGGAATTTGCCATGCCTCTGTCTCAGTCGGTCTTACAAACGTAAAGATGTCCAAGCTTTCTGCTGTTTACATGGCATAATAATAAGCTTGAGTAATTACTAGTCAAGTCAAGTTTATTTACATAGCGCATTTCATACACAGAGGTCATTCAATGCGTTTTACATGAACAAAACCAAACAGTAATAGCAGATAAAAGCATACTGTAACTGCCAAAGCAGCAGCATCGGGTTAACTTGCTCACTATCTCCCCTCACACCTCCAGTCTTCCTTAGTTCAGAATAAAGGGGTGTATGACGGGGTCCTGCATGACTTCTGCCTGCACAGTTGACTCTTGCACGCTCCCACAAAACACTTCAGGACCCTGGTCAGGGACCTCACCTCGCCAAACACGCTTTGCCACTATTTCGGATCATGAGCTAGTGAATTATTTGTAATAAGATGACTACTGCACGGATATAATGTACTCTTAAACTACAAAGTTCAGACATGAAAATCACTCACCTTTCGGCGAAATTCGCCGTTTCGAAGCCAAAACAGATGACTTACATGATTCGTGCAGATCCGATGAGAAAATATTTAGGGGGGGGGGGGGGGGGTCAAGGTGAATTGAATTTACAAATGAGTTTAAAAATCAGGCGCAGACGCTAACACATCTTGAGGTGTTTCCAGAGCCGCATTTAAAACGTGTCTGATCAGCAACGGATGCGTGAATGTAGCCCTATGCGTTTAATAAACATTGGAAGCTAATTGTTGACAAAGACGCAACACGAACAGAAAGCGCACGCCAAGTAGGTTATAGCCTCCCTGTTGTGAGCGCAGATGCGTCTGAGATGTCAGGTGAAATAGTGATCCTAGGAGAGATGCCGAGGGATTTCACAGGTGGGCTAGAAAAAGACGCTGAGATTAGTGTAGCAACGTAGCATAGGTTGTTTTCTTCTAGGTTCGTTTTGTCCAGAGACACAGTTGATTGACATGATAATGCTGTCTTTTGCCTATATAACTCAAATGATTCGCTAGTAACGTAGCCAAAAAAAGTTGCAACTGCTTCAGACCACAAGTAACGCACGTAACCGTTTGAGTTATGTGTGTGACTTGCGACAAGTTTCAGTTACACCCGGATCATTATGATTTACGAGTTCGTAAGCCAGGCGTAATGTAAATTTATGATTGTCGAGTTACAGGACCCTGATCAGTAGCCTAGTCTGTACCTACAGGTAGCCTACAGTTTAGCATGTAATATGAAGACAGTTCACATAACTTTATTGGTTGGTTAAACACACTAGCACAACAATTGCATGTTAAAACGTTTAAACACAATTTTACAAATTAAAGCCTATCTACCCTATTTTATATAATATTAGTTTGAAATAGTGTGTGTCTCAAGCAAGTATATTGATTACCTGGTTTGTAGGCCAGTCAATCTAGCGTTTGACCCATAACTAATTGCAATAGTAATCTTTCCAAGTTTTTTGTGATCCCTAGGTATATGTTATTAACATATAAAAAATCTACCCTTTTATATTTAGTGGAACATACTTCCACTAAATATAAACACACTCCAAAAGTGTGTTCCATTAAATATAAATGGGTGGATTTTTAATATGTGATGCAGGACTCGGAGGGTTTAAGGATCAATAAAAAGTATGAACCAACTATTGCAATTAGTTTAAGTTTTGGCCCTTTTTTGAGCTAGATTGACTGGCCTATTGATCCAACAAATATTCAGACTTAACCTTATTCTGATAGTCTAAGTCAGTGTTTTTCAACCTTTTTTGAGCCAAGGCACACTTTTGTCATTGAAAAAATCCTGAGGCACACCACCAGCCGAAAATTTTAAATAAAATGAAATTTTATGGAAAATGAAATTAAATAAAAATCTGTAGCCCGCATTAACGATATCAAGTCATTCTTGTCAAAGTGTCTTGAATAGGAATCAAATGAACACAAAGAAAATGATGTCTATTCACTCTTTTTTAGACCACTTATAATAATATGATAAACTTATGATAATTTCCCACGGCACACCTAACAATGTGTCACGGCACACTAGTGTGCCACGGCACAGTGGTTGAAAAACACTGGTCTAAGTGTCCATTAGGCCTATGAAATCTTCAGAAATGTGTAATAACTTAGGCTAATTCACAGAGAAAGAGAGAGAGAGAAAGAAAGAAACCAGGTCCCTCACACTTTGGAAGATTTTTTTCAATTTTTTTAAACTTTTTTTTTTGTTGTTGTTTTGTTTTCGGGGGGGGGGGGGGGGTCGCGCACTCTTCTCACCTTTTTCACCCCTGACCCGTTTTCATGCCTGACAAAGTTTAGAATACACCTGCAGAGTCACTGACAGAAAGACTTTAAAGGGCCTAATGCTCTTATAACAGTCAGGTCGAATGTCAATGCAATTTCTTAAGTTCCATTGTTTGGAGTTAGATGACTAATGAGGGCTATGATGTACTCTGAAAACGCTCACTGTCTGCGCCTGCTAAGTCACTGACAACAAGGCTTTGTGTGGCATATTGCTCTTGTAACACAGCAATGTCATTGTTTTGCCATTTAAAACATTCAAGGTGGTGAAGATTATTGTCTTCTAATAATGGTAGAATTTACTTTGTTTAATTTACTCTCTCTTTCCCTCTCTCTCTCTCTCTCTCTCCTTTAAAGACATGCCCGTGGAGAACTGAGAAACTGTAAGTGTTGATCTACTGTGGAGTGCTGCACTGTTATTATATGCTTATGAATTTGACATCAGAGGGATCATGGCAGACAAAGAAGGAGAACTAGTACGGCACGACACATGAGAGGCCCCTGAGAACAGAGACAGATTAACATGTGGAGAGTCTCAAGTTAGAGTGGAAGAAAACAATAGAATTAGAAAAAGAAGCAAAGTTTGACATATTGGATTAAATATTACTGTAGATGACTAGATTTTTTATTTAGATTACAGATACTGTATGTCCTGTTCAAACTCATGTAGTAGATGTTATACATTCACAATAGCTCTTTATGCTCCAGACTTGTTGGGTAGTGTGTAGAAGTTTTAATGGTGGAGAGCAGTTTAAGCTTGTAGCTGCTTAACTACAGTATGTGATGACAGATCACAGCCAATCATCCTCTCAATACAACAAATGATATGCTACGGTCTGCTCTTATCGTTGGCAGTGGATGCAGTGCACCAGGTAGTGATAGAGCAGGTTGAGTGAAAGTGTGTTTGTGAATGTGCGGTGGTGAAAGTGTGCGGTGCATGTGTGTGTGTGTGTGTGTGTGTGTGTGCACATCTGCATTTTTATGGCTGTGTGTGTGTTTGTGTGCTTGAGAGTGTGTGTTTGTTTTCCTGTTTGTGTGTCAGTATGTGTGTGTGAGTGTGTGTGTGTGTGTTTGCTTTAAGTTTCAAGACTTAATATTGTTGCATATAGATTGCAAATTAGTGAAATTCGTATGCCATTCGTTGCAGTAGTGCAAGGATAAAAGGGGTAAATAAACACAGGGGGCATGGTGGCAATGAATAAAGGATAGTTGGAGAGACAACTCTATATGAGACAATACAAGACTGTACAGTATCACTCATGGCCATACTATCCATACACGCACACATTATACAGCCATGCTGTACACACACACACACACACACACACAACTCCTGTACCTACATGTACATGTAATATATAAGACAACTATACACACATAAAACCACAGGCCCATGGACATGAGACATGAACACTAAAAACAGTATGCATCCCGGATGCAGTATAGCAAGTGTGAAATAACCGTGTGGGTAGAATTTAAAAAGTCAGTAGCGACCATGGCAATGCATCCAGTAGTAGAGCATATCATAAAAGAAATAAGGCAGCACATGTGGTAAATAAAGGGAAGGAACTGTTCAGTCACTGACCATTTAGGATTCTGACAGCTTGTGGTATTAAACTGTGTCTGGATGGTGTGGTGTGGGTGGTAATGCTCCGGTAGCGCTTACCAGAGGGAAGCAGAGAGAAGAGGGAGTGAGCTGGGTGGCTGGCATCCTTGATGATGGACTCAGCCCTCCTCTGACAGTGTGTGGAGGAGACAGTTGACAGAGGTGACAGTTGACAGTTGACAGAGGTCTATGGTGGTAGAATAGTGTCATATCTTGCAAGCGCAATACAACATCCTCAGGAGCAAATACTATTAATTCACTCGCGTAGACACAGCAGCGAGCGAGGAAAACAACAGCTGGGGGCCATACACTCTCCAAGATGAGTTCTGCTCGCTCTCTTGAAGTACAGCTTTGCTCGCGTGGGTTGACTTTTGACAGTTTGGGGGACAGAACCAAGGAAGTTGCCTGTTGTGATTGGTCATTTTTCAACCTGAAGTCCCGCCCGCTTAGTTACTGTCTGTTGCTAAACTTCTACAAATGTAGTCATGTGTAACATTAACCACCCCTTTGTTGTTTCTGTTTACTGCTTACTGTGTGTGTGTGTGTGTGTGTGTGTGTGTGTGTGTGTGTGTGTGTGTGTGTCTGTGTGTTCAATATTTGTGTCTGTGTGTGTTATTGCTCACTGTTTGCTGCTTACTCGGTTTGCGTGTCCAGTATGTGTGTGTTTGCTCTGGTAGCACTTACCAGAGGAGAGAAGAGAGGATAGGGAGTGAGCTGGGTGGCTGGCGTCCTTGATGATGGACTCAGCCCTCCTCTGACAGCGTGTGGAGGCTGCTCAGACCCAGGTCTCTTGATGGCACAACAGTGTTAAAGGCAGAGCTGTAGTCAGTAAACAGCATCCTGACAAGTGTTTTTCTTGTCCAGGTGAGCTAGGGCAGTATGCAAGGTGATGGAGATGGACAGATCTGCTGTGCGTACAGTATATGGAAACTGAAGTTGGTCCAGGAAAGCAGGGAGGTGTGTATTGATGTAGGCTGTAACCAGTCTCCCCAGACAGTTCACCACCACGGAGGTTAGGGGCGATGGGCCGGTAGTCATTCAGGCAAGACACAGCACTTTTCTTGGGCACTGGCACAATCGTTGTCTTTGTGAAACACAAAGGCACTGTGCACCAGGGCAGGGACAAGTTGAAGATGTCAGTGTAGGTTTGTGGCACTTGAGTGGCACATGTCTTGAATACACAAGACGGGATGTCATCAGCGCTGGCAGCTTTGTGAATTTTAACCCGTTTTAAAGGTTTTGCCGACCTCACCCTCTGAGACCTGTAAGATGTCTCCTCCTACTGGAAGAGCACCTTCATCCCCCGGTTTAGACTCGCGAGACTCAAAACGAGCATAGAGTTTATTTAGCTCGTCCAGAACCAAGGCAGGTGTGTCTGTAAGAGCTGGTGTCGCTTTATAGTCTGTGATCACCTGCAGTCCTTTCCACAGGCAATGTCACAGTCGCTGAAGTCATTCTCCAACTCATTCCCATACTGTTTTTTAGCCACTTGTATTGCCCTTCTTAGTGTGTACCTTGAGTTCTGATATCTAATCAGGTCGTGGTCCTCTCCCTCAGGCTCAGGTAAACAGCGTTGTTTACCCAGGTCACCTGGCTGGGAAAGGATCGGACGATATGGGAATGCACACACAAGTCCATGATGCAGTCCGTCACCTGATGCACTCTGTCACTGAATCTGCGTACTCGTCCAGCTCCGCCGAGAAGTCTTTGAACACAGACCAGTCAGTTATGTCAAAACAGTCCTGAAGTTCAGACTCGTGTTCTGCAGAGCAGCATTGAACTTCACTCACTGCTGGTTGCTCACACTTTAGCTTCGGTTTTGTAGGCCGGCAGCAGGAACACTGACAAATGGTCACAAAGCAGGGAGTCCAGG